>NC_056662.1:41709500-42017600 GCF_018350195.1 Panthera tigris
CATTGCTGGAATCCTCAGTGAGCAACTCTTCAAGGTTGCCATCGTCTAGATTCCTAGATGTTGCTTCTCCCAAAGAAGGCACTTAGCCCAGCTGACTCTGAGGCACCAAATCTGGGGATGGGCACCAAGAGAGGAGGGCCAGTGGATGGGACAGTGGAGTGTCAAGTGTTGATGTACTCTGTTGGGACAGGAGCGATGCTACCTAGCTCCTCCTGGAGGGGTGGTTGCAGAGGGCTTGGGACACAGGACACATTAGATTTGATGAGCTTGGTCAATAGTGAATCAAGTCAGGCATGAAAGAGAATCATCAGGGGGCATCTGGGTGGCTCAGTCAAATGAGCATTCCACTATTGGATTCGGTTCTGGTGGTGATCTCATGGTCGTGATCTCACAGTCGTAAGATGGAGCCCCCACATTGGGCTCAGTGCTGGGTGCAGAGCCTGCTTGAGAGTCTCTCTTTCTCCCTCTCTCTCTTCCCTGCCCTCCTTGCTTGTTCTCTCTCTCTCTCTCTGTCTCTCTCTCAAAATAAATAAATAAACCTTAAAAAAAGAAAGAAGGAAAGAAAAAGAATCATCAGGACCCGACCATGGGAACTATAGCAGGAACAGATATAATGTGTCCTTGAGTCTTAAAGTGCCCTTGTTTGAAGACAAACTGGACCCTGGAGGCATTTAGCCTGCTGTCTTAAGGGCTGCAGGAATGGAGGCAGGTTTTAAGAAAAGATTTCTTTTTCAAAGGAAAGATCCAGAATATTTAATGTCGTGCAAGGTTAGGATGTGTGTGAATTCAGCCAAACCTCGGGCAGCTGAAGGCAGTAGAGAAGCTTGGAATTCTGGGGTATGGGAGGTGGGTGATGGTGGCAGGTAGGGACTGGACAAAAATGTAAGCACTGAAGCAGAGATAAGGGAGCATTAAAGAGAAAGTTGGGGCACGTGGGTGGCTCAGTTGGTTAAGCATCCAACTCTCAGTTTTGGCTCAGGTCATGGTCTCACGATGTGGGTTCAAGCCCTGCGCCGGGCTCTGTGCTGGCAGTGTGGAGCCTCCTTGCGATTCTCTCTCTCTGCCCCTCCCCTGATCAGGCTGTCTCTGTCTCTCTCAAAATAAATAAACAACAAAAAAATTTTTTTAAAGAGAAAGCTAACGGTCAACTACTTTGGCAAATCTTTGGTAGTGTCCATAAACACTAAACATCTGCATGCTCTATTATCTAACAGTTCCGTTCCTTCGTATATGCCCAACAGAAATGTGTACGCGTGTTCAGGAATGATCCTTGCGGCATTATTTGTGACGGCCCCAACCTAAAACAACCCAGATGTCCATCAACAGTAGAACAGAAAACTGTGGTAGATTCATATAATAGAATGCTACACATCAGCAGAAATCTACAATTACAGGCAGCAACATGGATGAATCTCTAAAGTATAATATTGCATAAAGAATTCAGGCACCAGAAAGCACATATTTTATGATTCCATTCACACAAAATATGGAAGCAGGCAAATGTAGTGACTTTAACTGGGGGGTTGGGGGGGTGGTTCTGATGGAAAGTGGACCCCACGGCACTGCTGACTGGCTGGTGATGTCCTCTTTCTCGATCCGGGTTTCTGTGCCTTTGTTACACTGATGAGTGCAGTTTGTGAAAATTTGTGGAGCTGCCCTCTTAAGATTTATTCTGGATGTACATCCAGATGTTCTTCAACAAAACATTATAACACATAAAAAGGAAAACTACTGAACAGAGAAGACAAGATTCACCTATGTCCTAACTCTGCCAAGTGGCAAACTCCACCTTACTCTGTCACTGTTTTCGATGGGGCGTGTGAAGGGGGCATGTGAGACTGAATTCAGGTAGCTGAACAGCCACTGATGTCCAGCGTGTGGAGGGGCAGAAGTCCGCTCCCTCTCATTCCCCCCGAAAGCAGACATCCCCACTACATCATTCCTGAGAAGTCATCCTAGAGATGCACTTAGCTATTTTGTGCTTGAGCGATAATCACTGTTTGGAAATCAGCACAAGCAAAAATGCAGATTCATGAGACAGCTCCAGAGACCCCAGCAGCAGGGACTCCCAGGTCTTTACACAGCCACCAACATGACTCGGTTACGTGCTAAAGAGTCTACCTCTTTCCATCTCTTGATTTTCCTCAGATTGTCCACTCCCTTGTCATGGCTACTGGAACATGGCCCAGGAAAGCTTCTTTGGTGTTCATTCTACTTTCTAAAGCAACTGTTTTTCTATGGCACTTAATTCAAATTCCCAAGAATTTACAAACTCAATTTTTTTCATAGGTTGATGACAAGCCCATGGACTGACAGCCTCTGATTCAGGTGGCTTCGCCTGGAGTCACCAGCTGGGGTGCTGGTGAGTCAGTCGCAGGATAGAAATCTCATAGCTACAGCATCACAAGGCTGTCAGCAATTTTTTCTAAAAGAGAGTGGTCAGCCCCATACTCAGACCCACTTCTTCTTCATCTTCCCTTTCTCCTTTAGTCTCTAAAGTCAAACTCCCAAAGCAATCATTTAGGAGAAACTTATTTTTCAAACTCACAAAGCAATCACTTAGGGTAAACTTATTTTTTGCTTGTCTGGTCTGAGTCTTGCCTTACGGCTGACCTACATATAGCTAACTGTCAAATTTCCATGTAAATGGATATTGCTGCTATTCCATGTAAATGGAATAAGCTGCTAAAATTCCCAGAATATCTTGACCCTCCATCTGGGGCATAGTCCCATCTCCCCTTCACCTGACCATCCATCAGCAGTAACAACAATGGCGGGTTCATGGTTTAGGTCCTGTAACTTCCCCTGCTGCCCACCTTGAGGCAGCAGAGCTAGAGAGCAGCAAAATGGTCAAAAAGTGGCAGAGTGGAAGTAGAAGTCAGGATGCTGAATAATGACCCTTTGAATAGCAAGACCTGATGGAGCCAGGGACCTCCTGAGCAGACAGCAGGGGAGGATGGGCTCCTCTTGACTGGAGGCATGGATGCCAATCCGTGGGGAAACACCACGGGACGCGCTGACCTTGGCAGGGTTGTGAAAGCTCCAGTTTCCCTTGAATAAACTCTTCTTGAACACCATCTCTAGTGTATTTGCATGAATCTGTTTTTTCAGAGTGTTCATAATTCGTTCCTTTTTGGTTCTCCTGCTGCTCAAAGCAAGTGGGAACCCAAGGGACCTGACTCCTCAAAGGAAAATAAACACAATTCTTTCTGGAGTCGCTGAGCCAGAAGAAAACGGGGCCAAAAAAACGAATAAGACACAAACCTAAAGCAAAGCAAATCTTTGTGAGCCCTCTGTCACATTCGTCTCTGCCTGGTTGAGCAAATGGATGATGTATCCTGTCCTCTTTCCTCAGCTACCAACAGTTGGTCTACATGTTCTTACTCGTAATGCATTTTCTTATAGTTTTGCTTTCAAAGGCTTTTCTGTCCAAAATCAATGTCCTTCCCCTTCACCTATACACCTTCAGGCTTTCTCCTTCTGCCCAGTATCCCTGTTAATCTCAATGGTGATCTAATACACATTTGCACTCAAAAGTGCCAATGACTGATGATGTTATAAATGGCCGCGGCATCAGGGTCACCTCCAGCATCCTGGCCACTGCCAAATGCTATTATTAATGGACCTTGACCCTCCAGTGTTATTCCAGACCACTCTAATGACTCAGATGCTTTGGACAGAGCCCACTAGAGATGTGCTGCCAACCACAGCAGGGATTCAGACCTCAGTCAAGCTCTGAGCACCCCTGCATCAGAGTATCTGCTCCCTACCACGATAATGACTAAGGACTGACCTCAACTCCATCTTCTTTGCTCCTTCAGTCACTTGGAAGCTGACGGCTGGAATCTTTGGGTGTGGTATGCCTGGTCTCCAAGCCCGTTCTGACCAAGGGCAAACCGGCTGTCGGCTGCCAAGTCCCAGCGGGAACAAGTGGTTGGTTTTGGTGTCTTGGCCAAGTGTAGCTGAAGGTGGCCCGGCGCCCGAGTGTGGAGTGTACTGGTAACACAATAGTGTGGTGAGTCAGGTATCCGGGGCCAGTTGGACGCTACCATCCTTAAACTTGTTTTTCGAGTACCACCTAGATATTTAAGACTGCATAGCACCAGAAGGGTCAAATGAAAAGATGGAGATTTTGAAGATGGGCTCATTTCACTGAAAAATAAGACAAGCTCTCGACTCTGAGCTTCTTTGTGTGTGAATTATTTTAGTAATCTCAGCAATAAACACGGAAGAAAAAGTCAATTTTCTCTTTTTCTTCCCTTTCCAAATGATGTGTAGGGATGTTGGCTTATTAAAACAGTGTCATTGGGCTTATTAATAAGGGTATCAGTTGGGTCTCCAAGTCGCCAAGATAAGCATGTTCTTTACAATTTTAAAACACATCAATTGCTTGTTTACATTTGGTGTATTGGATTAATTGATTTTGCAATGTTTTGTGAATAGGTTTTCTTTTTACAGACTTTAATGCCTTTTCACTTAAACAGAATAGCAATATTTAGTAGGATGTTAAAATGAGAATCTTTGTTTCGAGTTTTCACCAAGGCCTCCACAGGCTTACAAGAAAACGACAGGTGCCAGATTCTCCATTCCGTAGAGAATGGAATCTATGCCAAACGCCTGATGCAACCAACCTCTTGGGTATAAAAGGGATGTGGAATTCCCCCCCCCCATCTTCTACCAAGATTACTTAGAAGAGGAGGAGGAGGGAGGGAGTTGCTTACTCTCACCTCCAGCCTTGTGAGAAGAGCGCTGAGGGGATCCTCTGAGAACTTGACATTTGTCTTGTGGAGACTGAGGGTAATAAGCACATGAACTATAACTTTAAAGTCCCAGTGCTGGTCACATCGCTCTATCAATAGGCACACGCGAGGGCTGCTCACATTCCGGCGATGGGCTCTCGTAAAATGTCACCACTAACCTGTGAGGGTTGGTTTACAAACCCATGAAACCCATGGCCGGTTTGGGAAATTCGGTAGCAGAGCCAACATCTGCGCTAATCAGAGCCAGGGTCAGTATACATTAGGGTTGGCGAATTTGTATACAATCATAGTAAGGGTCTGAACAAGCAGGACCCTTGAGGGAAACAATCACAGAGAAACCGTTCCTAATAACGAGAATAACAACAGTTTGTATTCACGTGTAAAATGTAACTTGATTGCGACACCATAGAGAAACACAATTAGACTTCAAGAAATAAATTGAAGAAGAACCATAAGTATTCACAGCTTGATGGTACCTATCGTGAGCTACCAGGGCATGTGCCGTCTGCTTAATGATGGGTGGTTCAGTTGCTGGCCAGAGCCCTGGATTTCACTGGTACAAGAGCCCTTGGATGAGATCCAATCCACAGTGATGGTCCCTACAGATACCAGGGAGGTTAGGGAGTATCCATGCCTACAAGGTGCCTGCTGTCCCTTCCTGGGATCTCCTAGGGAGTAGAACAGGGTGGCTTATAACCCCTGCTCCAAAGAAACGTGTATGAATGAATAGGGAAGATTTAGTCTAGAGAGATTAAATTCTTTGATATGTCAAATGATGCTATAACAAACCTTAGTAATTTGAAAAGGCCATCTCTGGTCAGTTTCCACTTACTATAATTAAATTGGCGGAAAGACTGTTCACTGGTTCCTTGTATCTCTTACCCCCTGCAGCTTTGACGGAGATGCCACATGACCCACACAGAGAAGACTCGAGGCTGCAGGTGGAAGGGGGAGCTTTTCTGCCTCGTGGACGATGAATGCAGTGGTTGCACTGAGAAACAAAGCAGCATAGGAGGGAAGAGCATGACCCACCTGTTTCCTGTGGGTCAGAGGATATCCCATAGGAGCTCCCGCCTGGGCCACACTTGCAAAATGCCTTTACCACTATTGTATTCAAACCTCACCACAACCTTACGGGCTCATCGGCCCAGGTGTTATTGTACTCAGGAATTATTAGTTTCATTTTATAGGAAGGAAATGGAAGGCCAGAGAAATGGAGAGGTCCACAGCCCGCAAGGAAGGTGCAGGCCTCTGAGAGCCCAGTGGAGGCAGAAAACAAGGATAATTAGTGAGGGTGAGGATTTAAGAAAAAGCCCGTTGTTAACTTAGTGAGAGGAGGTGAAAGAGGCAGATTTTTCCTTCCCTTTCTTTCCCCCACTCCCCTTTGGCCCACTAGGTCTCTTGGCCCCTCTACCCTGAACTCCCCCCCACCCCGGGTCCAATTTCTTATGTCTCAGTGTTTCTAGTCCAGCTCAAGGGCATTATGCATTTTTTTTTTTTAATGTGAGCATCAGAGTGAAGCTTATATAAGATAAAATATCCCACTGCCAAGGTCAGTCTCCGCTTCACATAATTCCGATGGGTGATTATGCTCAAGTCTGCTTTCATCACTTTATCAAGATGCCTTTGCATGTTTTGGGGCAGGCTGTGGTTCCAGCAGTGAGGTGGGGTGTGCGTCACAGCTAAAGAAGGAAGCAGAGAGAAAACTCCTCATCTACCCCGTTTCAGCTTCGTGGTTTAAAATTTGGACAAATCCCCTTACAAAATGAGGAGGCTGGTATTCATATCTTTTTACTTCTGCTTCGATAAAATAATTATTTCCTTTATCTAAGTATATAAAATTTACCTTCTAGACCTCATTACTCAGTTTTTTGTTTTATTTTTATTATACAGAGATACTGTCCCCACTAGTATCACTGGTGGCTTTTCCACTAGTCTTGGCTGCTATATTTTATTCAAAAGTAGTCTTCTTTGATAGTGGCTCATGGGTATGATATTGTTTGAGTTCTTACTGTCTGAAAATATCATCTCTTCACTTTACTGTGTCCATTCAAATTCACAGAGATTACACCACACTATTCCTCCAAATCTTTCTGATATTTTCTACTTCCTTTCAGAATTGAGGTGCTTGAGGCCAGTCTTTTTTTTTTTAAGTTTATTTATTTATTTTAGGGGGGGAGAGAGAGAGAACATTCAGAGGAGGGGCAGAGAGAGAGAGACAAGAGAGATAATCCCAAGCAGTCTCTACACCATCAGTGCAGAGCCCAAAGCGGGGCTGAAACTCATGAACCATGAGATCATGACCTGAGCCGAAACCAAGAGTTGGATGCTTGGGGCACCTGGGTGGCTCAGTCAGTTAAGCGCCTGGCTTCAGCTCAGGTCATGATCTTATGGTTCGTGAGTTTGAGCCCCGCATCGGGCTCTGTGCTGACAGTTTGGAGCCTGGAACCTGCTTTGGATTCTGTGTCTCTGTCTCTCTCTGCCCTTCCCCCACTTGTGCTGTCTCTATCAAAAATAAATAAAATGTAAAAAAAAAAAAAAAAAGAGTCGGATGCTTAACCGACTGAGCTGCTCAGGCGCCCCATGGCCAGTCTTAATTCCTCCATTATACATGACTCTTACCTGACTAGATATCTAAATGATTATTTATCTTTGTTCAATAAATATCCGCATATATCTCAGAGCTGATCATTCTATAACAATTTTCCTTATCCCCTACTGTCACATTGGGGAATAGGAGAGGATTCGAGGCACACACCTGTATATATTTGCCAAAACTCATCAAATTGAACAGCTGAGATGTAAACATTACACTTTATGAAAATTTTAACTTCAAAAACAGAAACCAATACTAATGTCTAGCTAGTGATACTCATACTGAAGTGTTCAGGGGTGAGGCGTACTGATATCTACAACATAGTAATAAATGCATCAAAAAGTAAAATGGACTGAGGCGCTTGGGCAGCTCAGTCGGTTAAGCATCTGACTCTTGGTTTCAGCTCAGGTCATGATCTCGGGGTTCATAGGTTCAAGCCCCGTGTTGGGCTCTGCTCAGCACAGAGCCTGCTTGGGATTCTCTCTCCCTTTCTCTTTGCCCTCCTCTGTGCATTCTCTCTCTCAAAGTCAATAAATAAACTTTAGAAAAAAGAAAAGTAAAATGGACTGATAGATAGGTTTGTGATAAAGCAAAGAAAAGCATCAACAGTTGTAGGATCTAGATGGTGCATATCTGGCTCCTTGTACAATTCTTTCCATTTTTGTGTGCATTTGAAGACCCCTATAATAAAATGTTAGAAAGAGGGCACCGGGGTGGCTGAGTGGGTTAAGCGTCCGATGACTTTGGGTCAGGTCATGATCTCATGGTTTGTGAGCTTGAGCCCCGAAACAGGCTCTATGCTAACAGTGCAGAGCCTGTTCTGGATCCTCTGTCCCTCATTCTCTGCCCCTCTCCTGCTTACACATTCTGTCTTTCTCTCTCTTTCTCTCAAAAATAAATAAACATTAAAAAAGAAATAAAATGTTGGAAAGAATGTAAGCAAATTAATTATTGTGGCAAACTACAGAGGACATGAAAAATAATTAGTGTTGAATAATACAGTTGGTGATCTATCATAAATGCATAAGTGTTTATGAGACAAATTACCAAAATTGACTCTGAGAAGTAAAAAAAAAAATCACCTAAACAGATACTTTCTAAAACAATTTTTGAGTTATGTCAGATATGATTTAAGTGGTTGTCCAAGAATGAGGAAATGTGAACTGGGAGGGGTTTGAGGACAATGAAGGAGATTTGGTGGACTGAGATGGAAAGGAAGTGGTCACAAGAAACCTGACCACTGTTACCAGCGTGGCTTCCTGGTCTATAGGAAAGGTGACAATTTTGCCCTTCTTTGATGACACTGCAGATTAGAGAAGCAGTTCTTCAGCTTGGGAGTATATCAGCTTGGGTGGCTCAGTAGGTTGAGCATCCGACTTCTGATTTTGGCTCAGGCCTTGATCTCACGGTTGTGAGATGGGACCCCACGTGGGGCTCTGAGCCAACAGTGAGGAGCCTGCGTGGGAGGCTCTGCCCCTCCCTCCCTCTCGCTCTGCCCCTCCCCTGCTCTCTCACACCCATGCACTCTTTCTCTCTCTCCCTCTCTCTCTCTCTCAAAATAAATAAATAAGCTTTAAAAAATAAATGAATAGAAATAAAATTCTGTAGGTCTGGGGTGGAGGTCCACGAATTTGCATCTCTCCAAAGTTCCCAGACGCTGCTGCTGCTAGCCCAGCGCTCCCACTTCCAGAACATCCCCTGAAGAAGTGATTACTACTGCCTTTTTCATTCGACCCACATACACCTTCTCTTTTTACTCTCAGCAACTGAACAAACAAAACAGATCATTTGTTCATGCAAATAATTATAGGCAGAGACTCAGATGTGGAGAAACCCACACAGGATTCATCTCCAAGGATAGTGTACATAATAATTTTGGCCATCTTACCTGTTTTATATGCTTACATTTTCATTAAAATATTACAGTTTCCTTTTTAAAAATATTTCTTTATTTTTGGGAGACAGACAGACAGGGTGCAAGCAGAGGAGGGGCAGAGAGAGAGGGAGACACAGAATCCGAAACAGGCTCCAGGCTCCCAGCTTTCCGCACAGAGCCCGACGTGGGGCTTGAACCCACAAAGTGCGGGATCATGACCTGGGCCGAAGTCGGACGCCTAACTGACTGAGCCACCCAGGCGCCCCTAAAATATTACAATTTTCTCTTTTTTCTTTTTGAGGAGTCCATGTAATACATCACTTAGGGGGGCAGCGCCTTGTTTTGTTCTTACCAGCTGTGTATAACTTTAAACGATTATATGTTATATTAAGGTATTAATCGTTCATGTTAATTATATTAAAATGCATTTTGAAAAGCTGTAATTAGTTTTAAAGGTTATGTCCTAAAACTGGAAAAGGGGGAGATGCCCACTTATCTAATCTTTCATAAATGCCACATGTAAGTGGAAATCTTTGCATACATAGGTTACACACACACACACACACACACACACACACACACACAGAATACATTACAAGCAAAGGAGCTCCTTGATAGCATGATTTTTATTCATATCTTAATTTGGAGATAAAAATTTTAGGTGTGTTGTCCACCCTTACCCCAGCATCTCTCTGCCCTGTCCTGATGAATAAACAAATGGAAAGAAGACAACGGTCTCTCCTAACAATTGAATTAGCGGCTGGGAAGATAAAGTACAAAGTGAAAAAAAAAACCCTCTCTCAAAACAGAAAGAATAATACAGAAATAGAAGCCATCAGGCAAAAAAAAAAAAAAAAAATTTGGAGGCCAGATCTAGGAGACCTAAGAGAGACTAATAGGCATTCCAGATGGAGTGGATGAGACAGATGGAAGAGAGTTAATCACACACATAATTGAAAACTTTGCTTGCCCGACAAAGACTTGGTTTGCAGATAAAAGTGCTCGCGGAGCTCCAAATGTGATTAATGAAAAAAGACACACACTTCAGCACATCCTGGTAAAATTATGAATTGAGACTAAACAGTAAAACGTTTCTTGGCTGAGCAGAGGGAAAAGGATGGCATTAGCAATAAACTGTGTCTTCAGAGACAGTCTGGTTTCTCGTGGACGGCTTCACATTGCATGGTGGGTTCAAGATGACTGTGGATGCTGTCACTCTGTTTTGAGAGGGGGGATTTGTTCTTCTCCCCTATAATCTGGGCTTGTCCCAGTGGCTGCTTAATCTGTAGGGTGTAACAGAGTGACGCTGTGCCAGTCCCAGGCGTAGTCTATGAGAAGACTCACTGCTTCTGCTTTTCTGCTTCCTGCTTCTTAAAATGCTTACACTTGGGGTGCTCAGTCTCTGAGCCAGCTGCCATGTTGTGAGGAAGCCCAACCACATGGAGATGGCCTGAGCGGGCTTTCCTAGCGACAGCCCAACTGAGTTTAGATTCCGGCCAAGAGAATGAATGGCCAGGCCCAGAATACCCTCTAGTGAACTGGGACGGGGAATTCTAGGATAGATAGGCTTTAATAATCCTATTAAATTCCACCTCCTTGGCTACTGCAGTGGGATCCCTTAAAGGAAGTACCCCATAGATTCTGTATAAACAGAGAATTGCCTCCTCTGCCTACTTCATCCTTTATAACAGGATTATGTCTAGTTTTTTGATTGTCCTCTGGAGCCCTCCTGATAGCATTTAATCTGCCTGGCTATTACAAAATGCAGTTTGGGGGCAAACAGCCAAGAAGTGCCCCTGCTTGTCCGAGACAAAGGAGAATGTCGAGCTATTAGGCCATGAAATGGCAGAAGTTATTAGCTGAATGACTGCATGACAGTTGTTACCATAGTGAGATCTGAAAAAGGCTCTGGAAAAACATGGATCCTAGTATTGTATTAACCATGTATTTTATTTTCTGTATTCTGTTGCTTTGACATCTGGGGTCTGGCTGACCCCTTCCTGTGCTAGCCAATTCCTGGAGATGGTGAAAAACATGCCCATGAGCACGCTTTTCAAATACAAATCAACCAATCCACAGCCCACATTCTTACCACTTCCTTTACAGGATCTCACACTGTGGGCTACTATCCACTTGCCTAATCACCCCAGGGCCAGGTACCGGACAACCAGGGGCAGCTCCTGTGTCCCAGGGCCTGCGAAAATAATTCAAACCACCCAATCCTAGGCCTGCTTATCTTGCCTCATGTATTCTTTCCTGAAGAAACCACAGTAAAGGCTCTCGCACACAGTTCCCCTCTCTGTCTGCATGTTACCAAGCTCATTGTTTTCTCAGGTGGCCCCCCATGACATGGCATGCTACCTCCTCTTAGGAACTGTGAATAACAAATGATCTTTTCAAAGACAAGAAAGATCTGTTGGCAGATCCTGATCTGTTGGCATTTTCATATCTCAAATTGTCGATGAATATACTATATTTAATTTATTTTTATTTTTTTGAGTACACTTTATTTTAAAGCAAGCCTCTAGATATTGGGGTCAGGCTTCTCTTTCTTCTGGATATTGAAAGGTTTTGATCATTGTGATAATGCTGATGGGTCAGCTCTGTCACTGGTCATTTCACCATCATACAGACATGTTCTAGGTGGTCCGTGGTGAGTGACATATACTTTTCAAAGATGGTTGCAACAGTATCTTCCATCTCATATGGTCTTTCTTATAATATGACTTTTATTATCTTGTGATTATGGCAGAAGGGATCCAATATGACTTGTGACGCTAGGTCATAAAAGACAATATAGCTTCTGCCCGGTTCTTCTGTGGAACACTCACTGCAAGGACCCAGACACCATGCCGTAAGGAAGCTCAAGCAGCATGTGGAGAGGCCCACGTGGAGAGTAACCAAGCCCACCAAACTGGCTGAGCTTCCAACCAACAGAGAGAACCACCTTGCCAGCCACGTGAGTGTGCCATCTTGGAAGTCCTCTGGTCCTCAGGTAAGCTGTCCCAGCTGACACTGAGTAGAGGGAGATGAGCTGTCCTTGCTGAGCCCTGTCAAAATTGTAGATTCATGAGCTAAATAATGTTTGCTGTTTTAAACCACTGAGCTTTGGGGATAGATTATAATATAGCTGTTTATAACTACAAAGCCCTACCACAAAGGCTCCTTTCAGCCTACACCAAAATACACAGATTGTTCACGGAAACTGCCAATATGTCTGGGCCAGGGGCCGGGGCAGATTCGCTAAACCAAAAATCCTCTCCCAGAGATTCTGATTTTATTGGTTTGTAGTGGGGCTTAAGTGATCCTTGTGTGAAACCAGGAGATACTGATTTGCCTGCACCTAGAAAAATCAATTAGAAACTGTGAGGGTGGGACTCAGCCATCTGTGTGTTTTCAAGCTCCTCAGGTAGCTCAATGCATAGACAGAGCTGAGAACCTTGTAGCTAAACTATCTACAAAACTAATGTTAGAGCAGCGCTTCTCGAAATTTAATGTGCATACCAATCACCCAGGGATATTGTTAATAATGCAGAGCCAGGTTGAATAATTCTGAGGCAGCATCCCAGGTCTGCATTTCTATCAAGTTTCAAGGGAATGCTGATGCTACTGGCTCCAAGGCCACACTTGGAGCAGCTGGGATTTAAAGCTCCCATGAAAGAGTGAGACAGAAATATCTGGGCAAAGTGTCCACAATGGTTTATTAGCATCTGCCTGAGGGGCCTCACATTGGCCCCAGGGCAAGAAGTAGCAGGCACTGGTGAGGAGTCCAGGAACTCAGTGGCCACCAACTCAGAAGTTGCAGTGAATAGAGAGACAACCCCAGGGGTTTAGAAGCAAATAAAAACATCACCATGATGAAGCGGCACTAGGCTGGAAATGAAAATAGTCTGAAATGAGCAATCTTCCTGTTGACACCACCGAGGATGAGCTCTGCTGGCAGAAGGCATTAGGGAATTGTGGGTTCTGTGGTCCATACACACCTGCTCTGAGGCAAGAGCTATTCAGTCAGGCCTCTGGCTGTTGACATCCTCACTGAGGACTCTTTGGACTGGGAAGCTGGAGAAGAATGAAAAGAACATCCTTGGTGGTGCCTGGGTGGCTCAGTTGGTTGGGTTTCCAACTTCAGCTCGGGTCATGATTTGATAGTTCGGTCAGAGCTAGCAGATAGTTCGAGCTCTGCATCAGGCTCTGCGCTGACAGCTCGGAGCCTGGAGCCTGCTTCAGATTCTGTGTCTCCCTCTCTCTGCCCCTCCCCTGCTCATTTTCTCTCTCTCTCTCTCTCAAAAGTAAATAAACATTAAAAAAATTGAAAAAAAAAAAAAAAAGAACCTCCTTGATGTCTCCAGCACCAACCAAGGAATGCTTGAGTAAATAGCCCTGTTTAATTTGTTCCAGGTTATGGATTTGAAGGCAAGTTCTCTCCACAATGTCTCCAACTCCAGAGACATGAGAATCCAGGTCAAAGTGAGCAATGCTCTAGACTGAGGTTTGGCAAACTATGGCCCCCCGGCCACATCCAGCCAGTGCCCCGGATTTGTATAGTTTGAGCTAAGACAGCTTGTACATTTTTAAAGGTTTGTAAACAAGCAAACAGAAACCCAAAGATGAGTATATGTCAGAGACTGTATGTGACCCACAAAGCCTAAAATATTTGTTATCTGGCCCCTTACCGAAAAAGATTGCTAACCTTTGTTCTAGATTCAAAATTCAAGTGCCCATGGGGCACCTGTGTAGCTCAGTTGGTTGAACGACTGACTTCGGCTCAGGTCATGATCTCATGGTTCGTGAGTTCCACCCCTGCATCGGGCTCTGTGCTCCAGCTCAGAGCCTGGATCCTGCTTCAGATTCTGTGTTTCCCTCTCTCTCTGCTCCTCCCTCACTCACGCTCCGTCTCTCTGTCTCTCCAAAATGAATAAATGTTAAAAAAATTAAAAAATAATTCAAGTGCCCTCAATTGTCTTCCTTGCCACTAAAAACAACAGGAATCCTCCAGGCATATTTTCCGAGAGTAAACAGACAATATCATGAAAAATCTAGAATCATCCCCACACACACTATCATCCCCAGTGACCTAGAAATAGAAATGTAGGAAAAAATAATTTCTGTATTTTAAATGTAGCAGAGGCAAGAAGTGAACACCTTGAGGGGTAGAGGAAGAGCAAAATGAGTGAAGAAAAGTGGGCGGTACAGGTGTCCAGGTATAGAAAGAATAAGTCACCAGGGGTGGAAGGCACAGCATAGGGAATGCAGTCAATGGTATTGTATTAGTATTGTATGGTGACAGGTGTGGCTACACTTGTGGTGAGCACAACATATGGTCTTGCCCAATCACTATGTTGTACAGCTGAAACTAACGTAATATTATGTGTCAACTTACCCATCAATTTAAAAAAGAAGTGAGGGGGCACCTGGGAGGCTCAGTCGGTTGAGCATCCGACTTCGGCTCGGGTCATGATCTCACAGCTCGTGGGTTCGAGCCCCGCGTCGGGCTCTGTGCTGACAGCTCAGAGCCTGGAGCCTGCTTCAGATTCTGTGTCTCCCTCTCTCTCTCTCTGCCCCTCCCCCGCTAGCACTCACTGTCTCTCTCTCTCTCTCTCTCTCTCAAAAATAAATAAACATTTAAAAAAAATTTTAAAAAGAAGTATCTTTCATCATAATACAATCTTGTGTTTCTCAGTTCTTTCAAATATTCACTTTTGTAAAATGTTTTATTTATTTATTTTGAGAGAGAGGAAGAGAGTGAGCAGGGAAGGGGCAGAGAGAGAGGGGCATGACCTGAGCCCAAATCAAGAGTGGGATGCTTAACCAACTGAACCACCTAGGAGCCCCATATATTCACTTTTTTATTCTCTATTTTATAGCCTGTTCCACCCCCCAAACACCCCCTTATTCTGACATTTAAACTCAGGGGCTGTTTTCCTTTCCTATGCTGAAGAAATCATTTCTTTAAGGGGGAAAGAAAGAGATAAGGGAAAAGTACTCTTTTGCCACATTGGATGTCTTCCTATGAAGCTATGTCCTGAAAAACAGAGGTACCAGGAGACCCCCTGTATCAATCAGGCTTGGCCAGCTGCTATAACAAATATTTCCCAAACCTGCATGGCTCACTGTGGTAGAGTGTATTTCTTGCTCATGCAAAGTCACACATGGATGTTTCCAGTCAGGTTGCACTGCTTGCCTGAGAAGTGTGTTAGGAATTCAGCACCCTTCCAGCTTAAATACTGCCAGTCTCAACACATGCCTTCAAGGGTCTTCATAGGAGATGCAAGGAGAGTGTGAGGAAGGCACATAAGATTCTTACCACCTGTGTCTGGTAATGACACTTTCCCTCACATTCCATTGACCGCGAGTAGTTATACAGCACCCCCTAGCTGCAAGGGAGCCTGAGAAATGTAGATCTTGGCTAGATGATTCTCATGCTGTGTGAGAGAAGCTGGACACAAAATAGTACATTTGGTATGATTCTATTTATATAAGTTCAAAAATAGATAGAAATAATCTATTCTGTTAGAAATTTAGATGGTGGTTACTGTTATGTCTGGCCGTAACAGGAAAGGACATGAAGGGGCTTCTGGAATCCTGTTCTCTTTCTTGAGCTGGTTTCTGAGGACATGGGTGTGTTTATTTTGTGAAAATCCATTGGGCTGTGCACTTAATGATTTTTGCATTTTTTTCCATAGGTTACATTTCATTTAAAAAATTTATATTAAAAAAAAGATACTAGACAGGATCTTGTTTGGAAAATATAGAGGAAAATGAACCCTACGCTCATGAACTCTTTTACTATACAGAAGCTCCTTTATGTCTCTTAACCTCAGTTTTTTCATGGGATAAAAAAAAGTAATAATAGTTACTTTGTGTGGGTTTTTTGAGCATCATGGGCCATGGAAACTGGGCTTAGGCTACAGTATAGATGAGACCCCCAGCTACTAGAGTGAGGACATGTTTGTGTAGGGCTCCTGTCTTGGCAATGGTTGGGAGAACACAACTGAGGGCTGCTCAGACTGAAAGGGAGGTAAGAATGAGGGGATTCAGGGCATGTGACTTTTGTAAGAACCTTGACTTTGAGGACTTTGAGGTTGATTAAAATTATGTAGATGTGCAGCATTCCTAAGTGGCTCAGTCAGTTAAGTGCCCGACTCTTGATCTCTGCTCAGGTCATGATCTCACGATTCTTGAGTTCGAGCCTCACATCAGGCTCTGCTCAGATGGTGTGAAGCCTACTTGGGATTGTGTCTCTTCTCTCTGCCCCTCCCTGGCTTGTTCTCTCTCTTTCTGTCTCTCTCTCTCTGTGTGTCTCAAAATAAATAAATAAACGTGAAAAATTTTTTAAAAGATTATATAAATGTGCTAATAATCTAAGGGAAGAGAAACACACAGTGCATAGAACTAACCACTATAATATAACAAAGTTTATAGTATTATAGGTCATATTTGCATTTAATTTATATGAGTTAAACTGTACACATTTGACAAACACACCAATGCACACAAACAGAACTCTGCAAGAAAGTGTGAGTTCAGAGAAGCACATCATCTGTTCCTAACTATTCTGGACTCCAATGCAGCTCTCCATGAGAGACTCCTCAGCAACAAGTGTAATTCCGATGCTTAAGGAAGCGATTCTTTTCATACTACATGGCCCCTAAATGCACACGAACAACTCTATTTCAATCACTCATGGCCAGGTGGTAGGGGTAAAAGGGAATGACTGTCTGGTGCGTGGATGAAATAAAACTTGCAGAATTGGTAGATGAAATGAGAGAAAGTTTCCCTTTATAGAAACTTTCAGCCTTTAGGTGAAGGAGAATTATAGAATTGGAATGTCACCTTTTCGCAACTGCTAATGAACCAGTGGATCTTGGCATCAAACATCAAGGGCTGATAACATCACAAGAAGAGAAAAACAGACATTCTATGCCTCCTGATGGAAGAATACAACACTATGAAGTGTTCCTGCCGAAAAAATCAAACCTATCTGCAATCAAACTTTTAGATGAAAAATAACACACAATTAACAAGAAACACAAGTGACAAAGGGATATTTTAAATTACACTACAGGGATGAAATCAACAATATTTAGATGATGACAACTCTGCATGGGCAAACAACCCAATTGCTTCAAGAAATAAATTGCAGTGAAAAAAGGTGAACAGAGGAGAGAGATTTAAAAAAAAAGATATATCAATAAAATACCATGTGAGGACTTTATTTGGATCCTTATTTTTTTTTACGTTTTTAAAAGGTTATAACGTTTGTGAAATCATTGGAAATTTGAACATGGCCTGGATATTTGGTGGTGTTAAGGAATTATTAATTTTCTTCGTGTTGGAAAGGGTATTGAAATTATATTAAAAATAATCCTATCTTCGGGGTGCCTGGGGTGTTCAGTCATTTAAGCTTCTGACTCTTGGTTTCGGCTCAGGTCCTGATCTTACAGTTTGTGAGTTTGAGCCCCACATTGGGCTCCATGCTGACAGCATGGAACGTGCGTGGGATTCTTTCCCTCTCTCTCTTCTCCTCTGCTCGTGCTCTCTCTCTCTCTCTTAAAATACAATACAATACAATAAATAAAAAATACAATACAATACAATAAAATAGATAAACTTAAAAAATAAAACTGTATTTTAAAGATATATATACTGAAAGGTTTATGAATGAATGAGATCTCAGACACATGTCGGAATGACGCGTCACATGGAATGATCTGTCAGACATTTGTTTCAGAATTATACAGGGGAGAAGAAAGTTTATGAAGTTGGGGATGGCAGATGCTGGTGGCTGGTAGTTGCTAGGTGATGGATCCACAGAAGCGTGGTTCATTATCTTATTACATTTTTTGCTTTGTTCAAAATTCTCCATAATGAAAAGTAAAAACCAAAAGCCAAAAACCAGAACAAAACCCTTATAACATGGTGTCAGTGGCTTAAAGGAAAACCCCGTAGGTGAGAGCGGTGCACGTGTTTTAAGAAGTGGCTTGTCACTTTGGCTCTTGGCACAAAAGATGACATCAATTGAGTCACTGGTAAAAGGGAGCTGAAAGTGATTCAGAATTAAACTCCAAATGTGAAGAAGTTTTGAGAATATCTTAAACAACATTTCCTGTCTACTTTCCTTTTTTAATGTATGAGGCTGATAGATAAAAAAAAAAATGTTTAAATGAATCTAATTCATTTCACACAGATAAAAAATTCAATACGGATACAAAATCCTCTTTCATTAGGATAAAAAATTCTAGCAGATAAAAATGCAAAATGGGGCACTGGGTGGCTCAGTCGGTTAAGTATCTGACTTCGGCTCGGGTCATGATCTCGCAGTTCGTGGGTTTGAGCCCCGTGTCAGGCTCTGTGCTGACAGCTCAGAGCCTGGAGCCTGCTTCGGATTCTGTGTCTCCCTCTCTCTCTGCCCTTCCCTGCTCATGCTCTGTCTCTCTCTCTCAAAAACAAATAAACATTAAAAAAAATTTTTTTTTAAATGCAACATGTCTGAAATGGAATTGTTGTTTTTTTTTTTTTCTTTGAAAGGTACATAAAATAATAGCATGCTATTGATAACTTTTTAGTTTCAATGAAATACAAAACCCATCTAGTGGTCTAGTTAGCCTTGGTGATGTGTTCAAATGACTGATGGGAAAAGAAACTGGTTTTAATGGATTGACTGACAAGTGTTTCTGTGCTATTGTTACTTGGCAATTCAATAATTTTTAAGGAATTCTTTTGCCTGTTACAGATTTGAGTATATACAATGCTCCTACCTCAAGTCTGGCCAAGATGGGGAAGTCTTCAAGGTTGTCTCTGGTGGCAATATTGATGGCAGCTTTTCTGTAGCTGCCGATTATCTCTCTTGTTTAACCACTTAAACTAGGAGGAAAAAATATAAGAAAAGGGGTTTGATGTCAGCTAAGGACTCCAACGCCATAGAGGTTAGTTTTGCAGTGGATGCATTAGTTACAACAGAAATATGGGGAGGGCCACCTGGGTGGCTCAGTCAGTTAAGCATCCAACTCTTGATCTCGGCTCAGGTCATGATCTCATGGTTTGCGAGTTCAAGACTTGCATCGGGCTCCACACTGTCAGCACAAAGCCTGCTCAAGATTCTCTCTCTCCTTCTCTCTCCCTCTCTCCTGCTTGCTCTCTCTCTGTCTCTCTCTATCAACATAAGTAAATAAACTTAAAAAAAAGAAATATAAGGGCACTGGATGGGTTAGTAGGAGACATATAGCCATAGGAGCTGGCAAGAAACTTAGAGGTCATTTTATCCCACTGTCATTTTATAGGTGAGGAAAAAGATAAGTCAGATTGCCCAAAGTTAAATAAACAGCAAGCTGGACCATGGCTGGAAACTGGGTTTCCTGTTTTCTAAGATCCTGATCAGTCCTAAAAGACCATGTCCCCTATAAGCAGAGCCTGAGATGGGTATTCCTGTGAAAATGATTTGTTGGGGAAGAAAGCTCAAGAAAAAACAAGTGAGGAGAGCAGGATAGGACAGGGGATAAAAGTTAAGCAAGGGTGTGGTTTCAGGTTCAGACAAACTTCAACCTGATTGCGTGGGGAACTCTGGAGCACAGATTCACCACAGAGTTGGTCTGACCTTGAGGTAAGAGGGCCAGTTTTTTGAATCCCATGTCAGTTTTTGGCTGTAAACAGCTGGGGATTGTGCTACCATTTTTTATTTTATTCTGTTTTATTTTATTTTATTTTATTTCATCTATTTCATTTTAGAGACAGAGTGTGCAAGCTGGGGAGAGGGGAAAGGGAGAGAGAGGCAGAGAGAGAGAGAGAGAGAGAGAGAGAGAGGAGAGAGAGAATCTCAAGTAGGCTCCATGCTCAATGTGAAGCCTGACTTGGGTCTCAATCCCACGACCTTGGGATTGTGACCTGAGCCAAAATCAAGAGTTGGATGCTCAACTGACTGAGACACCCAGGCTCCCCTGCCATGCCCTTTTTTTTATAAACTTAATTTTGTCCCCTCTATTCCCAGATTCATAGGTTGAATTCCTAACCCCCAGTACCTCAGGGAGTGACTGTATTTGGAGACAGCCTTCAAAGAAGTAATTACACTAAAATGGGGCCATTAATGTGGGTCCTAATCCAATATGTCTGTCTTCTTAAAAGAAGAAATTCAGACACAGACACTCATGCAAAGGGAAGACCACAGAAGATACCAGAACAGATGGCCATCAACAAGCCAAGGAGAGAGTCCTCAGAATGACTCAATGATTCCAACACTTTGATATTGGACTTCTGGCCTCCACCTCTGTGAGGAGGTACATTTCTGTTGTTTAAGCTTCCCAGTCTGAGGTACTTGGTTATGTCAGCCCTAGTGGATGAGTGCACCTTTGACCGAGGGCGATCCTCGGGAGAAGGGAGCAGCTGTGTGTGGTATATCCACCCACAATCTCGGCAGCTGGGGCACACATGCCCTGCTTGGTAAAGGGACTCACTATGTAAGGTTATGGGTATTGCCAAGGGATCCCTTTAAAGCGTGTTCTGTAAGCTCTTAGAAACCAGCATTTATTTAGCCTCTATTCTGGGTCGTTCTCAGGGGATACAGAGGAAGAAGGGGAGATGGGGATGAATTACTTTCTTGCCATGACCTTGCCACTTAATGCATTCATCTTTCTCCCAAAGCAGAAATGGAAGAAATATGGAGGCTGATATGAAGCTGAGGAGGGAAAGTGGGGTACGGGTTGTTTTTCTTAATTAGGAAGTGTAGCAGAACCTGCTGGGTAAAGAGAAGCGTCTATAACACTCTGCTGCCCCCCTTCAGATCAGCAAACGAAGTATGAATCGCGCTAACGACTCGGGGTGGGTATTATGGGACAGACTTTCCTCATTACCATAATCCACTATTCCCCCTAATGTGTTTACCACAGTTTTTACTCTTGCCTGCTGGGTGAGAAATTTTAAAGAAGGCAAATTAAATTATTGCTGAGGTTTATCAAGTTGATTTTTCCACCCAATCACTTTCTGTACTTAATAAAGCGAAGGAAATGTTATTGATTAGAAAACTTCACGACACTTTATGAGCAGGGGAGTGAAACATAATTCTTCTTAATAGTCAGCAAGTTGGCTACTTCAGACCCACAGTATGGTTTTCATCAGTGAAGCGGAACTTGCTTTTTCAAGTATTTACTCCGTTTTACTTTATACCAGCCCTATTAAATTGCTACTAAGCAAGAAAAATTCCTTCCATAATTTGGATAGCATACTTTCAGGCGAGATCTTATCAATCTTGGTGCAACAAGGAAGCTTCCATCACTCTGATATAGTAAAGCCATCATAAAAGAGAAAATGGCTATGCCACCTTAGTGTGGAAGAATGCAGAATGGCTATGCTAAACAGCATCAGGAGTTCTTATGTGTGCATAAAACAGGCAGAATACCTTTCCTATGCGTCCAGAGGTGTATTTATCGCAAAGTATAAGCACCTCCAAGGCACTGCCCTGAATTTTGTGTTTATACAAATTTTCTATTCCTTTCTTCTAAAATGGACCCCCAAACCTAATCACCTCCAGGCACCCCAAATCTAGAACTGCCCTCTATTGGATACAATTTTTCCGAAAGAAATTATTATGGTTAAGACACTTGGACCAGTGTCTATGGAGTAACACTGTGACAGCCTGGAAGGGGAAATAGTCAGTAAATACACCTGTTGCTTGGATACACAAGGCAAGCTTCTTTCATCAGTGATTCCCCAGAGTGACTATTGTGTGGAGTCTTCTATCAGCTATTTAGCTGGTCCATGTCATAGATCCACACGGGCAGCCATGTGAAGACAGCACTCCATAAAATGATTTTATGAATACTTAGTCTATCTGTTGACTAGGCAATTTGGGGCCACATTTAGTGGGGGCAATTTTGCTTCACTTTGGACATCTGGTAAAGTCTGGAGATATTTTTGATCACCATGAGGGTGCTACGGGCATCCATGGGGAGAAAGAGGCGAAAGATGCCGTTAAGCATTCTACCATACACAGGACAGCTCTCCGAACCAGAGAATTATGTGGTTGCCGATGTCAATAGTGCCATAGTTAAGAAAATCTGCTATAGAGAGTGGAGATTAAAATTCTGGCACTGGGAGGAGGGGTGGGGGGGGGGTGGCACCTCGTGGCTCAGTCGGTTAAGCATCTGACTCTGGATTTCAGGTCAGGTCATGATCTTATGGTTCATGAGTATGAGTCCTGCTTTGGGCTCTGTGCTGACATTGTGGAGCTTTCTTGGGATTCTCTCTCTCCCTCTCTTTCTGCCCCTGCCTCAGTCACATGCTCTCTCTCTTTCTCTCTGTCTTCTCAAAATAAATAAATAAACATGAAAAGAAAAAAAAGATTTTGCCATCAGGGACCATATCTCTGAACTCAGACTCTTCCACTTGCTGGATCTTGAAGCCTGTTTTCTCGTCCGAAAATGAGGATAGCATTAGTATCTATCTTATGGGGTTGTTAAGAGGATTGCATGAGGTAATAGAGGTAAGTGGCTTGGCCCAGTGCTTTGCCTACAGTGCTCATAAAGTGATGACCAGTGTTGCTATTATTATATTTATGTCCTAATATTTCACATAATAAGCACAATAATAAATCTTTACTTCCTTCCAAGGGTTAACCTCTTAATAACGCCCTTTCTTTACCTAAAATAAGAAGAAGGAACATGATCTATTTAAATTTGGTATTTAAATTTGGTATTTAAATTTGGCTCAGATTTGGTATTTAAATTTGGATCAGGGGTGGCCAGTGAAGGGAGATAGAAATCCCCAGCCCTAATTCGGTTAGATCAGCTCAGCTTTTATCCGTTTTGTTTTTGCTCTAAGAATTAAAAAAAAAAAAAAAAAAGGCATTGAAAAATTATTGAACTAAATGTTTCATTCCAGTAGAAACCTTTTATGACTATGTGATAATTTTAAATATTTTCAACAACTGTAAGCCCAATAAATGTCTGAAGCGTTTGGGGAAGACATGATATTGAGGGGCATCTTTTTCTAGGGAATGCCAGCAAGTTCTGTGAAGCATCATAAATCCATAGAGAAAATGATCTCATTAAAATGGGGTCTGGAAGGGACATTCCTTATCTAGATTTATGCAGTCCTAGATAAAATCTTGACTCTTATTTTTCCACAGGAACTACCTCACCGAAGTATCCACATATAAACATATGCAGAGGCTTATCGATGCATGGATTTTTTTTATTTTTTAACATTTATGTATTCTTGAGAGACAGTGTGAGACAGAGCATGAACAGGGGAGGGGCAAAGAGAGAGAGGGGACACAGAATCCGAGGCAGGCTCCAGGCTCTGAGCTGTCAGCACAGAGCCTGATGCGGGGCTCGAACCCACGGACCGTGAGATCATGACCTGAGCTGAAGTTAGACGCTTAACTGACCGAACCACCCAGGCGCCCTTTGACACCTGGATTTGTTGCATCAAACCTGTGCCTTGCGTTGGGTAAATATAGATGCCACTCAACAGGAAGATCCTCCAGTGGGTTCTGATAGGCGCCTACAGTCTTCAACCTGGGCACTATGGGGCTGAGCCGGACTTTCTGATGCGTTCCCCTGGTCTCGCAGGGCTGATGTGTCCTGGAATGTCCACACTGTGCTGTGCTGGAGCTGTACCTGAGGCTCCAGTTAGAAGTTCTCTGCAGATGCTGACGGCTCGGCGTCTGCTTTCTCTTCGGAGGCGCCACTGTTCTATGGGACCTTCATCCCTTCAGTGTGCAGTGTTCTAAAGATCCTCCGTTGGGAACAATTTTTTTCTGCCTGGAGACGAAACAGACAAAGAAACATACCTTTTTGCACAACTTGGCACCTCCTGTGTGGCCACATTAAATACCTTCCCAGCCACAATTGAAAGGGTGTCTGGTCATTGGTCAAATGTGCCATGTCTGTGGGTGGCCTGACTTTAATATTTGTAGGACTGTGGCAAGAACACAAAAGGAGATTCTCAGCCTATGATCTGTCTCCTTCCCTTCTTACCCCTAACTCCATTCTGCACATAGCTAGAGACCTTTGCCCACACACATGGATACCTCAGTCTACAAGTTCAAGCCCTATTTGTATCCTCCACAAAAAGCTACCCCTTGGCCTCCCTTTGGGCCTAGGGGTACTTGACCTAGCATGGACAACTTTGAGAAGAAAGATCAAAGGAAGAGGTCCATGCAGACCTTATAACTGGGTTTAGAGCTGTTTGAGTGAGAAATTTCAGGGTTCCAAGGTCTGAATGGAAGCATAGGGTCTTTGGGTAGGCACATCCCTTTAACTTGCACACACTAACTCTGGAAAAGGTCCAGAACAAAGCCCTGAAGAGCACAAGGCCCAGGGCCAAGGATTCTCTTGCCTGGTCCAAGGATGGTTTTACATTCGAAAATGGAATGATATTGTACCTACTTTCAGCTTCTTAGTTTACTCATTCAATAACACTATAAGGAAATCCTTACATGTCGTGTGGTATAGCTCCAATTTGCTCTTATTGTTTGTTTATTTATTTATTTTGAGAGAGGAGGGAAGGGGCAGAGAGAGAGAGAGAGGGAGAGAGAGAGAAAATCCCAAGTAGGCCCTACACTGTCAGCACAGAGCCCAACACAGGGCTCAAACCCACAAACATTGAGATCACGACCTGAGCCGAAATCAAGAGTCAGGCACTCAACTGACTGAGCCACCCAGGCACCCCTCTAATTTGCTCTTTTTTAATGCCTGTATAGTACTTCATAATATAGACACATCGTGATTTAGCCAGCCATTTCTCTGTTAATGGGCACTGACCTGTGTCCAGCTTTTAGCTGTGAACAAGGCTGTTATACATATAAGTATATTACACAAAAAAGGCATTATTTCTTTCAAATGTGTTTCCAGGAGTGGAAATGATACACCAAGAACATACAATTTGAATTCTAACGGATGTTGCCAAAAGTCAAACTGTGAGAAGATGCTAACTTGTCATCAACGAAATTCAAATTAGCCTAACAAAGGAACATTACATCCATCGACTTGAAAAAAAAACCAAAAACTTGGAGGAGCTATAATATCGATATAATTCTGGGGAGAAGTATGATCTCACACATTGCTGACAGAAATATGAAGTGCACCAGCCGTCCTGGAAGGAAGCTGGAAGCTTACCACGGGGGCCCAAAAACAAGGCACAACTCTCTGATCTCTTCATGTTTATTTATACTTCTGTAAATTAATACCTACACGGTGACCCTATGAACTCACTCCCCGTAGATGACACCCTTCACTGAAGGGAAGGCTGAAGAATAATGGACCTTGGGTGACTTCAGCAAACCTCCCATGGGCTTTTAGCCCCTTGTCTCCTAGCTGTGGCTGACCGTGCTCATCTTGGGCACAGGGACCGTTGACGAATGGAGACTCAACACGTAAACACTGAAGAAAGCTAAAGAAAGCCTCCATTTCTTTAATGTAGCAAGTTTCCTGTACAGAGGTCCCCAAATTATGCTGTCTCAAAGTCCCCACCTGGAAATGCCTGAAGCCCTGATTCTTTTCCAGAGAACTCTCTCCAGCTAAGAAATTTCTAGCCATCATTTAACAGTGTCCTGTGTTTACTTCTGGGTCAAACAGGCTGTGAGACTTGGTACAGAACTCCCCTATCCTGCCCCCTACTTCTAGAAACGCTATTGATTTTCAGCATGGTTGATAAAACAGAGAGATAAGAGGCCCAATTTTTATTTTTATGATAGATATGACTAATTAACTATAAATGTCAAGTATCCACAACTTAATTAATTCCAGTTCATTTAGCTACAGTAATTAGATTTTTTCCCCCCCAAACAAAGCAACAGTCTGTTTGCGAAGGTCATAGACTAATACTACAATGAACAAGGCTGAAAGGCCTGCACTTTGGATCAAAAGTAACTGATGGCTGGTGCCTGAGGGGGAAACAGACCACACAAACTAAAAAGTAATTGGCATGCTGATTAATAAAGTTAGTTTGAAATGTATACATAATGCATCTTTGATTAATAGCACCAACGAGTACTTGAAATTAAACCTTTAAAAATGTTAGAGACTTTTCATTATAATGAGAAGATTAAAAAAAAAAAGAAATTGACCAGAGTTTGAATCACACAGACCATCAAGAAGCCAGAATTCTAATTAGCGAGAAATGTCTCTTTTGTTTAAGAAAAGCAATTTAAATGGGCATATTCGATTATATCTGTCATGTTCTCCAGGGGATAATCTGGATTGGGAGAGATTTAATCAAGAAGGGGTTAATTTATTTGCCTTAAAAGAAATTGAAAAGCTTTAGAAAGTTTAAAGAGGCTGGTAAGGGCTTCTGGTGAGAGGGAGCGGGGTTTTGAGAGATATTTGAAAGGAAAGAAAAGGAGGGGAGACCCAAGCTATGTGGATGATACCAGCCAGAATCTGCAGAAAATGGGAGAGACTCTCCAAGGAGGGAGGGTGATCAAAGAACTTCAAAATGGAGACGTCTGTTGTTTAATTTTAATTGGTTGTTTTTTTGTGCTTTCTTCTGCCACCATTTCCCCAAGAATTTAATTAAAGTCTTCCAAGTGGAACTGGCTCGTGACAGTGTTGTGTTGGGGGGTGGGGGGCGGAAAGAAGCTTGCAGGCTGCATCCGGTGTGGGCTGAAGACACTGGGAAGGAAGACAGCCCCAGCGGAGGCAAGCAGAGCTGGGGGCATTAGCCAGCGGTGGGGAAGGGAAGCATGGCAGGGGCTGCTGCGGTAGAAAAAGTGTATCCTCACACCCCTCAGAGGTAATGGACCAGGATCTACAACCTCCATTAGTGCAGGGTATGGGGCAGGGGACTTCTTTCCTACTCTTTTATTAACTCATCCTCTTTATTTACCAGTTTTGAAAACCTGTGATGTGTTGTTTTGTTTCTACCCCCCCAATGGTTTCCAATCAATGTTTAAGTGATTATGAACTCATATATTTCAACGTATTTGTTGGGGCACCTGGCTCAGTCAGTTGAGCCTCTGACTTCGGCTCAGGTCATGGTCTTGGGCTTCACGAGTTAAAGCCCTGCATTGGGCTCTTGGCTGTCAGTGCAGAGCCTGCTTCGGATCTTCTGTCTCCCTCTCTCTCTCTGCCTCTCCCCCTGCTCTCTCTCTCTCCATCTCTCTCATAAATAAGTAAACATTAAAAAAACATACTTGCAGGGCGCCTGGGTGGCTCAGTCGGTTGAGCATCTGACTTCGGCTCAGGTCATGATCTCACGGTTGGTGAGTTCGAGCCCCGCATCGGGCTCTGTGCTGACAGCTCGGAGCCTGGAGCCTGCTTCATATTCTGGGTCTCCCTTTCTCTCTCTGCCCTCTCCCACTCATGCTGTCTCTGTCTGTCTCTCAAAAATAATAAACATTAAAAAAATTAAAAAAAAAACATATTTGCTAAGTTTCAATCATTTGTCATTATACTCGTTATTAGTACTCAAGTTGTCCCATCTCTGGCCTGACGGAAGCTCTTGAAATCGCACAAGCCATTTTTTAAAACTTTAGATATACTTCATGTATTATATTAGTTTCAGGTGTCCAACAAGATGGTTCAATGTTGGTATATATTGTGAAGTGATCACAGTAAGTCTAGTTAACATCAATCACCTAGCATCATTACAATTTTTTTTCTAGTGATGAAAACTTTTAAGATCTACTTAAATAATCTTAAAAATGTCACAAGCCACTTTTTAATAAGAAGCAATTTTTAAAACCATTTGTTAATAATAAGGGAAAGGGCACCTGGGGAAATCTAGAATCTTGAGGATGTCAAGGCAGCAGGCACTTGGGGGAAGGTGTTACTTTTCTGTGAACTGAATCCCTCTGGCTATGTCTCATCACCTCTTCCCTTCATCTCTCTTACAAAAACCCATATATCACTTGACCTTAGTTCAAGCATCTTATTAGACTTCAAGGAAAACCATGACTCAATTTCCTTTATGTGTATTTATTAAATACACTACTATAGTTCCTGGCTGTGCCAGGCAGTACTCCCCTCTCTGGTGGCCAGATTCTTGACTCTCATTCCCTGATGGGTGATGTCATTTGTAAAGGCAGTCATGGCGATGACATTCTTAACTTGGGGTAGACTCTAACATCCAAAAAGAAATTTACATACCTTGGTTTCCATGTGTGAAAAATGAAGATCATGCTAGCTACTTCTCAGATCAACTTGGACGAGGCATCGATAATAAAATCTACAAGGAAGATAATCAGTCTTCCATAGTTCAGGTTATGCTTTCTTCCTGAAATGGCTTGCTTGCTGTGATTGATACATAAGGGAACTTCATCCTTGCAGGGAGTTTCCAACCATAGGTAATTGGGCTTATGGCCATGGCAAAAGTAGGCAAGTGGAGATACCACTGTTGACTGTGTGGTTGGCCTTCCTGTATACCTACAATTAAGGTGGTAATAAGCAGAGTAGAATATCTTCTCCCTCACTACTCTGGCTGTTCATAAATGCAGCAACCTGGGTTGCATTCTGAGACATCAAAATGAGTTTCCAGAAACTTTCCCTCCAAATTCTTTTTGAGTTCTCAGGAAGGGTATCTTTCTGTGGTAGTACTCACTTCCCCAGATGCTCAAGGGCCAAGAAGCCTTTCAGGGGCAGATTCCCTGAGGGGCTGCTGCCTTTAGAAGGATCAAGTCAAGGCCCTGGAGAACACAGAGGTCATTGGTAGAGACAATAACGCCCTGCCTTAATCTTTTATCTCTGTGGTGTTCAGTATCCATCACAACGGTCTGGAGCGAAGACAAGAGATCATTTGAAAAATTAGTCTCTCCTAATGTATAGAGTCAGACAAATTTGAGTCTTGGCTCTAGCATTTGTTAATTATATGGGCTGGAACACTGTCTGACATTGGGTTCACTCTGAAAGCAGACTGAGAAAAGGCTTTGAGGACAAGTAGTGAACTCAGGAGGTGATTCTAGGAAGCACTAACATGGGAGCGGGGAAGTGAGGCAGCAAAGGGAAGGAAACCTATACAAGTTATGTTACTGAGCAATTTACTACGATGGGCAATTGTGACTCATTCACGCTGGAGAACTGTGGGAGGCCATGCAAAGCCTGCGTCTGTGTACTCCTACACAAGAGGAAAAGGAGCTTTGGGCATTTATCCACTGACATCTACCCATGAGGGTCTGAGGACTGCTCCCAGCGGTATTAACACTCCAGCCTTTCTGTTCTGATCTGTATGTGGGCTCAGCTTGCTTCTGTAGCCAGAGCAAACCAGGCAAAAGGTGACAGGTGTTTGTCATAAGAAGCCACTGGTCTGTAGGTAAATGTGTGCATGTGAATGGTGAGTCTGTTGCACACGTTAGGCAACATCTCTGCACCTTGGTTTCCATGTGTGAAAAGTGAAGATCATGCTAGCTACTTCTCAGAGTTTTTTTTAAAAGGTCAAAAAGCTAATGTGAGGGGAAAATGCTTGATACATGGCACTCCAAGTAGGTACTTGATGTATATCTCTTTCCCTTTGCTTGTAGACACTCCGTAGCTATGACAGCAAATCATCTTGCAAGCCGGGCTCTACGCTTTATAGAATTGAGTGGCAGGAGGAAGTAGAGGGGAGCAATGTGTAGACACTGGGCTGAGCAATGTTGATGAATAGCAGTAGAAGCATCAGGTACAGTACTGTATACTGATCCATGGGGGATGCTTCAATATATTTGCATAGAAAGATGAGATTTCTGCACTTTCTTCACAACGTTTTCCCAATGGCACCTCTTTAGTATAATATGTAATGTGTTGCAAAAGCTAAATTGCTGCCTGGCATTTTAAAATGGAATCTTTGCTTTGGGATCAGGCAGCAGAACATGAATAATTTGTGCCAATCTATCTTCTTCCATTCCTCAAAAACTAAGTACTTTCTGTCATTAACCTAGCAAATCCCACACTTCCTCTCAGTAGGGGAAATTGTCTCTTCAGCACTTGAGATGGCTATCATTCTTCTTGCTTCCTCCATTTTACAGATGGAGAGACGAAGACTAAAGGTACGTTCTGGTAAATAGTGTATGAACCCACGTTGGAAACGTCAGGTTCCAGTTACACCAACTCTAGTCCTCATGAAATCATAATATCCAGAACCTCATAAAAGAAAACAAGAACATTATACTCTGTTTCTAAAACCAGGCTGTGGTAAATGAGTTACATGTGGCTTTGAATCTTCTCTTGGCAAGAAAGCAAGGCAGAGCAGCTTGGATGCATTTGTGGGTAGGCGGGTCTGCTGTATCTTTTTTGTTTTGTTCTGTTTTTACTACATGTGCATGTGAGTCTAAGTGTGTGTGTGTGTGTGTGTGTGTGTGTGTGTGTGTATTTGGTGAATGGTCAGGGCTAGAGAAGAACTAGGATCAGAGACCTAGACAATAGGGTCTTTTGTTGTTCTTAGTTCAAGAGTAAAGTATCAGTCAGGATAGGCTAGGTTATGCCAACATAACAAACACTCCTGGAATTTCAGGGGCATACACAAACAAAGGTTGGCTTCTTGCCCCTTCTACATGTCCATCAAGGGTCAGCTGGGAAATGAACTCTGCTGTGACACAGGTTGATCAGCAGCCATTATCTGGGACGGTTCTAGTAAATATGGAAGAATAAGGATAGAACCCTAGATCGCTTTTCATTAATAATTTAAATCCTCAACCTGGAAGTGACTTACCTCACTTGTGTTTATTGACAATAATTGGTCATGGTTCTGACCGAATCAACTAGAAGGGCTCTGGAAAGTGCCATGCTAACATATGCCCAGAAAAGAAAGAGAACTGGACTAAGCAGTGAATAGCAGTAATGACTACCACACCTTGACTTATGGCCATACAGTACAGCATCATCATTACCTTCCTGCTTTTATATAGAAATGACCCTACCTCAAAGACATATTATCACCATATTCAAGGTATAAAATTTTAATCATTTACTTCTAGACTAGCTGTGTTCTGTAGAACTTGCGGTGATAATGGGATAATTTTTCACAATGCAGAAATTATTTCCATTATTGGTTATGGTAGCCACCAGCCATCTATAGTTATTAAGGACTTGAAATATGGTTAGGGTGACTGAGGAACTGACTTTTTTTTTTTTTAACATTTATTTATTTTTGAGACAGAGAGAGACAGAGCATGAACAGGGGAGGGTCAGAGAGAGAGGGAGACACAGAATCTGAAACAGGCTCCAGGCTCTGAGCAGTCAGCACAGAGCCCGATACGGGGCTCGAACCCACGGACAGTGAGATCGTGACCTGAGCCGAAGTCGGACGGTTAACCGACTGAGCCACCCAGGCGCCCCAGGAACTGACTTTTTAAAGTTTTATTTAACTTTAATTAATTTTATTTCAATCCAAATAGCCAACGGGGCTACCATGTTGGCCAACACAGTTATAGACCATTGAAGTCATACTGTGGGTTTATTTTCCTCTTCATCAGCATGATAAAAATAACATTACTTACTCCCTATATTAGCACTGCATTCTGTAGTTTTCAAAATGTTTTTATCGTTTATTTTGTTGTTGTTGTTCTTGAGAGAGAGACAGAGAGACAGAGAGACAGAGAGACAAAGAGACAAAGTGCAAGTGGGGTAAGGGCAGAGAGAGAGGGAGACACAGAATCTGCAGCAGGTTCCAGGCTCTGAGCTGTCGGCACAGAGCCCGACGCAGGGCTTGAACTCACAAACCATGAGATCATGACCTGAGCCGAAGTCGGATGCTTAACCGACTGAGCCACCCAGGTGCCCCTCAAAATGTTTTTATATATACTACTCATCTCATATGATTCTCCCAATATCCCTATGAGATAGGTAAGGAAGGTAATATTATAATACCCCTTTTATAAATAAGAAAACCAAGGTAAGTGATTTGCTCATGAAAATGGGATGATTTAGTGGCACAGAGACCAGAACTAAGTCTCTAGGCAAACGTATGCCTTGTTTGACATTATATACCCTGCTCGGCACTATGCTTGTCCCTCAATAAATATTTGACTCAACACTTGAAAGTTTTAAGAACTTCAAAGCAAACTCACTTCTCTTTCTTTTGAAGTACTTATTTTCCTGAGCTTTTCCTTAGTACTTGTTTACAGCATTACCACTATGTTAATTATAGACTAAGCTTATATTAGTCACATTCTTTCTTGAAGTGGACCTGTCAGTTGAATATATGGATCTTTGTTTTTAAATCCAATTAAGTTGTAAACTCCTCAAGTTTAGGAACTTCTCTTTCTTTGGTAATTTCCTCAATGCCCAGGAGAGTCACCAGTTTTCCTAGTTGGCCTGAGAGTGAAGGGTTTCTCAGGATGCAGGACTTTTAGTGCCCAAACTAGAACAGTCCCAGGCAAATTGGGACAGCTGGTCACCCAGGTGCCCGGCACAAATCTGAGTTCACAGGTTGGACTGTATTAAATATTAAAATAGCAAAGATGTGGTTCAATTACAAACCTTAGCATAGTCACCTGAGCATTGTAAATTCTCCATAAAGGCTTTATTCCAATTTTATGACAAAAATAAAAGGTAATAAATTTTGCATATGCTTCCTTATGTTCAAATAGCAAAATAAGGAAATGGGTTTTTTTTTAGGGGCTGTGTGATGCCAGTAGACCTCTCTTTTTATATTTCCACATCTGGTTTGAATGTTGTTTCAAAGTCAAGGGTAAAAAGAAATTATGTATTGCTGATCTTGGCTGCAGCAGGCATTGTTAATAGCATGCACGCATGTGCGTGCACACATGCTATCAAATGATGGGCCATTCTCAAAAGCTTCCATTGACTTTAGATAACTATTCGAAAAAAAAAAGTTCAAATGTTTATTTTCAAACTTTGATGCTTTCTCTTATTCTCTGAAATAACCATAACCTTTTATCTCTCTGGGGAACAAGGCCAAGCTCCTGCCTTGTGTATTTTCCAAGTCTCCACTCTTACAAGCAAGACTGGAGCTTTGATTTTGATCTGTGGGTTTGGGGGGAGGGGGGAGGGGCTCATTCTCTATTATGCCTTGAGCTTCTGAATGCCTCAGTCACTACAGCATATTGATTTCCTTGACTTCTTCAAATGAGAAAGCGCCTTTTGAATAGCAATAAGGTAACTCTTTACACACCTCCTGAATAACAATCTCTTTGTGCATTTGTGTGCAGAATAGCAATGCCTTGAATGTTTCTCATTATAACAGGCAGCTTCATTGTACTCCAACTCACAACCACCTGGTGAACTCCATGAGGACCTCAGATGGCCCTCATTTTATCCAATCGCTGTGTTCTTGAAAACCTGGGAGTTAAAAAACTAATTTACATAAATCAAATGCTTTGGCCACATGTCTGCCAGGACCTTGTGGAAGAGAGCTCATGCAAGGTGGAGAGGGATTAGTCCGAGCGATTCACCTTCTCTTCCCAACTGTCTGAGATCCTGAGTGTAGATCTTTCAATATGTTACTGGCGACTAATTCTAGAGATTTGTCACTTTCATTCCTGAGTGATCTTCAACTAGCAGTGGCCCCCAATACTTTAGCTTCAGTCTAGACTTACGGCCACTGCAATGCCCAGAGCAAAATCACAATTAGCAAGTGTGTCTGATTTCACCTGTACAGAAAAACAGCTGTGATGGAGAGGAAAAAAAATGGTGTTGCCTGCACTACCTACACGAAGTTGGTAGAGGCAGAAATTTCTCTCTTAGGGCCTCTTGGGAAAGGGAACGGTAAGAATGTCAGGGTACCTTTGGTCTAGATCACCCGAAGGTGCAATCAGAGGGGAATTTTCAAGCAAAACCAATCCAAGGAATGCAGAGAGTTGAAATGAGGAATAAAACGAAGACCCACTGAAGAGGCTGCGGGTTTTTGGTTTGGCATTTCAGCTTTTGTAATCGTGACTCAACCCCTCCTTTGAGATCAACGGATGCCCAGGCTGGACCCCTAGCCAACTGAGCCAGAATCACTGGGGTGAGACCCACGCATCATTCTTTTTTAAATTCTCCAGCTGATTCCAATGTGCAGCCAAGTCTGAGGAGTAAGACACTTTTGGGTAAGAGACTACCACATTCTGAGATCCTTGAGGAAAGGTCACTGAGGGAAGTTTCTACAGTAAGGTACAAAAAATGCCAGAAGAGGTGTATGCAGGTGGATATTGCCAATTATGTTGTATATTCCAATTATGGAATTTTCTTCTGGGCTCAGTGCTTTTTTTCTATTCCTCACGGCAATGGCATGAGATAGATATTCATATTAAGTACAATTTATGCACCTTGCCAAAGTTCCTCAGTTTCAAGTGTCCCTCAATAGAGACTCCCACTGCCACCATCGTTAACTTACCTCTTGCTAATCCATGAAGAATGTGTTTTTGCCAAACTTATCGATGTGCCCCTAACCTGGGAGTATGAAGACAGGTCCAGGCAGTAGACTTAGGACTTGGTGTCTCCTTCATTAGTCTTCACTCTTACTGTGACTCTGATTCTTTACTGCTGTGGACCACCCTCCTGATTGAATAATCGTCTGCATTCTCATGCAGTAAACTCAGTGATCCATCACCTTATATTTCTTTTCCATCCATCCCTGTCTCATTTTCCTTTTCTCACTCTCACTGGCCTGGGGTTGGACTCCTCAACAAAATACTAAAAGGAAGTTCTGCCATTTGTTTTATTTTCAAGGAGACCCAAACTAAGTCAGTGTTATTATTCCAAAAAATGCTGGTCTGTTGGTCTCCAAAGTCCCTGGCTTTTCCACTCTTTTCCTTCTTCTTTCCTGCCTCGGAGGACACAAAAGTGGATCTTCATCCTCCTTTGCCACTGACTTAAAGTGTCCTCTTGAAGACTGTCACTTGGTCCATAAAATGAAGGGGTTGGGCTATCCCATGTTCTTAAACTTCTGGATTCCTTAGACCTCTTGAACAGCTGGTGAAGCCTATGAATTCTTTCTCAGAATAATGTTTGTAAATTGTATAAAATTAAATACTAGAATTTTTTTCATTTTTTTAAAGTTTATTTATTTTAGAGAGAGAAAGAGAGAGAGAGAGGGAGCAGGGAAGGAGCAGAGAGAGAGGGAGACAGAGAATCCGAAGCAGGCTCCAGGCTCTGAGCTGTCGGCACAGAGCCCGACATGGGGTTCGAACTCACCAACCATGAGATTATAACCTGAGCCAAAGTCAGACACTTAACTGACTGAGCCATGCCGGTGCCCCTAAAATACTAGACTTTAAAAAAAACCCACACTTACACTGAAATATGCTTGTCAAGATAATGTATATGTGTGCATAATTCACAAAATATATATGCTATGGTAATATATATGCTTCTTTACTCATGTCTTAAATAGCTGCTTGTTTAATAATTATGATATAATATCTAAGTAGTGATGAGAATACTATTTTGAGCCACCTATGAGGAAACATTCCTGAAGACAATTGGACCATAATGATCCCAATTGAAATAAACAATGCTCAAAGACTGTAAAATGATCATCAGACAAATTCACTGTCAACAGTGACAATACTTTAAATAAAGCAAAGAGCAGGATCCTCTAGAAGCACAAAAGTGGCTGGACTCTCCCCTCTTACAGCTAACACAAGTGACTATAGCTTCTTTACCACTTACGACTTTAGCCTTGCTTACCCTCTAGATAAAAATGATGTCGATTCCCAATTACTGAGTGACCCCCTTGCATTGACAGGACCCATCGAAAGTGTCTTCTCGCCCAAGCCCCACCCCCAGCCACTTCCTTCACTCCCTAGAAACACTCCCTAGAAACACTCACAGGACTGATCCGACAAGAATCCCATCCTAATTCCTTCTTACTCAGACATCCATGGCTTCCCTGGAGTGTGTTCTCCTTTGCTGCGGTAAGCGAAAGAAACCTAAATGTTTGGAAGATGATCATATTCCTGGTGATGATCATTCCCCTTTGGATGGGGACCTTTTAACTTCTGCAAAAATCATAGCATGATATAACAACACCTGTGGTTTGTACCCATGACAATATAATTGTGAAGCTGAGATTCAAATCTAGGCATTCGGGTTTTAGAGATTGAACTGTTAACCTCTATGCTCCACAGACTCTAGGCGTAAAGAAGTAAACAGAACAAAACATAAATAATCACATGCCAGCTATGGACTGTTACATACCTAAAGGCATCCCCTAAGGGCATACATGACTTAGAGAGAAATTTTAGCTGGTATCAAAATGACAGTCACAACAACCAGTCACGGTAGAGAAAGAAATAGTAACCACGATGCTAATTTTCAATTTGTATAGCCCTTGACATTTTCTTGGACCTTCTGCATATGAGCCTCAGCACAGTAAAGAGAGATCCCAGTCAAGATTTTCTTAGCCATAGATAGCCTAAGTCTCCCTATAGGATTAAAAAAAAAAAAAAAAAAAGCCTCTAAGAGAAGAAGATAGGTCATTCTCAGCTCATTATTGAAACTTCACTATTTGCATTCATATGCAAGCAATATTTATTAAATGCTGAGAGTGACTGAATTGTGCTCGCCCTCAAATTTCTATGTTGAATCTATAACCCATAAAATGACTGCATTTGGAGATAGGGTTTTAAAAGAGATAATTAAGGTTAAACAAGGTCATAAGAGTGGAGCCCTAAACCCGTAGGATTGGTGTCGTTACAAAAAGAGGTTATGCCAGGGATAGGCACCCACAGAGCAAAGGCCATGTGAAGACACAGCAAGAAGGTGGCCATCTACAAGCCAAGAAAAGAGACCTCAGAAAAACAAACAAACAAACACACAAAAAACAACTTTGCCGACACCTTAAACTTGGACTTCCAGGCTCCAGACTGTGAGGAAATAAATTCCTGTTGCTTAAGTCACCAAATCTGTGGTATTTTATCATGCCGGCCCTAGCAAACAAATGCCTAATGAATATGCTGAATGTGGTGGGTTTTTCTGAGGCAGGGGAGGGGCAGAGAGCAAGGGAGATAGAGGATCTGAAGCCCACTCTGTGCTGACAGCAGACAGCCTGACACAGGGCTCGAACTCACAAACTGTGAGATCATGACCTGAACCCAAGTCAGGCACTCAACCGACTGAGCCACCCAGGTGCCTCTATGCTGGATGTTTTTACACGTTATTTCATTAGGTCGTCACAACCCAGAGTACGCTGGAGCCACCTTCTCCTGGCTTGCGAGAGCCAATTAAAAATTTTGTAGGAATGTTTGTGAGCTGGTTTTTAAACATCCATTGTTTAAGATTAAGCTACGTAAACTTACACTTAAATAAATTGTATTTTTAAAAGGTGATAAATATCTAAACTCCATCACTCTCTAATGTTTTTATTACATTTTACTATCACCTATGTCCTTGAAGTTGTAAGTAGGTTGGAGTTATAGTATCTGGACGGTGTGCACGCTACAAATGGCATGTTGCTGTGGGTTCAGGAATACTGGGTTGGCAGTTTGAAATAGGCCACGATAGGGGTATTCATACCATGCAAATCAGCAAACAGTTTGGGCTCCCTCTGCCCACCAGAGCTTGGTGTTAAACATCTATCAGCATATCCCTGACCATAACAATCCCTCAGAAAAGGCAGTCTGATTCCAGATTACTAGACGAGGGAACTCTGGCTACTGAAACACAAGACTCGAATAAGAAACGGGTCCCTTGGCTCTGGAATTAGGGATATTTGCACGATACCACACTGCCTCTCTATGCACACAGGAGGAAATGCGATAGCTCGATTTCTATCTCAGCCAGGCTGCCCAGCAGAAATCAGATTAAAAGGGGCTTGTGCATTTGGTGAGGGTCTGTGCCCGCCTCTTAAATTTCTCCGCCCAGTGCCAGCATTGTGTAATTCTAATACCCGCGAGAATGAAGGCCACTTGCTATAAATTTCAGGGAGCTGGGAGAAAGCCCCGGGAGGAGTACTCTTTTACAGCCACAATTTGCGGTCTGTTGTAAAGTACTTTAATTGCCACTCAGTATAGGGTTTTGCCTTGCGTGTTTTTCCAACATGGTCAAGATTAATGAGGAGCAGAGGGCTGAGTCTGGGCACCTGGTAGAGCAGGGAGCAGAGAAGCCCTGACCACTCAGAGATGGATTTACAGAAACCCGGACTGAAGACCAGCAGGAAGTCTTCAAAATACCTCTCAGAGAAGCTTCTTTGATGAGCTGAAGCAATTCAACAGCTTCTGCACTGTGCATTCGTGCTCATAAATCACCAGCATTTGCAGGCCTTGCAAACCGTCTCCTACCCTGCAGCTTAAAAAAATGTACTCCCTGCAGTAGCATTAAAGATCTACTGTTATTTTACTCAGGCACCTTGCATCTTAAGGGACAATTTGATTTTTGTTGTTGTTGATTATCGGATGCACGCAAGTTTGTTGTTTCAAAAAAGGGGTATTTATGGAACCGCTCCAGAAAAATCTTGAGGAAGTCATTTTCCCTAAAAAATATTGCTAGGAAGGTTTTGAAGATGTTGGGTTTTTTTTTAATTAAAAAAAATTAATGTTTATTTTATTTTTGAGAGAGAGACACCAAGTGTGAGCAGGAGAGGATCAGAGAGAGAGGGAAACATGGAATCCGAAGCAGGTTCCAGGCTCTGAGCTGTCAGCACAGAGCCCGATGCGGGGCTCGAACCCACAAACTGTGAGATCATGACCTGAGCCAAAGACGGACGTTAAACCGACTGAGCCACACAGGCGCCCCGTGAAGATGTTTTTAAATATGTTCTTTTAACCTCTGAAATCTAGAGCATCCAAAGCTCAGCTGAACCCAGGCTGTACAAGTGAGCCCCCTGGAGAACTTTAGATAACCTAATGCCTACTTCCCACCAACCCAGAGATTCTGACTGAAGACGTCTGGCCTTGGGCGTTGGGTTTTTAAAAGCTCTCCAGAAGACTCCCAGGCACAGTCTAGTTGGAAACTATGGTTCTAAAACTTTTCTTCCCAAAGTGCGGTTAATCTATGGACCAGCAGTATCAGCCTCACCAGGGTGCTTGGTAGAAATGCAGAATTTGGAGCCAGATGCGCTGAATCGGTCTACATCTTAACAAGATCTCCAGTTGATTCAGTGGTTCAGCCAAAGTCGAGATTGTCTAGAGCTTAAATAAAGAATGCTAGAAGCAGACCACCTGCCTTCCCTAATTCCCTAGAAATGGTTTTCTTCTCTTATTCCCATCTCAAGTTATTATCAAGTCCTGCCGGTTTTCCTCTCAAATGAACCTCTCTTGTGTGTCACAGATCTGTCCCCCAAGAACGTTCCATCTTCCTCCAGGGTTACTGCTAAAATCAATCCTTTCATTACCTTTGCTCAAAAATCTTCAATGACCGCCTATTTCCCACCATTTCAAATGTGCATTTCTCTGCCTGACTCCAAGGCCACCCCACATCTGGATCCAGGTGACCAGTCTAACCCAATTTCCCCACCCGTCTCCCTGGTCCCCGCTGGTCTTTTCCCAAGTCACAAAATGCCAGCCAACTCCTCTTTGTCTTGGCTCCTGGAAAGTCATTCCTTTTCAGGCTTCCCTCTGCCTCTCCAAGCCTTTTTCATCTTTCAAGGCCACTTCCTTTTGCTCTGAATGCCTCCAGCACTTATAATCTGAACTATCTAATTCCTAGCTCTGCATCATCTCACGCTGGACATTAATTTTCATGCACCCGGGGCCAACTGAGCACGGAGCTCTAAAACAGGACTCAGTGTATCCTAGACATGAATCCAGCTTGGGATTTTCAGAGTAGGCTTGGGAAACCCTCCCTCTTGGTAAAAAGGTGCCTCAGTTGATACTGCCCCATGACTGCACCTGTGATTACCCTTTACTCCCGGCACTTAGGTCAGGCCTGGTGGTTTGGCCTCTCCCATCAGACTGAGGGCACTAAAGTTGCGTCCTGCAGCCTTTATGGGTCCAGTGTTGTCATCACTAATACAGCAGGTGGGTCTTGGAGCCACCTGTGGGCAGAGCATCATGCTAGGTGGGTGGTCGTGGTGGAGACGGAGGAGCAGGGGGAAGCAGAGGAGGAAGAGGAGGAGGGTGGAGAGGGGCACGGACGAGAATGACCCACAGAACAATGGCTATCTACACGGCGAATGCAATTCTGTTTGTTTATTATGTCTTCATTAAAAAAAAAAAAAACCTTTTTACTGTCAAGTTGTAAAACAGAAAATGAAACAAAACAAATAATGAATTATTACGAGGCGAAATACCGTTGTGAACACCACCGCGTCAAGAAACAGAACCTGGCTGGTGACACTAGACCCTCCCGTTTGCTTCACCCTAATCAGAACCTCTTGTTTCCTTTCCCCACGAAACAAAACCATTGTTTTATCTTCTTTATTGTAGTGAAATGCATAATAGAAAATTCATCTTTTGAGCTATTTTTAAGTGTGCAATTCATTGGCATTTAGTACATTCACACTGTTGTGCAAACATCACCATTATCCATCTCCAGAACTTTCTCATCTTCCACAACTGAAACTCTGTACCCAGTAAACGATATTCCATTACCCCCTTCCCCAGCCCCTGGCAAGTGCCATTCTATTTTCCGTCTCTGTGAATTTGAGTGTGTTACCAAACCCAAACTCATCCGTGCACCCACTGCACGGGAAACCAATGTCTGACACACTGGTTTTGAAGCAGGGAAAGCTTTATTATCAGAAGGGAAGCTCACAAAGGAGGCAGGGGACTGCCTTGCCCCGTTGAGCCTCAGGGCAGCTTATATACATGAGAGGAGAGTCAGGGGGTTCTTGAAACCTTGAGGAAGGGGGCCTTGAAACAATCTGGAGGTAAGCATTCTTCTACAATCATTGGGTCAACAAGGAATGGGAGTAAAATGGCAAAGTTAATTAAGTCAGGAACAAGCCAGAATGTGGAGCTGAGTTAATAAGGCAACTAAGACAACTATGGTTCTGCTTATGCTTTTAAAACAGGGGCACCCGGTTGGCTGAGTCGGTTAAGCGTCTGACTTCGGCTCAGGTCATGATCTCATGGTTTATGAGTTCAAGGCTCGCATTGGGCTCTGTACTGACAGCTTGGAGCCTGAAGCTTGCTTCGGATTCTACGTCTCCCTCTCTCTCCACCCCTCTCCACTCACTCTCTGTCTCTCAAAAAATAAATAAATAAACATTAAAAAATAATTTAAGAAGTAAATAAAACAGGCCCAGGAACCAAGTGTCCAGCCTCAACTACCCTAGGTTCTCCATGTAAGTGGACTCATACCGTATTTGTCCTTTTGTGACTTCTTTATTTCACTTAGCATATGTCTTTAGGGTGCTTTCTTGTTGTAGCAAGTGTCAGAAATTCCTTCCTGTATGATATTCCACTGTGTGTATCACCACATTTTGCTTGACCATTCATGCGTTGATGGACATTTGGGTTGTTTCCACCTTTTGATATTGTGAATAATGCTGCCATAAACATGGGTGTACAAATATGTACTCTGACTTTGATAGGTAGACACTTTAGTAAGAGTTTTATCATCCAGTTGTGCATTCCCAATCAGTTTCATTTGTTCTTGGCCATTCCTTATAATTTGACATTTCCTTTCATTTTCTTTTGCTCTACACTTTTTAAAAAATGTTTATTTATTTATTTTGAGAGTAAGAGAGAGAGAGAGAGAGAGAGAGAGAGAGCACGAGCAGGGGAGGGGCAGAGAGAGAGGCAGAGAGAGAATGCCAAGCAGACTCCACGTTGTCAACGCAGAGCTGGATGCGGGGCTCAATCTTACGAACCGTGAGATCATGACCTGAGCCAAAACCAAGAGTCAGACACTTAATCAACTGAGCCGCCCAGGCACCCCTGCTGTATACTTTCAAAATGTTATTTCTTAAAAAAAAAAAAAAAAAAAAAAAAAAAAAAAAAAAAAAGAGGTTAGAGAGGGAGAGAGCCAAAGCATAGGAGACTCTTAAAAACTGAGAACAGGCTGAGGGTTGATGGGGGTGGGAGGGAGGGGAGGGTGGGTGATGGATATTGAGGAGGGCACCTGTTGGGATGACCACTGGGTGTTGTGTGGAAACCAATTTGACAATAAATTTCATATTTTAAAAAAATGCTATTTCTTGTCCTCACAAGTGGTGTGCAATAGGTATTATTGGTCCCATTATGTGGATGAGGACAGTGAGGTTTCTCAAGGCCACACAACTTAGAAGGTGGTGGAGCCAGAATTAAAACACAAATACACCTACAAGTGCTTTTGCAACACCGTCATTCTTCATGACTTCGAGTTTATCACGTTAGCACAGCCATTCAAAACTCTAGATGCACATCAGTCACCTGGTCACCTTTAAAAACAAAATCATTGGGGCGCCTGGGTGGCTCAGTGGGTTAAACATCCTGCTCTTGATTTCAGCTCAGGTCATGATCTCAAGGTTCGTGAGTTCGAGCCCCGCATCAGGCTCTCTGCTGTCAGTACAGAGCCTGCTTTGGAGCCTCCATCTCCCTCTCTCTCTGTCCCTGCCCCCCTTCTCAAAAATAAATAAATAAACGTGTAAAAAAATCCTTAAGGGGTACCACCTTACACCAATTATATTTCTTGCTTGTGGGGCTCCAATATGTTTGAAAAGCATTACAAGGGATTGGAATAAGCAGCCAGGATGTATTGGCACCTTCCTCTAACTGCCTGAGAAAGCCTTAATCTGATTTATCGGCATGTAAATTTCCATTCAGGACTGCCAATGAAAAAAATTCAGGAAGTAGCACCTGCTTGTGGCAAGTTAGAGAAAAAAAAATAAATCTCCATCAAAGCAGTTCTCCTGCACTTCAAATATGCCCCTGTCTATTTGATGAATCTACAAGACAGCCTTCGGTTGTCATAGTAACAGGGCAGGTAGAAAAGGAATGACCAAACGCACTGTCCTAGAAGCCTCACTCCCCTCTGCCATCCTCCTGAGCTGAGCTTTTCCGTCACCCGTTCAGGCAGGTGGTTGATCCCCTGTAGCTTCCAAGCCACATCCAGACTGCTATCTCAGGCTTTACTTGCTGTGGCTGTCATCATCTCCCACTCCCAGGGAACCGGTCGGGGCCAGGCGGGCACCCACTGGGGCACAACTGTTCTGGAGCAGTAGCAGTTCCAACTTCCTTCCCGAGGAGCAGCACACTTAGCGAGGACCAGGTCGTGGCTTATGGTATTTCCTGCAAACACAGAAGAAGAAGTTAGGGTTTGTTGCCTGACTACCATTTTCCGTGTGTCTTCTCTTACACACACTTCAAAGAGATGCATTCCCCTAGCAAACCACTCCTTACTGTGGTGAACTGTTTGTGGAAATAGCCACAATCTTCTCCCCGGCTGCATCCACACCCCCAGGCAGTGTGGCTTTGCCGCATCTCCCATCGAGAGATGATGGCCTTGTGGTTTGTGTGGTAGCGTACAAGTAGTGGAACTGGCGGCGTGCTAGTTCCAAGCCTAGGAATCACACTCCCTGCACACTTCCCAGGGCACACTCCCAGGGGCCCTGCACACTTCTTGCTCTCCCGGGATCCCGTCCATCATCACCATGAGAGCAAGCCCAAGCTAGCCTCCTGGAGTATGAGAGACCCCAGGAAGCAGAGGTAAGAGTTGAAGTACCTCTGCCCCGGCCAACTCAGCAGTTGAGGGCAGGTGCATGACTAAGCCCAGCCAAGACCAGAAGAACCAACTGGATGAGCCCTAGCCCGAGGTCGAACCCACAGAATCACAAACCAAGAAAATGGTTACTGTTTTAAGCCACTAACTTTGGTGTCGTTTATCACACACACAAAAAGCCATTGCAATGTGTGTATTTCCACTAACATAGTCTTTATTTCCTGCTAAGTTTATGTGACCTCAAACTTGCCTCAGTGGATCCTTATTCTATCATAAAGAAATGAAGTGAGATATGATCTATGCACTTCAGAAATTAACAGACCTTTCTGAATAATGGGCAACTACGGGCCTTTTGCCTTCTGGACAAACTAGACCGGACTTGCTGAGGCATTCTAAGAAGTATTCAGATTGCCAAAAAAATTCCAGCTGGCAATGATCTGGAATGCACTGAGAGATGAATTTGGGATTTTCTGGTTGAAAAATGATGGGTACAGCTATGAAGTCAATGAGAACACTGAGAAACAAGGCATATAGAGAGAGAAGGCTTTCCGGGCACCTGGATGGCTCCATTAGTTAAGCGTCTGACTCTTGATTTCAGCTCAGGTCATGATCTCCTGGTTTGTTGGATCGAGCCCCATGTCGGGCTCTGTACTGCCAGCACCAAGATTCTCTCTCTCTGTGTCCCTTCCCTGCCTGTGTGCACACACTCTCTCTCTCAATAAATAAATAAACTACATTATTTATTAGCAAAAAAGAAGGCTATCTCACCTCCATTTTGGGGAAAAGCCTACATTTGGGGAGACAAGCAGAAGGAAGATGAAGTGCTATAGAGACTCACAAGAGGTGGACAGCAGGCTATGGGACCTGGGACAGGGTGGCATCACGTGCAATAGACTGTGTACTTCTTAAGGTTCATTTATTGCACTCCTTAGGTTAAGGTTAAGTTAAACCACTGTATATGTTACATATGAAATATATGAAACATATTTGCATGAGGCCCTCGTGTTTCACGTTTTTATTCCTTAATGCTTCGGCCCCCATCCCTGTTTATTTTCCCTTAATTGGTAGAACTATCTTTGTAAATAGCTAAAGCATTTGGAAGTAAATCTGGTGACCAAGGTGGATAGCTCGTTAAGGCAATAGCATTTGTTCAACACCGGATCAGTGGTGTCTAGTTTTAATCTATAATCATCTTCACGCATCCAATAGATATTTACAGAGCACCCGTCCCATGCCAGAAGTCATTTTAGGCACTCAAGATTTGGCAGGGAGCAAGAAAAAAAACGCTTTTTGTCTCCATGGACCTTAGGTTGCAGTGGAGTCACATGATGAAATTATAAACAAATGTATCAACGGGATAAATTCAGAAAGAGAATTCAGAAAATTTTCCGAAGGATGTGACTGGTTTGGAGTGGAACCTCTCCTATGAGGTGACATTTGAGCTGCCACCCAAATGACAAGAAGGAACTCTCTTGGGTCAAGTCAAGGAAAAAAGGGTTCCACGCAGAAAGATTGGCAAGTACGAAGGCCCTGAGGTGAATGAGACAGGCTCACTCAAGGAACAGAACAGTTAGCATGACTGGAAGAGGCTGATTGAAGGAGAGAAGAGGAGGAGGGGCAGTTGGAGAAGGAGGAAGGGGTAATCCTTTTGGCCGTGGTAGGCGACTTGGATTTTGAGAAAGTCAGTGAAGAGGAAGTCACTGGGCAGGAAAGTAGCAGGATCTGAGGTACATTGTAGGGGAATCTATTTGTCTGCTCTGTGGAAACTGGATTCTGCTGGAGCAAGAGTGGGTGCTGCGTGCAGTCAGGAAACTCTTAGAACAGTGTTGAGGAAGACAATGGAGGCTTGGAGCAAGGGTTGGCAGGTGCCCGGACAGAAGAGATGAGTTTGGGAAATGGAAACCAGTAAATGCAGGAGGTACCTTTAGCGTTCAGAAACTCAACATTATGAGCTTCTTAAACGAAAGCTTAACACAACACCCTTAACACAAACATGGCTATAAACATACGGTGAAATGGACGTCTTTAAAGGGGACAGGCTGACCTCATCATTTTTAAAAATTTCAGTGGTGAAAACTAGGCAGTTGATTTAATTCTTCCAACTCTTCAAATTCTTTGAAGGCTATGATGTTTCCGAAGGGCAATGATTATGTTTGACAATGAGAGTTTTTACATTTGCATTTATGGGCAGACTGAAATGAAGAGTAATTTTCCGCCTAGATTTTTTCCCCTCCTTTCTGCAGAAAAATTAATGGCGCTCAGTGGTGTCCTCGTGGTAGAAATAAAGAGGTCAGTGTGAAGGGAGCTCACTGAGAGGAAGTTGTTTTGCATACTGAATGGGCAGGCAGTGAGAGTATTGTCAACACACTGACCTCCCTTTTGAGTGTGCTTTCTCTCTTCAGGGCTTGCTTCCTGGTTAATTTGGTGTCACTTAGCATTACACTCCTTAAACAGGATTAATACCATATAAAATCCTTGTGATTAAAGCCATTGCACTTGAACACAACCTCACTCTTGCAGGAGGCCTGCCATGAAAACTGAATGATTCTCATCACAAGAAAACACTGGATAACCCCCAACTGAGGGACAGCTAGTACTATTCAAAATGTCAAGGTCATGAAGAACAAAGAATGGCTGAGGAACGGTTCCAGATTAAAGGAGGCTAAGGAGAAATGTCAGTTCTATGCAGTGTTTGATCTGAGATGGATTCCTGGATCAGGGGGAAAAAAATGCTATAAAAAACATTTTTTTTTAAGTTTCTTTGAGAGAGAGAGAGAGAGAGAGAGAATCCCAAGTAGGCTCCACACTGTCAGTGCAGAGCCCAATGCAGTACTCGAACCCACAAACCATGAGATCATGACCTGAGCTGAAACCAAGAGTCTGATGCTTAACTGATTGAGCCACTCAGGCGCCCCTATAAAGAATATTTTTAAGAGAAGCTGGTGCAATTTGAATATGGACTGGAGAGTCGACAATAATAGTGTACCAGCGAGGGGCACCTGGTTGGCTCAGTTGGCTAAGCATCTGCCTTCGGCTCAGGTCATGATCTCATGGTTCATGAGTTCAAGCCCCACTGTGCTGACAGCTCAGAGCCTGGGGCCTGCTTCAGATTCTGTGTCTCCTTCTATCTTTCTACCCGTCGTCCACTCACACTCTGTCTGTCTGTCTCTCTCTCTCTCTCAAAAATAAATAAACATTAAAAAAAAATTTAAAGGGGCGCCTGGTGGCTCAGTCGGTTAAGCGGCCGACTTCGGCTCAGGTCACGATCTCGCGGTCCGTGAGTTCGAGCCCCACGTCGGGCTCTGTGCTAACAGCTCAGAGCCTGGAGCCTGTTTCAGATTCTGTGTCTCCCTCTCTCTGACCCTCCCCCGTTCATGCTCCGTCTCTCTCTGTCTCAAAAATAAATAAATGTTAAAAAAAAAAATTAAAAAAAAAAATTTAAATAGTGTACCAGTGTAAAATAACCAGGATGATTAGGTTTTAATTACAGAAGGGAATGTCCCTGTTCTTAGGATATGTAGGTTGAGGTATTTAGGGGTAAAGAGTTAAGATATATGAATTCTGAACTGGTTCAGCAAGAAAAAGAATAGGAAAAATACACAGAGACGTGGCAAAACCATTGGAGAATCTAGGCAAGAGGTGTTCATGGCTTCATTTTTGAAACACCTCTGGCTTTGAAACACACAGTTTAAAGAAAATGTTTACAAAGCTTTTTTATAAAAACAGGAAAGGAAACAAAATCCGTTTTATTTTACAGGTCATTTCACAGACTACAGCTTGTACCCCAGACAAAGGCCACAGTTAGGTGTTTCTCATGGTGACTACTCACAGATGAGGCAACCACAGAAGAAACAAGAGCCCTGGAATGACTACAGAAGGTTCTGGTTGGTTTTCATCCAGTCCTTCTGGGGGTTGTCTGAAGCTGTTCTCTCCCCCTTGGACAGCCCCAGTTCTTCTGCCTTCCGGATTTTCTCAGGATCTTTCTATTCTCTGTATCTTTCTGTCTTTCTATTCTATTCTGTAACCTTTCTCTGGTTTTCTCCCCTCGGCACCTCTTTTACCGTCTGAAGTCCTGTATTCTGCTCCTGGAATCCTTTCTGATTTTCACACCTTCATTCTGGAAAAGCCCATGGCGATGGGTCGAGTGGTCCACTTCAAGCCACACTGTGGGCGGTTTATGTGCTGGGGCTTGGAGCCAGGGAGGGAGCAGCTGGGAGAGCCCTAGCCAACAATGCGGCAGACGGGCCGGTTGGAAGCTGCACCTGCTGCGTTTGCCATCCAGGAGCTAAGAGAGTTGGTTTCAGTACTAGCTGTTCCAGGATCGAGCTCTGTGACCTGGGGCTACTCCCTTAACCTCTCTGGGCTTCATTTTCTTCCCCTGTAAAATGATTGCTGAGATCCTCCCCTGACTACAGTCGTTAATTATGACTTCAAATGCTCCAATTCAGATCCCTTCTCTTGACATCAAAGAGAGTTGAAGCCAGGGGACTGCCCGAGAGACATGAAATCAGCCAACAGCCATCAAAACCTATGTTGAGCAGGTTCTGTGTGCCCAGACCGGTTCACAGCGGTTAAAATTCAGAATCCCGCATTGGACCGACCTACTTTCAAATATTGGTTCTTTCTGTTGTTATTTGCTCTGGGAATTTGGACAAGTTATTTATCCTGCCTAAGGAAGAAGAAGAAAAAAAAAAAAAAAAAAACCTTCAACTGCCCCACCTGTAAAGTGGGATCTGTCCTGGTACTTATTCTAAAGGGCCATTGAGAAGATTAAATGAGATAATACAAATAGTACTACATCAGAAGCACTCATTACAAAACACTACTTCTGAATGCTATTAATAATATTCTGCTATTATTTAGAATATAAGAAAAACCCTTTTCATCCAGGATACCCTAATTGAAGTTACACGATCGAAGTCCACTTAACAACTTAACAGTGCAAAAAGGCAAGATATTTAGTAATAAAATCTATGTGGCAGAGATGAACAAGATTTTAGTAAATGAGAAAGGAAGACCAGTTTGGGCTGGGGTTGGAATTATTTCCGGCTTAAATATGTAAAGTACTATTAAGTAGGGTACAAACTAAAATATATAGTTCTTATTTTTTAAATTATGTGAAAAATTAATATATGGATCCATCTATTTGTAAAAATAATTTCAAGTAATACAGATTTAGGAAAGTCTTCTTTAGGGGCACCTGAGTGGCTCAGTCTTCTTTATTGTCTAAACCAAATCTCCAAATCTCCCTCCTCCCCAGTTGTAATCACTAGTATCCGTTGGGATGAATTTGTTTAGGTTTTTCTTCTATTCACTTTTTGTTTAAATATTCTAAAGCACCGGGGCACCTGGGTGGTTCAGTTGGTTGGGTGACTGACTTCGGCTCAGGTCATGATCTCGCAGTTTGTGAGTTTGAGCCCCATGTCGGGCTCTGTGCTGACAGCTCGGGGCCTGGAGCCTGCTTCAGATTCTGTGTCTCCCCCTCTCGCTGCCCCTCCCCTCTCATGCTCTGTGTCTCTCTGTCTCTCAATAAGAAATAAACGTTAAAAATTTTTTTTTAATATTCTAAAGCAGGGAAAGAAGGGGCATAGAGTTTATAACAGTTGCGGTGGCTCATTGTTCCTTTTATCAGTATGAAATACCTCTAGTACCTGTAATGTTTTCTGATTTCAATTTGCCTAGAAATACTGGTCTTCAGCCCTCTTTTGGTAGCTTTTACCTTATAGAGCTTTATATGTATTTATTTTCAACCTTCAGCATGGTTATAATATAGATATATCTCTTGTCAATAGTATAGAGCTAAGCCTCCCAGTTCGAGTGCTGTTTTTCTTTAGTTTTGTGACTTCCTTTTCTGTTACTGCTTTGAGTGTTCTCATGCTCACCCTTCACTCTATTCTCTCCCAGAATTATTACTAGACAATATTGGGACTTCTGACTTGTTCCTCCAAATCCCTTAATTTTTCTTCTCTGCCTTATAATGCTTTCTTCTCTTGTTCAGCATTCTGGCAGAATTCCTATTCTAGGCCACCAACTTATGTGACAATCAATGTCTATTTTGCTGTTTGTCCCATTACTCGGTTTAATTTTTTTAATGTTTATTTATTTATTTATGAAAGAGAGAGAGAGAGAGAATGAGGAGGGGCAGGGAGAGAGAGGGAGAGAGAGAGAGAATCCCAAGTAGGCTCCATGCTGTCAGCGCAGAGCCCGATATGGGGCTCAATCTCATGAGATCATGACCTGAGCTGACATCAAGAGTCAGACACTCAACCGAGTCACATAGGCACCCCACCATTACTTGGTTTTTAATTTTAAAAACACATTTAAAAATTTTTCCTAGATCGGGGCACCTGGGTGGCTCAGTCTGTTGAGCGCCCAACTTTGGCTCAGGTCATGATCTCGCAGTCTGTGAGTCCGAGCCCCGCGTCGGGCTCTGTGCTGACAGCTCAGAGCCTGGAGCCTGTTTCAGATTCTGTGTCTCCCTCTCTCTCTGCCCCTCCCCCGCTCATGCTCTGTCTCTCTCTCTCTGTGTCAAAAATAAATAAACATAAAAAAAACTTTTTTCCTAGATCTTCAACTCATTGTTTTTGATGGCTACAGTGTCCTCTTAAGATGCACTTAAGAATGGGGATTACAACCATTCTAAAAGCTTCTTCTGTTTGCCGTATTAACTGCGTTTCTCCATTTGTTGAGTTGGGTGAGCCTTTGTCCGTGTTTTTGATCCATTCACATGTTTGTGGATTCTTGCCTTGATTTCCTGTTCACCTGATTCTGTGAATATTTTGTCTGTTCGTCACGGCCACCCATCATTGATTACACTGGATGAGAAGGATCTGCTTCTAGGTGGGGTGGACTGCATCCCTGCCTGGGTTTGGGAGTAGACGGTGGGCACAGGATGCGTGGGTAGGCAAAGCATGCCATGCTCCGGACATGGTCATTTCCAGTACTCCTTTTGGTCACCATTCCCCTGAGGATTGTGCGATGCCTCTCCCATCTAGCTGCCAGATTCACTTTACTTAGATTAAGGCAGTCCAGTTGAGCACCATCCAGCTGGTGGGGAGGTGGAAAGGGAAGAAGAGTGGTCAACCATCTGGCTTGTTTGTTGGCATTATCCCAACCAGCGATCCAGAAGCCACCCCCACCCAGATCCTTGTCCACTCCCAGTTATGCTACCTTTAGGCTGGAAGCCACCCATATTTTATGGAAGTCTTTTCCTACGTGGGCTTTTCCTTTTTATGGTACAATCTTATTTTCCTTCTGATCTACCAAAAACACCTCTTCTTGTTTTCCAAACTGGTTATGTATTTGTCTTAAGATATATATTTCTCCTAGAACTTCTAAGATGATGCAGTGGGAAGAAGTTTCCAAATATTGTCAGGAGCCTATCTCTTTCTGAATGGACTTTAAAAACTGTTTTTCTTTTAAGTTTGTTCTCAGAGAACACAGGATATAGTGTTTCATTTATTTATTACAAGGAGTTATCTTTATATTCTATCAGGGTTATATTTCAACTCCAGAAAAGCATATTGCATTATAGAGATGTTCTTGGTAAAAGAGAAATCTTTGTTTGAAGAATGCCAAGGGTTATCTTGGAAGAAATCCACAGTAAACAGAGCTCTGGCTGGAAGAGATCACAATATGCAGTCTCCCGGACAAATGATCCTGTAAGACGAGGCACAATTCTGCATCTGTCAGCATCGCGTGTGTGTGTGCCTGTGCACGCATGTGTGCATGTGTAGACGACTGTGTGTGCTCTTAATAGTAAGTTTCATTTGCAATTTCATGTTAATTAGTGGCCAGTTATTGGCCAAGGCTCGAAATTAAATTAGGAAACAAGTGTAATGAGAAGTTGCCTCCATCTCATAAAGAAGTTTCTCCTGGGAAGAAAGGATAACATACAGCTTCTGCCTTTTCCTTCATAAAATAGCAAATTCAGCACTAAGGTTCTGCCCTCCAGAATATCAAGTATAGGTTTAAAAAGGAACCTTTTGGGGCACCCGGGTGGCTCAGTCAGTTAAGCATCTGACTTCAGCTCAGGTCATGATCTCACAGTTTGTGAGGTTGAGTCCCCCATTGGGTTCTGTGCTGACAGCTCAGAGCCTGGAGCCTGCTTCGGATTCTGTGTCTCCCTCTCTCTCTTCCCCTCCCCTGCTCACACTCTGTCTCTGTCTCTCAAAAATAGAGAAACATTAAAAAAATTTTTTTTAATGGAACCTCTAACCATTTACTCCAACTAGCAACGTGCACCCTCCTGCTTGAACTTACTTCTTCAATGGTTATTATTCATTCTTATATTCATTGTATTAGCCAATTTTTGCTTTGCAATGAACCATCACCAACTATTATGGGACTTACCAGCATTTATCTAGCTCAGTAGTTGACTGGGTGTTCTGTGCTAGGCTCGGCTGAGTTCAGCCAGGCTCATTCATGGATTTGTAGCCAGTTGGTGATTTGGCTGAGAGCTGCCTGGCCTGTTGGCTGATGGGGGCAATTGGTCTGACTGGTCCATGCGTCTCTCATCATCCGGAAGGCTATGTTCTGCTCCTTTACATGGAGCCTGTGTTCCAACAGCAGCCAGAGGGCAAGCCCCAAAGCATGAGCTCCCTTGAGGCCTCAGCTAACCTTACTCTCATTCATGCCCTATTGGTTAAAGCCAGTCATAAAGTAAAGAAAACATTCAAGGGGTAACAGAATGAAAGAATCTGTGGCCATTTTGCAATCTATCAAATTATATTTTAATTAATTCTATTAATGTAGCTTAAAGGTTTCTCCACAAATTTGAAGGTATTAGGAAAAAATACAGTGGGAAATTACAGTAAATACATAGTAATTTTTTTATTCCCATATAACATGAGATTGAGCAGGAAAATTGAATTCTAGACCCAGTCCACCATTCGTTACCAATGTGATTTTGGGCAAATCATTTAGCTTAGGAGTTTGATTTTTCTAATATGTGAAATGAGGGGGTTGAGGGCACCTGAGTGGCTCAGTCAGTTAAGTGTATGACTCTTGATTTTGGCTCAGGTCATGAAATCACAGTTTGTAAGTTCAAGCCCTGCATCAGGCTCTGAGCTGACAGCATGGAGCCTGCTTGAGATTCTCTCTCTTTCCCTCTCTCTCTGCCCCTTCCCTGTTCTCTCTCTCGATCTCTCAAAATAAATATATAAATAAATAAATAAATAAACCTTTTTAAATGAGGGGGTTGGATTATCTCTGGGATCCCTCTACTCACTCCACTATTAGTAAGAAGAAAATTGGATTTATCTGTAAGAATTTACCAAAAAGAAATTCTTCTGAACCCAGCAAAAATAGGTATTTCTTTTTCTTTCTTCCTTTCTTTCTTTCTTCCTTCCTTTCTTTATTTCTTCTTAGAGAGAGAGAGAGCAGGGGAGGGGTGTGGGGAGAGAGAGAGAGAATCCCAAGCAGTACAGATAACTCCATGCTCAGTACAGAACCCGAAGCAGGGCTTGATCCCACGACCCTAGGATCATGACCTGAGCCGAAATCAAGAGTCGGACGCTCAACTGACTGAGCCACCCAGGCATCCCGAAAGTACAGGAATTTCTACTGCAAGAATGAGTTCTGAGTATTCCCAGATTTGGACTTTGGATACTTAATCCCCAAAGAAAAACTTCCATCTTCTCTTAAACTTTTTCTGTTTACTCGTCTTTGACCAGATTTCCTTTGACCAGTGAATTTGCGTTTAACCTTCTTGCCTTGCTATGTGGCTCTTATCCTCTAGATGAACTCTGACCCCGTCGAGGCAGACTGTGTCTGATACCTTCTTTCTGTTCCTAGTAGTTTGCTCCTAGTGATGTCACACATTGATCATCAGTAAACATTGGTTGAATGAGTTGAATAAAATTGAGCTGTCTTCACCAAGTAGAACATGTTTCTTGAGGACAGTGACAGCATATTTCTTTGGGAAACTGGAAACAGTGGAGGTTGCACCTCTAGCCCAAGGGAGAAGTTTTCTACATTCAGCAAGAAAGTGATGTGATTTGCTATGGCCGTGAGAGAGGGAAGTGGGCTGTTTTATATGGTGGAGGAACTGTATCTTGCATTCTGCAGGACACGAATGAGAGATCCCATTCTGTTTGGAATAGAACCAGGTGGTAAGGAAATAAGAGTTCAGCCACCACCTGGGGCATCACTGGTCTGAAACGTTAAAGGCACTTGAACTACAGCTCTTTAGGGTTGAGCTTAGAACTCGTGCCAGCCCTCCCAGCAGCAGGGAGTATATCCATTCATGCAGCCTTCTTGGTCTACATATGTGCACTCCAGCCCATCTTCCGTCAACAGAGTGAGCACCAGGAGGGAGATGGGGAGGAAAATAGGTCATGTTCACCCTAGAAAACCAGCATTTGGATAATCAGCAGGTGGTCAGAGATTTTTTTTTTCTTTCTCAAAGTCATTGATTTTGCATCCAAGGTGTGCCATTATTCTGTCCCGGGTTTGGGCAGGACTATCTCTGAAGATAAAAGATGGACATAAGCAGGGGCACCTGGGTGGCTCAGTCAGTTAAGCGTCCAACTTTGGCTCAGGTCATGATCTCACGGTTTGTGAGTTCGAGCCTGTGTCAGGCTCTGTGCTGACAGCTCAGAGCCTGGAGCCTGCTTTGGATTCTGTATCTCCCTCTCTCTCTGCCCCTCCCCCACTCATGCTCTGTCTCTCTCTCTCTCTCTCTCTCTTAAGAATAAATAGAACATTAAAAAAATTTTTTTTAAATGCTGGACATAAGCAAACTCATATGGATTTTTTTCCTTTTAACTTAGATATGCAACAACAACAGCAGTAACAACAACAAAAACCCACATTAAATAGCAAAGAAAAAATGCTTGTCATTTTCATCGACTCAGAACTATGAAATTTAATGCAAGAACACTTATTGATTAACCCAGTGAAGTAGTTACTAGAGATCAGTCTTGCAAGGGAAAAAATATCTGAGTTGGGAAAAATTATATTCAAGGGATTCATGCTCATTTGAAACCTCACAGTGTGACTACGAATGAAAAATTGAGGCCTACGCCTGATTAAAGTTGATTTAGGGGTAGCCTTACCCAAAGCCAAGGAAATGCAGCAGAAATCCTCATTATCTCTCTTGGTCGGTCGTTCTGTAATTAATTAATTAACCCTTAATTGTTCTGCACGAGACTCCCCTGAGCGAGGAACGTGGTAAAGCACTGCCATCTTAAAGGGAAGACCCACGAGGTGATGGGATGTAAAATGATCTCTTAAGTCACAGAAGGAATCCCTAGTGGAACTGGGCACAGAATGCACATCCTTCCAGCTTCTTCTTCTGCACAAAAGGGGCTGCTCCTGAATAAGCAGATGGCTGCTCTTTGTTCTCCACCAAAGACAGCCTTTTTAACTTACAGCAGGAGGGAGTTAGATGCGGCACCAAATTGTCTGCAGCCCTTCCAGACCAGCAGTTATGATGCCGTGTACTACCTGGATTTCCAAATCTTGAATATTTACAAAGGGCTTGAAAAGGAGAGAGAAAAATGGTTCTGTGGAAACATACAAGGATCTTTATCTTCCTAGGAGTGGCTGCGTCTGAACTGTCTATTTCCCTGCCCTCTAAAGGGATCAGGACATTTCAAGTTGGGAACACATTTCGATAGCATTGTGCAGCCAGTGCCTTGTGATTGCTCAGCCACACTCACGTCCCTTTTAAACATTTTTAAATATTCTTCCAAATCATCTCAAGGGATTGAAGTAAAAGAATATTTTGGAGGATATAATACACTGAGGGGTCCAAAAGCTCTTTATTTCAAGATTAAGAAGACTAAGAGAAATTACATTCAGGATAAATCCGGGAAACTGGAAGGGGTGGGTGTTTTTAATGAGTTGGCAGATAGACCGTGAAATCCCACCCGAAGAGCGAGGGCGACTTGGCTCCGCAGCGTTACCTTCATTCAGATTCATGGAAGAATAAATCAACAGTGTTTGAAGTGCCTCAGAGCAAGAATGAATGTGACAAGCATAGAAGGGATTACTGAAGGCATGAATCCAGCTTTGTGTGGCAGGGTTACTGAAATCCACTTTATTCGCTTTTGAAGCATTGAGAGAGAGAAAAAAAAGGGGGGGAAATATAGTATAAGCAGATGTTTCCTTTTCAGCATTTTTAGCAAACACTCTGGGCAATTGGACACTGTTGCTTCCCTTGGTGCACACAAGCCACCATTGTACTGCAGTCAGTAGACCGTTGGATAACAATGTGGGAAACGGCCTCGGTGAGCCTCCTCCTCCGCCCGCCACAGGCATTCAGGGTTTAGACTCTTGGTGGATTCTGATGTTACTGGGGGAAAGAAACCTTCCAACCTCAGTTTAGAGGGATGAGGTGAAGGTTCCATGACCTTGGTCAAGGGATCCAATTGTCTTCCCAGCTATAAGGAGCTAAGTGGTGTCCATGCCTACCCCACCCCCAATTCATATGTTGAGGCCCTAACCTCCCCACCCCAGTACCTCAGGATGTGACCGTATTTGTAAATAGCGCTTTTAAAGAAGTGATTACGTTAAAAATGAGACCCACAGCCTTAATCCAGTCTGTCTGGTGTCCTTATAGGAGGAGGAGATTAGGACACAGAGACATCAAAAATGCACACTCACAGTGGCTTCGGGGTGGCTCAGTCGGTTAAGGGTCCAACTTCGGCTCGGGTCATGATCTCACAGTTTGTGGGATCGAGCCCCACGTCGGGCTCTGTGCTGACAGCTCAGAGCCTGGAGTCTGCTTTGGATTCTGTGTCTCCCTCTCCCTCTTGCTCCTCCCCTGCCCGCCTTCTGTCTCTCTCTCTCTCTCTCTCTCTCTCTCTCTCTGTCTCTCTCTCTCCAAAAAATAACTAAACATTAGAAAAAAATTTTTTTTAAACGCACATTCACAGAGCAAAGGTTGTGTGAGGACATGGTGAGGAGGCAGCCATCTGCAAGCTATGGAGAGAGACCTTGGAAGAAACCACCTCTCTGGGGACTTCCAGGCTCCAGAACCGTGAGAAAATAAACTGCTCTTTAAGCCACCGAGTCCGTGGTACTTTGTTATGACAGCCTGTGCAGGCTAGGCTTGTGACTGTGCCTTCTGTCGACTGCAATTGAGCAGACCTCCTGTGTCTGGGCGTACAGTAGGAGCTCAAAAATATTTGTCAAATGAATGAATGAGTGACATGGACATCCCTGTCCTTCAGTTGCTTTCTTTCTCTAAAATGCGCGTAGTTACAGTAACTCGATCACAGGGTTGTGGTTCGAACAAGTACTTAGAACATCGTGTTGGGTACATGGTAAACCCCATAAAAGTGTTTGCTCTTATGGCATTTACTATTAAGTTTTGTCCCCTTTTTCATCTTTTGGTGACTTTCTAGACAATGATCCTGAAAGCAGGTGGTGAGGTCCAGTCTTCAGCATCGTATTTTACTTCATGTACTTCCCATAGAACCTGGGCTATTTTTCTCTATTATAGCCAATTGGTTTGCAGCCCAGAAAACCACAGAAATTAAAAGTTGATGAGATACATCTCACCACATCTGGCTCATCCTTTAATGGTTGGATTAGATTGTTTAGTGACTGGTATTTTATTTTTTTATTTTTTTTAAGATTTTTTTTTCTTTTTCTTTTTCTTTTTTTTAAAGTTTATTTTTATTCGGACACCTGGGTGGCTCAGTCGGTTAAGTGTCCAACTTTGGCTCAGGTCATGATCTCAGGGCTTGTGAGTTTGAGCTCTGCGTGTGCTGACAGCTCAGAGCCTGGAGCCTTCTTCCGATTCTGTGTCTCTCGCTCTCTCTGTCCTTTCCCCACTCATGCTCTGTCTTTTTCTCTCACTCAAATAAATAAATAAATAAACATTAAAGGATAAAAGAATAATGCTTAAATTTTATTTATTTTGAGAGAGAGATAGAGAGTGAGCAGGGAAAGAGCAGAGAGAGAGGCAGACAGAATCTCAAGCCCCGATGCAGGGCTCAAACTCACAAACCATGAGATCATGACCTGAGCGGAAACCAAGAGTCAGATGCTTAATTGACTGAGCCCCCCAGGCACCCTATGACTGGTGTTTTCTATCAGGGGTGGGAATGGAGGGTGGAAGGAATAAACTGATACTCTTTACTTCCCCTGCCTGTCTACCTCTGGAGACCCGGTGAACACATCAGACCCAAAGCAGGCAGGACTAGGGCCCAGACCATGCACTGGGGGTGGGAGGGGGAAAGGCCAAGTTCCCACAACGTTCCAAGCACAACTGGTAGAACCTGCACGATTTTTATCCTGACAAATCTCCCAGCATGGACTAGATTTTATTTCTCCTTGCTCAAAAATTTCCTCAGCTTCACACAGTCACCCTTATTTCTTCTCCCTCCCTTGGAAATAATCTTCCACAAAAGAAGCCCCCAAGTGAAACTCACAGAGCCAACTTCTGTCCCGTCTATATTTCATGATTATGGAGCCAGCCTGCCACATGCTCCATTAATCTCCCAAACCAGCCTCAGACTTGGACTGCACTGAAAGTGATTCCAATTTTAACCTGTCTGCCTTCCACAAGGCTTTGTTAATGCAACTGGCACTGTCTTGGGGGCCCCCGGGCCCCTGTTGTGTCCCTGTGTCTTTTCCATTTCATCGTTGCATTATTATTCATTTGCGATTTCTCTTTGTCGATTACCTCTACATTTGCCCGCATCCCGCATCCCCTTTAGGTCAGGAGCTTGTGGAGGGCACACCTGGCATTGTTTGCGTTTTCTGTAACCTGTCCCCACGTGTGAGTAGAGACTACTTAATAACTAAGTGATTGGCTGGGAGGTGCTGGTCAATGTCCATCTCCACCTTCGATCCTTCTGCCCATCTGTAGCACCTCTATTCTTTTTTTTATAAATGTTTTATTTATTTTTGAGAGACATACAGAGAAAGAGGGAGAGTGGGGGAGGGGCAGAGAGAGGGGGGAGAGAGGATCTGAAGAGGGCTTTGCACTAACAGCAGTGAGCTTGATGCGGGGCTTAAACTCAGGAACCGTGAGATCGTGACCTGAGCCAAAGTCGATGCTCAATTGACTGAGCCACTCAGGTGCCCCTGTAGCATCTCTATTCTTGATTTTTATCCCTTGATTATTTTTTCTGAGCCATCAGTGTAGTGGAGCACACTGAAATGGACAAGTGTGCCATTGAGAGGTAAGGCAGAGAGGGAGACTTTTGACATATTTAACTTTGAAATGCTGTGTGCCGCCAGGAAAAGGAACTAGGGCAACTTCAGCTATTAGGTGGGTGGAGAACACACAATACAGAGGACCTGTGAGCTCACAGGAACAGCCATAATGAGAAGAACTGAGACAGCTGCCAACGAAGGGAGAGAAAAGGGGCATTTCTCCCAACCGACTGTCAGCCCTGGAAAACCAAGGGTGCCAGCCAGGAAAGCTGCTGACAATGGAAGGGAGACAGAGGATGGTATAAGAGAAGGGGAAGAGGAAATCTAGAAGGTGTATCTGCAGCCAGCCTCCCAGCCTCTCTCGCCTCTTTAGTAAAGGATGCTCTGCACAGCTGCACACCGCCCTCTCCCAGGTCTTGGGACACCGGACAGTGGGCTCGGACACATGGGGTGCCTGGTCCCAGGCTCCTACCTGGCAATTGGAATTTCTTTCTGTGACCTAGAGTCAAAGAACTCTTCTTCTAGTCCTTTTCCAAGGGGCTCTTTAAAAAAAAAAAAAGTTTTATTTATTTTTGAGAGAGAGAGGAACAAGTGGGGAAGGGGGACAGAGGATCTGAGGCAGGCTCCAAGCTGTAAGCACAGAGCCCAACAGGGGGCTCGAACTCACAAACTGTGAGGTCATGACCTGAGCTGAAGTCGGACGCTTAACCTACAGAGACACCCAGGCGCCCCTTGACTCTTAATAGAATCGTAGAACCATAGGATGTTAGAGTGATAAGCAAGTTTGGAGGTTTTCTAGTAACCCTCTCCTTTTATAATGCCCAGGAAGACAGGAAGTTTGCGTTGGGTGATTACCTACTGTATCCCACAGCTTGTCATTTCTGGCTTTGTTTTCTAATATGTTTTCTTTGAGCTGTAACACACTCAGATAACAATGCAACATCGTGTGTACAGCTCAGCTTGTGTTTCATCATAACCATGTCACCAGCACCCGGACTGGGAAATACAACATTCACAGCACCCCCAAAACCCTCACTGTGCCTCTTTCCATGGGCAACCCCTTCCCACTCCAGGTAACCTCTATCCTGATTTCCAATAGGATGGATTAGTGTGCCTGTTTTTAAAATTCATATAAATGAAACCAAACAGCAAGGCCTATTTTATGCCTGGCTTCTCTCACTCAACGTTGTATTTGTAAGATTTATCCACGTTGTTTCATGCAGCGAGAGTTTGCCCGTTTTTGTCTTCCTATAATATTCCATTGTTTGAATTTACATTTCATTTAATCTCTTTATCTATTATACTGCTGAAAGACACATGGGTAGTTTCCAGTTTGGAGCTATTACGAATAGTGCTATGAACATTCTGGTGCACGTTTGTTGTGTTGCTATTGTTGTTGATAGGCATTTCTATTGAGTAGTTAAGTCAAAGTGGAGTTGCTGGGTCATAAAATATGCCTATGTTCAACTTTAGTTGATACGGTTAAATAGCTTTCCAAAGTGGCTGTACTAATTTGCACTCCTACCAACAATGAGCATTCCAGTGATTCCACACTTGGTATTGTCTGTCTTTCCCATTTTCACACTATTCTGGAATGTGTCTTCCAGTTTGCTTTTGACACTCAAAGATTTGGAGTCAGGCGGTGCCTGGCTGGATCAGTCAGTAAAACACGTACCTCTTGATCTCAGGATTTTGACTTGGAGCCCCACATTGGGCATAGAGTTTAATTAAAAATAATTTAAAAAAAAGATTTGGAATAAGGTTTTTGTTTTGTTTTGTTTTGTTTTTCCTTAGTGGAAACATGCAATGACCCGGTTAGTATACACTCCTCTAGTTTCTGATGCCTAGAACCAGAGCAATCTCTCAACCCAGGAAATAATTAATGCTTAAAATGGAATGATATAAAACAAGTATGAGGCCCTCAAAGAGCTCACACTCAACCTGGAGAGATAAGGATCCTACATATGACACTAATAGACCACACTGAAGTCCTAAAGTGTTTGAGACTCATGTTAGACATTCTCTTTTTTTTTAATTTAATTTAATTTTTTTTAATTAATTTAATTTAATTTTTTTTCAGAGAGAGAGAGCACAAGCAGGAGAGATGGGCAGAGGGAGAGGGAGAGAATCTCAAGCAGGCTCCATGCTTAGCACAGAGCCTGAGGCCGGGCTTGATCCTACAACCTCGGGATCACGACCCGACCCCCAATCGAGAGTCGGACACTCAACCGAGCCACCCAGGCAGCCCATACGTTCTCTTAAATGTTTGTTAAATGTTGGGTACTAGTCGTTAAACGCAAACAGTAGAATCAGTCTCTGAGTACAGAGAGGGGAGACATGGCAGAGCACAGGTGTTAGGAGAATATTCAGGAATGAAATGGAACTTCAGGTGGCCCTTCAAGGGTTAGATGTTTGCAGGTGGAGAAAGCTAGAACACTTCCTGATATTCTCTGAGTGGATGGGCATGCACATTCGTGTGTATGTAACACACGCAAATGTCTTAATAGCGGCAATTACCTAAATTGCCAGCACGTCAAGGAGAGTCTCGGGGACCAGCTCACTGAATGCTGCAGAGAGTTAATGCCATTCTTTAAGGTTTAAATTGTCCTCTTGTATCTTGCATTAGCTGTGACTTCAGTCATTTAGACCAAAAGGCCAAATTGGAGAAGTGTGGGGTGGGGGACGGTGAGGTGGTGTTAAAAACATGCTTTGTATGCTGTCATCAACTGTTCAGAGTGGAAATAGATTCTACAAAATCTATTTCCCATCTCAGATTTTGAAATATTGAATTAAATCTCTGATTTCTTGAAGGCGCTCAAAAAGAAGAAATGTTACCACAATTACATGTCACTAGAAAGGTCTCTATGATTCATTTAACTGGGTGGGTATCTTTTTTTTATCATTAAGTAGAAATTTGACAGATAAGGCAAATATTAATTTTCACTTCTTGTCTTTAGAAAACAAAACCTCAGACATCTCCTGCTAAGAAACTATATTTCCCAGCCTTGCTTGTAAATAGGTGAGCCCATAAAACTAAGTTCTGTTCAAAGTGATATAGTTTGAGACTTCTGAGAAGCCTACTTAAAAGACAGTGAGGGGTGCCTGGGTGGTTCAGTCTACTGAGCTTCTGTCTCTTGATGTTAGCTCAGATCATGATCCCAGGGTCATGGGATCAAGCTCCATGCTGGGCTCCACACCAAGTATGGAGCCTGCCTAGGACTCCCTCTTCCTGTCTCCCCAACTCCTGCTCTTTCTCTCTCTCTCTCTCTCTCTCTCTCTCTAAAAATAAAAGACAATGAGATAAGCTTCCTCCTTCCTTCCTGCTGCCTGGAATGTGGATATAATAGCTGGAACTCCAGCAGCCACCTTGAACTATGAGGTGATCTTTTGAATGGAAATGGAAAAATAGAGCAGCAAAACAGAGCAAAAAAATATGGGGAAGACTGACCCACAAAGAATTTGCAGAACTGCCCTGCCCTGCTGATTTTCAGCTGTGTTTTATATAATAAACCTTTGTGAGTTCCAGCTACTGCAAATGAATCTCTGTTGTTAGCAGTTGAACGTGATCCCCCACTGATGCAAATGGATAGAAATGTAGAATCCATCTTTCCCAACCTGTAGATTAAGGCTAATCAGTGGGTGCTGACAGTGTTTCCCTCTCCACAAGAATCCCAGCGAAGAGGGATACATATCCATGCATCTAGACCCATGTTTGTCTCCCTGAACTATTCATGAATGTCACTATCAGGTCTGTCCTGTTTATTCCCCTTTCTTCAGTTCTGGGTTGATCTCAAGAACTGGGGAAAAGAAGAACTATCTCTCCTCACATAAAGACTGCAGACCCCTGTTATGACATTTATATTAGAGACATCCATGTCCCCAGAAGCTTGAGGCACCTTAAGAGAGTTATGATGTTGCCTTGACATCCCATCCAGAAATGGGAGAAAACTCATCCACGAGATAGCTCATGTGGCAGTTCATGTTTTCCAAAGTGAATATAAGAATATCTCTGGTCCCACATGAACTTCAAGAAGTTTTCCACTTCTCTCATCAAGAGTAGAGTCTATGTCCTCTTCCTTTGAACCCGGGCAGGTCTTTGTGACTGTCTCAATTAATAGAGGACAGCAGAAGAGATTCCATGGGACTTTGGAGGCTGAATCACCAAGGCAAAATGACTTCTGCCTGGCACATGTGCTCTCTCTCTCTCTCTCTCTCTCAATTGCTCTCCTGACATGTACATTTCTAGTTCTGAGCCACCTTGTAAGAGGTCCATTCCTCTGAAGTCACAGTACTGAAAAGAGCACACGGGAGAGAGAAATGCCCAAGGATGCCAGGCATTCCAGCCCTGCAGCTGTTTGAGTCTTGCCAACCCAGGTGCGGACATGGGAGTGAGGGAGTGTTTGAGAGGATCCCAACCCCAACCACTGTCTGATGTGAGATACCCTAGCAAGACCTGCCTAGCTGAGCTTAGTTGAACCTCAGAGCTGTGAGAAAGAATAATCAAATGATTATTGTAGTCTCAAGCCACTAATTTTTTTTAATGTTTATTTATTTATTTTGAGAGAGAGAGTGCGTGAGCAGGGGAAGTGCAGAGAGAGAGGGAAAGAATCCCAAGCAGGCTCTGTGCTGACAGTGAGTGATCTCACGAAGTGTGAGATCATGACCCAAGCCGAAATCAAGAGTCAGATGCTCAACTAGCTCAAGTGAGTCACCCAGGTGCCCCTCAAGACACTATTTTTAAAAAAATTTTTTTAAATGTCTGTTTATTTTTGAGAGACAAAGAGACAGAATGCGAGCAAGGGAGGGGCAGAGAGAGAGAGGGAGACACAGAATCCGAAGCAGGCTCCAGGCTCCAAGCTGTCACCACAGAGCCCGATGCGGGGCTCGAACTCACGAACCATGAGATCATGACCTGAGTTGAAGTCAGACGCTCAACCCACTGAGCCACCCAGGCGCCCCTCAAGACACTGTTTTTTAAGATGATTTGTTCACAACTATAGAACACCAGAGCAGCCCAACAGGCTAAATGTTAGGCTCCGAGATGCCATTCATTCCTGCCCCATATTCCATGCTTAGATACCTGCAGAAGTGTCTCTGGTAGGTGATCCTTCCTGTCTCACCTGAACTACAATGATGGGGACTTACCACCCTGAGACAGCAGGCAAGGTTTTCAGTGTGCTCTACAAGGTAAAAGGTGTCTCTCTGTGATGTTTACCTCTTGGTCTTAACTCAAGAGCTCTGGGACCATTCAGAGCAAGCCAGCCTTCTCCTCCACAAGCAAACTTTCAACTCTAGAAAGACCTCTTACTTGCTCCTTATGAATTTTTGTTTCTCTAAATATTGCTTTTTTTTTTTTTCTTTTTTGGTGTTTCTTTAACCGCTTCCCCCAAAACCCCTGAGGAGCTGGGAGTGAGAAAAAGTGATGTGAGGCAAAAAGCATATGAAATTGACCATGAAGTGGGGTGCCTGAATGGCTCAGTCGGTTGAGCATCCAACTTCAGCTCAGGTCGTGATCTCACGGTTCGTGAGTTCAAGCCCCGTGTCGGGCTCTGTGCTGACAGCTCAGAGCCTGGAGCCTGCTTCGGATTCTGTGTCTCCCTCCCTCTCTGTCCCTCTCCCCCTCACGGTCTGTCTCTTTCTCTCAAAATTAAATAAATGTTTTAAAAAAATTGAAATTGACCATGAAGTGATACCCCCTGCTAAAAAATTGTACTAAAAGGGTGATTTTCTGCCTGATTTTCAAAATTTCCTATACCGTCACTAAATTACCTCTGAAGAAAGACATGGTATATTGTGGCCTAAGGAAGGTGGAGATGCTAATGAAAGAAATATGCAGGGATTCCAAAGAGATGGCCTGTCACATGTGTGTGCCACACTTAAAAGGTAAGCTTTCCCCACATCTGAAAAGAAATAAAATGATTGTATTCAATACCTTATTAACCTGCTCAAGATCAGATGCTCCAGCTGACTTTTTATCTAGCTACCAGAAAATCTGTTTACCCAAAACGAGTAAACCAAGGTTCACTTTTCCCAGACCATCCATAGTTTTTCTCTTTCCTTTCTCCTTTCTTTCATAAATCCTCTTTTGCCTTGGTTCATTAACAGCCTTTGGATCATCTCCCTTGCAAAGGTCAATTTGCATGCAAAAAACCCCTAAAAATCTCTGAGTAACTATTTTAACTTTTTTTTAGCATTAAAAGAAAGCAATTCTTCAATGGCTCTTCATTTTCTAGCATCAAAGATAGACACTGATCAGCATCGTCTCTTCCAGTTTATTTAATATTGCTTTCCAACTCTATAGCCCACTCAGGGTCCCTGAATTTGACTATGGACCCTGAATATGACCTTATTTGTCTGTCTGTTCCCAGAGCATCTTTTGTGTGGCTTTCTCTGAAGTTCCAAGTTCAAATTCTCCCACTTCTCTGTATTCCATACAGCCAGGTCATGCACCATTTTGTATATTTCATAAAGTGCCTTTTGGATCAGTTACACCTTTGAAGTGTCTTCTTTCTTCAACAAGTTTTTAATGCCTATGAGAGCAGAGATAGTGTATTACACACAGCTGGTGTCTCCCACAGTATAAAGCATGTGCTTAACACATATATATTTAATTCCTATAGAAAGAACCTCTTTTAGTCAAATACAACCATGAGAAGAAATGGAGTCTGCCATTTTTAACACCTACTATGTGTCACACATGTAGTAGGTTCTTTCCTATTACAATAAAACCTTGGATTGCGAGTAACTTCTCCTGTGGGTGTTCCACAAGACAAGCGAACATTTCTAATAAATTTTAACTTGATAAATGAGCAGTGTCTTGCAATATGAGTAGTACGTGACACCGAAAGTCACATGATCACAAATGAGCCAATGGTTCTTATCTCTCTCTCTCTCTCTCTCTCTCTCTTGCTGTGGGATTGCAAGTGACTGTCTCCCATGCTCGGATGCTCAGTCTTAGGCCACGGTGTTTGGCAGAAATCCGTGATTTTTCAGAATGTTGGAAGGTGCCCACTATTGGCGCTAGTGTATTTTTTGTCACTTCAAAGCACCCGTGGACAGTCCTTTGCTTTTCCAAACAAGAGTAAGCTTAGGAATGCTTTGCTTCATTCCAGGTCAGATATAGACCCTTTCCTCTGCTGCCTTATTGTCAGTTACATTAAATACAGCATATGACAAGAGTTTATTAATACTGTACTGTAGTCAACATCCATGCAAGTATATACAATGGCCCCATGCAGAAAAAGATTCCATTGAGCCAATAGATAGCAGTGGTTCCGTTAGTGATAGTGAAAGTTGTCCTACACAGCAACCCTCCTCTCTCTGGTCTCCCTCACACCAGCCACGAAGGTTTTCAAAGGTAAGTGCAGGTTAATTTGTTTATTTTCTCTATATTTTCTATTTTGTTTGTTATTTTGTATTATATTACAGTATTATAATCATTCTTATATGAATATTTTTTGGGTTGTAGAACGAATCATCTGAGTTTCCATTATTTCTTAAGGGGAAATTTGCTTGAATATACAAGAGCTTTAGATTACAAGTATGTTTCTAGAATAAATTGTGTTCACAAACCAAGGTTTAACCGTACTTGATTTCATATAATCCATGTGTTTTGACAACATCTCCCTTAGGCAAGAGGGGGAAGAAAAGCCCCTCCAAGTCCATGGGGCCAAGTAGTTGTAACCACCAGAACCTCTATCTCTTCTCTGAATAGATTATGCTCTGAGTCCAGAGACCTCAGAATCCTCTGTCTGTGGCCTGAGTCCTCTTTCAGGGCTTCTATGGACCTCTTCACACTCAAGGGCAGACCTTGTCCAAGGGGTAGCCTGTAGTTGACCTGTTGGGGCAAGGGCAGGGCAAATTGAGGAGAGATAAAGAGAGCTTAGACTTGCCAACAGGACTCCAGAGAGCGAGAGAGTAGTTTCCAGCCTTCCTCCTCTATGTGATTGCCTATAAATCTGAAAGCCAGGAGCTGACAGTCACTGAACAGGAGTGTCACTACTTATACCTTACCCATTCAACTGTTTAATTGGAAAATACTGTGTTCAAAAGGCCCATGACCATCAGGACAGACCCCAAGTTTTGCTGTTAGGATTTGCACTATGTGAGAGCAGGAAGGGACTTTGAAGAAACCATTTGGAGCACCCATTCATTTCATAGATAAAGACACTAAGGCCCATAAAGGGTAGGCTGATGGTTTAGCTTGAAGCAGGAGAGATGTGTTCAAGCCAGCTTGTACCAGCTTGTAAGAAATCAATTTTTAAATTTTCAGGAATTTTTCAAGCCAGTGACCATGGCAGGAATATTGACACCACAGGAGTTGGTGAACTTTGCAAATCAGGGCTTTCTCTCCTCTCCTCCCCCTGGAGAGCTAGTAGTTAGTATATGTGCTGGCAAAGTGAGCACAAGTTGTTAAACATTTACTAGAAGACCATCGGCCTTGATTTCCTCTTCTATGAACTGAGATACTCAATGGAGGTCCCCTGGGCTCTAGGCTTTTCTCTCTGTTCTCACCATCCAGTTATCCTGCACTCTCTTGCTTGTCACCTAGCAGGATACAGTACCCTCATCATTGGGCTTCTTGTTCAGATATCCACCCAGAGATCTCTAGACTTGTCTATCCAACTACCTGCTTGACATCCCCACCTGGGCATCTCACTGTTAAGTGACATTTAACCCATTCAACATAAGTGCTGGATTCCCCAGCTGCCTCCCCCAGCCTGCTTGCGCCTCAACACCATTCACTACTACTCCTTCAAGGATTTGTGCTGGAACCTGAGGGGCATCCTTTCTTTTCCTCATATTGTGGGTTAAATTTTTCCACCTACACAAAAAAAGGTGAGTTGAAGTCCTTACGCCTGACATCTGTGACTATGAGCTTGTTTGGAAATAGGGTCTTTGCAGATGTAATTAGTAAAGACGAGGTCATACTAGAGTAGGGTGGGCCCTTAATCCAATATGACTGGTGTTCTTCTAAGAAGAGAAGAGACACAGAGACAGACACACAGGAGTCCCCCATGTGATGACTGAAGCAAAGTGATGGGGAGTATCATTTGGGGAGTATAGATTCAGGTAGTAACTGAAATTGTGTCCCACTAAGGAACAGAAGCCAAGAGTTTTATTTTTTTTATTATTTATTTAAAAAAAATTTTTTTTAATGTTTATTTATTTTTGAGAGAGACAGAGACAGAGACAGAGACAGAGACAGAGTGTGAGTGGGGGAAGAGCAGAGAGAGAGGGAGACACAGAATCTGAAGCAGGCTCCAGGCTCCGAGCTATCAGCACAGAGCCTGACACAAGGCTCAAACTCACAAACCGTCAGATCATGACCTGAGCCGAAGTTGCACACTTAACCGACTGAGCCACCCAGGCGCCCCGAAGCCAGGAGTTTTAAAAAACAAAATGGGACACTTGTAGAGGTTGTTTACAAAGATTTTGATTGGTGTTGGTGGCAGAAAACATCTTGGTAGACATAGCTGGTTGCTAAGCTATCACTAAGCCAAGTCTGTTACTGTAGCAGGTTGCAAAGTCCTTGGAGTATTTGGAGTTTGGCCCAATTCAAAGGTTCATGGTTTTATTTAGTGAAGACATGCATAAGGGTCCATTTCCTTAATGGCCTCCTTGCTCCATTTTGGAGCACCTGGGTGGCTCAGTTGGTTGAGCGTCCGACTTCAGCTCAGGTCATGATCTCACAGTCCGTGAGTTCGAGCCCCGCATCGGGCTCTGTGCTGACAGCTCAGAGCCTGGAGCCTGCTTCGGATGCTGTGTCTCCCTCTCTCTCTGCCCCTCCCCTGCTCATGCTCTGTCTCTCTCTGTCTCAAAAATAAAAATAAAAACATTAAAACCCCTTGACATAAGCTATTCCATTTTATTTCACCTTTCACATTTGTTACAGCAGACCTAGGAAACCAATACATCTCACAATCCCTACCCTCTTCACATTCAATCTGCCAGCAAGATCTGTCAATTACATCTCTAAATAGAACTCAAATCTGTCTACTTTTCTGCTGCCATATTAATTCAGGCCACCCTTATCATCAGTGTGGGCACTGCAAATATTTCCTCATTGGCCCAGACTTGACCCCTTCAATTCATTCAGAAAGATCCACGCAAAGCCTCAGATCATGTTCACTCTCTGCTTAAACATCTGATTTCCACTGCTTTTAGCATAGCATTCGGATATCTTAACATGGCTTGCAAGATGCTACCTGATCTTTGAACCTCACCCGCTCCCTCACTCTCCATGCTCCAGCTACAACTGTTTTGTTTTTGTTTTTTTAGTTACTCAAATTTGGCAAATTCCTCTTCACCACATTGCCTTTGTGAGGAGTATTTACTCTGCTTAGGGATGTCTCCATTGCCTTCCTCTTACTTACTACCTTTCTAAATGCCCACTCTTTCTTACCTACAGTTCTGTGAAGTCTTTCTCTCCAACCCTGTGGGGTTTTTTTCTTTTTCTTTTTTAAATGAGAAAGAGAGAGAGAGAGAGCACCAGCAGGAGACAGGGACAGAGGAAGAGAGAGAGAGAATCTGAAGCAGGCTCCATGCTCAGAGCAGCTCCTGACACAGGGCTCGATCTCAGAACTCCAGGATTCATGACTCTCTGAAATCAAGAGTCAAAAGCACTCAACCAACTGAGCCACCCAGGATCCCCTGTGTTCTTTCTTTCTTTTTCTAGAAGATTGCATTGTGAAGATAGTCATAAAGAAGATTTGCCTATCAACCAATTTCTGATGGCCCAAGACACTGTGGCTCTGAAGGCAGCCCAAATATCCTTGGAAGAATGCCCCCAGGAGAAACAGGCTTGATTGACCCCTACGCCATCATCAAGCCCTCTGACCACTGAATTAGCCATGAAGAACACAGAAGACAAGAACACACTTCTATTGGTTGTGCATGTCAAAACCAACAAGCACCAGATAAAACAGGCTATAAAGAAACTGTATGACATTGATATGGTCGAAGTCAATCCCTTGATCAATCCTGATGATGAGAATAAGGCATATGTTCAGCTAGTTCCCAACTATGGTACTTTGGATGTTACCAACAAAAGTGGGATCGTCTGAACTGAGTCCTGCTAGCTAATTCTAAGTACACATTTTTCACCATTAAAAGAGGTCCATAATAATATCTCCCTTCCCACAAGCTTTCTGCAGTGTGAACTTGCTAGTCTCACACCAAGAAATGGGATCCAATTTCTTTGCCCTTGAATCTAGGCTGGCCTTATGACTCACTTGTTAACAGACAAGAAGTTGCTAAAAGTCTTGCTGTGTGACTTTCCAGGCTAGGTCCAAAAAGGTCATGAAGCTTCCACCTAATTTTCTTGAGACAGGTGGTCTGGAGGAAGCTGACCCCGTTATAAGAAATCCAACCACCTTGAGACCACCAAGCTGAAAACATGCATGGATGCTGGCTCAGATTTTTTAAAAAAAATTTTTTTCTTAACGTTTGTTTATTTTTGAGACAGAGAGAGACAGAGCATGAGCAGGGGAGGGGCAGAGAGAGAGGGAGACACAGAATCTGAAGCAGGCTCCAGGCTCTGAGCTGTCAACACAGAGCCCGACGCGGGGCTGGAACTCACAGACCGCGAGATCATGACCTGAGCCGAAGTCGGATGCTTAACTGACTGGGCCACCCAGGCACCCTACTGGCTCAGATTTTTAACCACTCGGATAAGTGAGTGGCTAAAAGTCCCATGTGAGCTCAGTCTTTTAGCCACTCCTACCACCAAACATGTGAGTGAAGCTGTTTGGAGCCTCTAGATCAGCCCATCCATCCACCAGCTGAGTCCCGCTGAGTAAAGTCAGTCACTCCAGGAGGAGTAGAAGAATCACGTAGCCACACCCTGAATCCTTGACCCATAGAGTCCATGAGGCCTAGACTCATGTGGTTTGTTACACAGCAATAGTAATGGGAACATCGCCCTAGTGGCCGTTCACAAGCATTTGCTTATGGATCTGACGCCTCCAAGAGATTGGAAGCTCCATGAGACCAGGTGGCATGTCTGTGCTGCTCACAATCACGTCCTCAGTGGCTGGCACAGGATTCATTATGTGTAGGTGTTCAGTAAAGATAAGAGTATCCCAAAGTCTTAGTCCTGTTGTAAGCTATATAAAGCTTTCTATATAAAGCTATACAAAGCTTTTTAAGCTATATAAACAGTGCACAAAGATTTCCAAGATACCCTAGGTTGAATGAAGGGAGGAAGTCTTCCACTGTTAGCCACCTGTAATGGAATCTGACGTTTGCAATTTCAGTCACGAGGAAATAACTTACAACTAATTTTTTTCAGGCTCCGAAACTGACCAGTCTTACTCAGAACCTTCTACTGAAATGACAAAATGTATTATGCTATATTAATATCTTTCAGGAGCTGAAGTAATTTGGTAACATTAAAGGTCAGAAAGTAGCTTCATATTAAAACTGAAAAAAAGAGACTGATTAAGGAGAGACTGTCCCATATCAGTAAGAGATAAATATTATTTCTTACTTTTTCACCATCCATTTTAATAAACTCATTAACCTATGTGATGATGTTTCTGCCAGTGGATATTAGGGAAATTTACAAGAGTTGAACTGATCCCCATTCACCTTAAACAAAATAGAATAGGAAGCACTAGGCTCATTTACATAATTGTTTTGGATTCCCTTGACAGAAATAATTTCCAGGGTTGTCTTGTCCAAAAATAATCTGCAATTCAAACTAGAGGCTTCATTTTTTTCCTTCATTTTCTTTGTGATAGGAATCCAAACTGTCTCATGATGTTAAATCTTGCCTGAAATGTATTATAATATCTTGGTCTCTTGTCGCAAGGCGATATCCTGACCACTCTAAAATGGAGTGTGAGCATGACATCTCTTTGTTTCTTCAGAACACTTCTCTGAAGGTATGTGAAAATGCTACCAACCACAAATTCTTCTCTCAGCTAGACTGCAGGATATTTTCTTATATAAGTCATCTAACATATATGCCCAGTAAATCCAGGATTAGGTTACTACACAAAGGTCACTCAAAACACAGATCATATGCAGTTGATCCTACTGCGGTGGGGGGCAGGGGGTAGGGGTAAGCTTGCTGAACCCTCACGCAATGGAAAATGTGCATATAACATTCAACTTCCCCCAAATTTAACTACTACTGTTGATCAGAAGCCTTACTGATAACATAAGTAGTTGATTAACACATATTTTGTATGCTATATATATCATATACTATATTACAATAAAGTAAGCTCGATACAAGAGAATGTTATTAAGACAATCACCAGGGAGGTGCCTGGGTGGCTCAGCTGGTTAAGCTCCTGACTCTTTGATATCGGTTCAGGTCATATCTCATGGTTTCGTGAGTTTGAGTCCCACATCTTGCTCTGCACTGACCACAGGGAGCCTGCTTGGGATTCTCCCTCTCTCTGCCCTTCTCCCGCTTGCACTCTCTCTGTCTCTCTCAAAATAAATAAATAAACTGAAAAAAAAATAAAGAAAACCATAATGAAGGGAAAACACAATTACACTACTGTATTGAATTTATCAAAAATAATCTGCGTATAAGTGGACGCACGCAGTTCGAATTGTTTAAGGGCCAGTTGCAGTTATAAACTGATTACTTTGATTTCCCTTTCAAAAGAAATGAGCCACCTCAGCTACATAACCTCATATGCACTCAAAACCAGTCCATGATTGTGAAACTACTTGTGTAAAACTCTTGAACTTTAAAAAAAATATTTTTTAACGTTTTATTTATTTTTGAGAGAGAGACAGAGTGCAAGCAGGGAACGGGCAGAGAGAGAGGGAGACACAGAATCTGAAGCAGGCTCCAGGCTCTGAGGTGGCAGCACAGAGTCCGATGTGGGGCTTGAGCCCTCGAACCCCGTGAGATCATGACCTGAATCGAAGTTGGACACCTAACTGATTAAGTTACCCAGCCGCCCCCCCTCCACCTTTTTAAAAAGATTTTATTATATTTAAGTAATCTCTACACCCAACATGGGGCTCAAACCCACAAACCCGAGATCAAGAGTTGAGCCAGCCAGGAGCCCCACACTCTTGAACTTTCTAAGAATTATTTCTCAGAGATGGTTTCAATTCCTATATAAGTCAGGATGGGTTAGGCCACCTTAACAAATACCCCCTGAACCTCAGTTGATTATTCCTTGCTTATGTTACACAACCAATTTGAAGCAGCACACGTGTGTGTAGGGTAGGTGTCCAATCATTGAAATCAGTCAGGGACTTAAGCCCAACAGAGATTCCATCTCGGGCTATGTCTCCACGATCACAAAGCCAGGAAAAGGGCACTTGGCAAATTGTGCACAAGCTCTTGATGTTTCTGCTTGGAGGTGATGTGACCCTCATGTCCTAAGGCTTCAGTAGCCAAGACAAGTCACATTACTCTGACACAAATTTCAAAGGTGTGGAGAAGTGCAAGCCCTCCATGAGCCCGGAAAGAGAGAAGAACCAGAATGCTTGTGCACAGATATGACTTACCACCAACTAGACGGCGACCCTGAGCCTCACGAACAATGAAGCAATCTCTTTTCAATAAGGAATACAAATTCCAAACTTTCTCACTCTCATTTAAGATTTATTTCCAAATGCCCAGTAGAAGGCAGTTAAAATAAAGTTTCAGATAAGTAATACCTCCTTGGAAAGAAATAGTTGATTTGTGTTTGCACAAGAGGACAATAGCCTGTATCTGATAGCAGGTCTGTGGCTTCAGAGCTAACAGCTGTGCGATGCTTGATCACCCACCAATTAATTAGTTCTGTCAAAGAGGAAATGCTTTGGATTCTGCTTCCCCAAATATCATGGGGGACCAGCAGCGTCAGCCTCACCTGGAAGCTTGCAATAATGGCAGATTCTTAGGCTCCATGCCATACCTACTCAATCAAAATTTGATTTTAACAAAATCCCTAGGTGACCCATGTAGACATTAATGTTTGAGCAGCACTAGGTATTAGGATATCTGGAGTATACCTGTGAAATCAATGATATATCACATTTGAAATTCCATCATTGAGGTCCAACATTAAAAACAAAACAAAACAAAACTTTCCAGGGCACCTGTGTAGCTCAATTGGTTAAACATCCAACTTCGGCTTAGGTCATGATCTCATGGTTCATGAGTTCAAGCTCCGCATCGGGCTCTCTGCTGTCAGCACTGAGCTGGCTTTGGATCCTCTGCCTCCTCCTCTCTCTGCCCCTCCCCTGCTTGTGCTCTCTCTCTCAAAAAAAAAAAAAAAAAAAAAGAACGTTAAAAAAAACCTTGTTATCTGCATAATATTTTGCTTGTTAGGTGGGCCTAATGGGACTGGCATCTTATTTTTCTAGTACTGAAGGGAATGGCAGGTGTGTGATGTTATGGTAGGGTCCCCTCCCTAAGGAAAGAAAAAAAGCCTCAAGGCAACCTGGATATGTAGGTGACAGCATCCCTCAGGACCTTGTAACATGAGACCACTTAATCAGACTGCATGTTTGTGTGTTACCATATATGGGAGACAAAGAAGTAAAAATATATTTAAAAAAAACTATGCCACATGGCATTCAGGGCTCAGTTCTTTGGGTACCAACCCAACTGAGCTGTGCCCGCAGGATTAAAGTTGCTTCCTGGAAAGAAAAGCCTAGGTGTCAAGACTCTCTGTTCCAGAATCCTGCTACAATGTTACTGTAGCAGAGTTCAGGGGAGGTCAGATGACGCCATGGCGAGCACAACTTGCCCCTATCTTAATATTGAACAGTAAGAAGTTCAGGGTCCCTTCCCCCCCCTCCCCACACATACACACGCATTTCTTTTGATTAGTTATCAGGTCTTCAAAGGCAAACTACTGCTTCCAAACTTTAAGGAATGCATATATTATTATAGCCTATCTCAGATTCCTATCTGAATGTGAATGACACCCCATTATTAACACAGTAGTACATATCAGAGGTGGTAATCATTTCTGTTTTTTTTTTTTCTTCCCTGAAAACAAGAATATGTCCAAAACGAGTAAAAGGGAAGGGCCAAAGTGAACTGAAATAATTGCACAAAATGATTTCCTCCCTGAATGGCGGGGGGGGGGGGGGGGGGGGGGGGGGGGGGTGCTTTTTAGGAAGTTTCAGCAAACATAATCCCACCCAGCTAGGAAAAGGTAAACCTAATTTAGTGCTCAACAATAATGCCTGGGTTTGTTTAATGGTTGTTGTGAAAATAATTTCACTCTACATAAATTTCGTAATGTAATCGCCACCTGGGGAGAGAAAGAAGCTACAAACAAATTGTCGTACATTTGTGGCTCTATCTAACATAAATAAGCTAAAACTTACCCACCAGTTTGATGATGCATTTTCCTTTAAACATGGCTCCATCTCAGAGCCACTGCAGCAAGATACGGAAAATATTTAATGAGAAACATAAAACATGTGCAGATAAGGTAAGTAAATATTTGTGTATGCGGAGTCACTAAGAGACACCTCGGTTATCATCCTCGTAATTTAGGAGTCTTGACACGGTTTATTCCCTATTGTTTGTAGTCATTTTTCTTCTACCTCTAAAATAAGTGAGTTTCATCATCAGTAGACACATAAAGCTTGGCTAAGGTGTTATAGCACTGCCTCTGGGTTTAGTTTGATAAAAAACCTGTTCCACAGGAAAGTCAATCATGTTGTTTAACTGAAATATGAGAGACTGGACTGAGCAGAACTCCAAGGAAACCCATTTGCTCTTCTATTATTTTTAAAAACACGTAAGCTTTTGACACCGATTCTTGATCTGACCCTCAAGAGGTGAATTTGGTTATAAAGGAATGAGAGTTGTATTACCGAACTCTAACTTGTCCGTGCACGCGATGAGCGGGAAGCCAATGTCTGAGACACTGGTTCTGAGGCAAATAAAGCTTTGTCATCAGAAGGGGAGCCCAAGGAGAAGGCAGGGGGTCATTCCCAAAACTGCCTTGCCCTGTTGAGCCTACAAACAGCTGATACGTGTTTGGGGAAGGAGGAGGATAAGGGATTTCTTATAAGGGATTTCAAGGGGGGTGCCTTGAAACGATTTGGAGGTATGCTTTCTTCAGGCAATGAGGCATGGGATCTGGTGATCAGGTACTCAGATAATTTCAATACAAATGTTAGCATCCAGTCCCCACTAGGTTACTACCATTATCAGTCAGTAAACAGGGAGTAGGAGTGGAAAAGGCAAAATTTCTGGTTGAAAAGAGGTGCATAAAACATAATTAAGTAGGGGACAAAACAGAAGTGAAGGTAAGTTAATCATGCAATGAACTCAACTATAGCTGCACTTATGCTTTCAAAATAGGTCTGGGAACCAGGGGTCTGGCCTCAGCTGCTTTACAGTACATTTGGCCAAAGTTCAGATATTATAATGCTCTGCCTATAGTTCTAGAACCAGGCCATGCAAGGCTTCTCACAAGACCAGAAAAGCTCCTCTGTCCCCTTTATTCCTTTCTCATTCCTGCTTTCAATTACCAGTTTCTCAAAATCATTCAGGAAACTTTGGAGGATCATTAACAGACCATTGGAAAGCCCAGAGCAATTGCCCAAGGACAGGAAAATGCACTGGCTCTTTTTAGAAGAACCTGTCTTTTTAGAAGATCATTGTCACTGAGTTGGCATTAGAGGATTTCTTCCTCCCAGCATAGTAATGTGTAGGAGCCTTTATTTAGTTGTTAATATAACATGATGTGCACTCTGTCTTTAGGTCTCTGTGTTTCCTGTGGTATTTTCTTCCCATCTTGGCAAAGTCCTACCTCATCCTCTTTAAACAGTTATGAGGAGTTCTTGGCCAGAAGCACTTGTATAATACTATCAGGTTATAGCTTATTTTCAGAGAAATAAGTTTAGCTATCCACAGCAGCGTCAAACAGAATTAATTAATTGCTCAGATACCTATGTTAATGTAATTTTAATTCATACTAATGCTTGTCCTTTGTTATTCAGAAATCATTTTTGTTTAGTTTATATTCTCTTTCAAGGTGTTAAGGATATTCCCTTTGTATTCATTCATATTTCCTTAACTGAGACAGGACTAGTTACATTTCTTCCAATATATACATGAAAATAATGCTTTTCTGTGATTACCATGTTTTTTGAAGTTTATTTATTTTGAGAGAGAGACAGCAAGAGCAGGGGAGGGGCACACAGAGAGAAAGAGAATCCCTAGCAGGCTCCGCACTGACAGTGGGGCTCAAACTCACGAACCCCAAGATCATGACCTGAGTCAACCAAGAGTCAACTGCTTAACCTACTGAGCCACCCAGGCATCCCTGTGATTATCATTATTTCCTACACTTATGTGCATCTTCATGAAATATCACATTTGTTTAGTGCTACCTAATTTTCCATGCACATTCATTCATTCATTCAATACATATTTATGAATACCAGGTACTTTTCTAGTCACTGAGGGTACTTGAGAAAACAAATCAGATAATCCCCACCCTCAAGAAGCTTACATTATTTTCAAGTTGTTGCAACTTCAGGTGATCTTTAAAAAAAAAAATAAAAATCTCCATCTTATAAAACCTATTTGGCTCCTTAATCCGTATGTACAAATCATAGACAGCATTTAGAAATAACATCTATAAACCATTTATTTTGTATCTGACAGTGTGTTAACCACCTTATATTTAATCCTTCCAGAAGGAAGTACTATTATGATCCTTAGTTTACAGATGAGGAAAGCAGGCTCCGAGAGATTAGTTAAGGGGAATTGGGAAAATTAATAAAGGAAAACCTCACTAAAGTGGTTTGGGTAGGCTAGAAAGGGGAATACCACATCAATTACAGGAAGCATTGTCAATTACAAGCTCCAAAATTAGTGTCACTTACAGACCCAACAAAAGAATCCTCCATAGGAAAGAATAATCAATTACAGGTCCCAATATAAAAAGATGTACTTTGCATCTTCTACAAGAAATTCACTATCCCTGCAACTCATCCAATGAGAAACCCTCATAACCATGAAATCTTGTCCCCCCCCCACACACACACACAATGGATTTTCCTTCAAAACAACCTGTCCCAATTTCCTCCTTCTTCTCCATAAAAATGAAATTCCTCTGCTGTATTTGTGGGGTTGGCCAATGGTTTTCCCGTAACTTCTTTATCTTGAATTTTATAATTGCCTGCCATTCCCAAATAAACTTTTTTTTTTTTCTGGTAAAATAACAGTTTTATTTTTAAGGCTAACAGAAGATACTAGATTAGATTTCCCTTGGCTCTTAACAACTATTTCATATTTCAGATGATACTTGATGAGGGACCATAAGGCAAGCTGAGGGCCAAGCACAAGTATCATAACCCCTCCCTTTGTGTGATATTCCTCTGTCACTCCTGGTTGCCCAAGAACAAAGAAAGGAAAGAAAACAAATGGTTAACTGATAAGATCACAGTCCTACAGGACATGAGTCTCCATCAGTTTACAAATGTCTTAGTAAATTACAAGAAAATGGCAATCTTATCAGTAGCCTAATCTCCAGAAACCTACAGACTCAGTGTCCTGGAGCCCCAACATCACCCTCCCCTCCATAGTGATGTGGGGAACAAAGGCAAGAAGGAAATGGCAGGTAAAATTAAATTTCTTTATAACCTGCAGCCCACTGACAAATACTTGAGGCAAATACAGAGTGTAACATTTCTCCAGGACCCCCATATGGTCATAATGTTAATGCCTTACTAGAGGGAGAACAACCTTATCTTGACAATAGCAAGGCCGCTGGTATCTTAGGAGTCCTATTTAGCATATAAAAGTCCCTTTGGAGGCCCCCCCTTTTGACTTTACCACCCCAACTCCATAGTATATAACCTGTCACTTTCCACAACCCCAGTGCAGCTCTTTCTGCCCTTGGGTCCCATGCTTTAATTAAAATCACCTTTTTGCACCAAAGACACCTTCAAGAATTTTTTCTTGGCCATCAGCTCCAAACCCCCACCATTCCAAAACCTCATCAATACTTTACACACGTTTGATGAATAGAAGAATGACTGGATGTACTTCTTTTGGATTCCCATTCAGCTAGGCATCAACAACAACTTGTGTTGTCCCAGAACAATCTAGGCATTTTTGTATGAGAGAGAAGATGGGAAGGGTGGTAAGGAATTGTTTTGTTTTGTTTCAGTTGAGTTTAGGCAGATGATCTTAGGGGTGCTTGCTTGGCTATTACTGGAGAGCAGGAGACATCAATTCCCTCTGCTTTGGAGCCTCAAACTGAGTTGCTTCTGAGAGTCAAGCTCATCAGCGGAATGTTTCAGGAGAGTTCCCTCAAGAGTCTCAGGAATCCGAGAACACTTGGGAGGTTAAAGATCAGAGGCCACCAGAGATCCCAGAAGGGCAAAACCAGGGCACCTTGCCAGTAGTTGGTATGAGGGGCTGCCTGTAAAACTATATAGGATCTGGAAAGATGAAAGGCACCGTTGTGTGGGGTAAAACTGCACAAAGCAATGGCTGGGTAAGGAATCACTGACTTTCCTTCACTGCCCTACCCACTATTACAGTTTAATCCATGAAGTTCCTACAAACTTCTCCCCTTCCCTAGACACCCTTCCGGCTCCCCAGGTGTGCGCATGCGCAGATAGATTCCCAGCTGCCGCCGCAGGAGCCGGCAGGGCATCGATCGACTCTGTGCTCGACTCCTCGACTTGTCGGCACTTGATTGAGACACGTGATAACGTAATTTCCGGTAGCGGCTCGGTTTCCGGCTTTCGGTTTTTGCGGGAGCAGCGTAGGCCTCAGGTGAGTTGGAACGTGTTTTCGTTGCCCGTTTCCGACCTCCCCGTTACCGGCCGCCGCTGGGCCCGACGCCCGCTTGTGGGAGCCGGGAGTGGACGGGGCGCAGCGGTGGAGCCGGCGCGCGTTCGCTTCGGCGTTCGCAGAGGGGGCGGGGGGGAGTTTGAGACTGACGCGCTGGTCCCGCCAGGACCCGGAATTAGGAGCCTTGTCTCCGGTGGGAAGGGTTGGCATCGGGGATCGTGGGGCCGCTTCCTGGGGCTTTGGTCGAACGTGCCTGTGGCTGAAGAGGCGGGAAGCCCCTTTTGGACTCTCGGTGCCCTTGCTCTCATCCAGTCCACCATCAAACCCTACATGAAGTGTTGCGAGAGTCTTCCCTCTGAGGGATCTGCTTTAAGTTTGACCGAGCAATTCCTTCTCGTCGTTTTCGCGACGTGAGCCCTTTTTCGGGTAAGGAGTGGGGGGCGGGGGTCGCAAGCCTGACAAGCATGACCTTTCACCTGTTAAGTGCGGTCCCTGCAGTGGGCCTGAAATTTGTGAAATGAAGGAATATGTGGGGGCACCCAAGGAAATAAAGCGAGGTCACAGTTTGCACCTGAAAACAACGTAAAAAGTAAAGTAGCGAGGTTAGTGTGAAAGAGAAGGGCGAGGAGACCCGCGGAATTGCCCGGCCTGGTGTTTATTAGCTATCTGACCTTGGGCAAGTCCTTTAACCTGTAATAGCCATTAATAATAACAGCTACTTGAAGTGCTTACTGCCCATGCCAGAACTGTGCTTGAAGTTTATGTGTCGTTCAGTCTTCTGAGTTTTACTAGGTAAATGCTGTTAAACCAGCCCCGTTTTACCGCTATGGACCCGAGAGATTAAGGAACAGCTGGTGATAACCATAGATAGGGTTTGAATTCAGATGTGGTCTGTGCTAGAGTCTGAGCTCTTAACCATCACGCAGTACTGCTCTCTCTGAGCTCCCTAATTTCAATTCAGGCAGCGTTAACCTTAGAGTCAGGACAGCTGGTGATAGTGTATATAAATTAAGTAATTAATAGGTACGAAGTGCTTTTGAAGTGCACCCATGAGGTATTGCTTGGTAAACTTTGTTAATGTTGCGTCTTAATGATTTTTACTGGGCATACATTTGCTAGTTTCTTTTTTATTTTTCTTAAAATCTACTCAATTCTAAAATAATCTCATTAAAAATTAAAGTTATTAAGTGAGGCAGATGAAAAAACTGTATTGCTTGTCACAAGTGAAAGATAAGTATAAAAATAAATCCATTGGTTGAAATAATCTTATTGAAATCTGCCTAGGGCCCGGTGCTCCATCAAGTTTTGAGCCGGAGAACTGTTTGTTTGTTTGTTCATTTAAAAAGGGCTAGCAAGTGTTGGAGAGGTTTTAAAGACTGCTAACAAACTAATATTTCCTGCACTTGGGATTGAAAGAAAATTGAGATGTTAATAATCCTTATGTCCTCATGCCATACAACAGTGAGTTAATGCTCTCCATTTATAACCGAATTATTTACTATCTCCTTAGGCTGTTTAACCGCAAACATGGATATAAGACCAAATCATACAATTTATATCAACAATATGAATGACAAAATTAAAAAAGAAGGTAAGTGCTTTTAAAAAACATTTATTCACAACCAAAGCATGTTTAATTACCGGCATCTGAAAACTTGTGCGGCTTCAAAACTTGTCATGTAGTCCTCTTTGTCAGTACCTGCAACAGTGCCTTGTTTCTTTTTGTGTGAGGATTTCAAGGCTTTTTAAAAACAAAAATAGGTAGGGGCTGAAAATAAGTGGAATATGTTTACTAAAATGTGTAACTTTGTATAAATAAGTGTGTGATGGAGGGTACTCGATGCAGTGTCATTTTATGAAGAATTTTGTCATTGTTTCTTTCACAAATAACTTGTTTCCCCTCTAATTTTGCTCAGAATTGAAGAGATCCCTGTATGCCCTGTTTTCTCAGTTTGGCCACGTGGTAGATATTGTAGCTTTAAAGACCATGAAGATGAGAGGTCAAGCCTTTGTTATATTTAAGGAGCTGGGTTCATCCACAAATGCCTTGAGACAATTACAAGGATTTCCATTTTATGGTAAACCAATGGTAAGGCGATGTTACTATTTTGGGTATAATCACTATTGATGGTGTGTTAAGTTTATAGACCTATGCATGAAACTGGATGTTTCTTTCTGCCTTAGTTATGTGTTAGAGCAAGTTTGGTTTATTTTATTTACACATTTATGTTTATAGAAACACATTAGTAGTAGAGTTTGTAATTCACTTAGTTTATGACAGACAGGCAATAACAAAATACAATGAGATATAGTGTTTATTTTTTTTAAGTTTACTTTTATTTTGAGAGAGTGGGGGAGGAGCAGAGAGAAAGGGAGACAGAATCCCACGCAGGCTTCACACTGTCGGCGCAGAGCCCAATGCGGGGCTTGAACTCAGGAACCCACGAACTGTGGGATTATGTTGAACTGAAATCAAGATTCAGAGGCTTAACCGACTGAGCCACCCAGGTGCCCCAAGATGTAGAGCGTTTAAAAAAGACAATGGCAGTATTGGCAATATTCTTATCTTGAAAGAACTAGAAGTTAATAGCTCAAAACGTTAAAAAAAAAAAAAACCTTTGTAAACTTATAAAATAATATAAAACAAAATCATGGTCAAAGGAAATCCAGTTGATGTTTCAGAAAATAGCATAGTGAAATAACTCATATCAGAAGCTATACAGTCTAGAAAAAGCAGTGATCTGAGAAAAAAACCATCGGTTTAAATTCATAGGTTTTGTTGGTGAATAACAGTGAACAGAAGTGAAATAGTTATGCGTAGAAAGTTTTAAACTAAGGAATGACATACTGAGATTCACATTTAGCTGCTGGAAGAAGATTGGACTGTGGGAGGGCTGGGAGGATGTAAGGGAACTCAGGCCACTGGTGTAAGAGATAGTAGAGGATTGGATTAGAGTAGAGACAGGGTATAAAGCAAGGGTTTCCAAATGTGTGAATGAATACAGAGTACCTTGGGTGTGGATTTCTGAGTGCTTTTTTTCTGGGACTGGGATGGGGAGGGGCCTTGGGGAAAGCCAAGGCCCAGAGTTTCAAAGCCCTGGGTCATCATTCTGCCGTAAACTGGCTCTGTGCCCAGTGTGTTCATTTTCAGTACCTGTAAGATGTAAGCGGATTGGCTCTCCTTTGGGCTAATTCAGAGGTTAGCAAAAACTTCATAAAGGAATAGATCATATTTGAGGCTATAGGTATATGCACATACAGTTTCTGTTGCATATTCTTGTGTATGTGTGTGGGTGTATTTAACAACCCTTTAAAACCATTTAAAAAAAAAAAAGTCCTTATAGGCCATGGGCTAGATTTGGCCCATAGTCGGTAGTGCAGATACTGGTCTAATCCCTTTATTTTAGAAATGGAGAATGAGGCACAGAAGTTGCCTACCTAGGTTATATTAATATAACCAGTGGCAGTGCAATCACACCCACTATTGTGATTTTTTTTTTTTTTTCTCTTCTAAACTAGGGATCTGAACACTGTCCTAAAGGGTCAGGTAGTAAATATTTTAGGCTTTGTGGGCTGGATGATCTCTCCAGCAACTTTTTTTTTTTTACGTTTATTTTATTTTTTGAGAGCGAGAGAGAGTGCGAGTGTGAGCAGAGGAGGGGCAGAGAGAGAGAGGGAGACACAGAATCTGAAGCAGACTCCAGGCTGCGAGCTGTCAGCGCAGAGCCCAATGCAGGGCTCGAACTCACCAGGAGATCATGATTTGAGTCAAAGTCAGACACTTAACCAACTGAGCCACCCAGGCGCCCCCAGCATCTATTTAACTCTGCCTTCATAGCAGGAAAAGCAGCCATAGATGGTATGCTAGTGAATGAGTGTGGTTCTCTTCCAAAACACCTAATTTACAAAAACAGGCGGTGTTGGCTGTGGTCTGTAGTTTGAGGGCCTTTATGTAGCATGCTGTTTAATTCAGGAGTGGGCACTTTTTGTTACTGGAGCCAAGTTTTCCTTTTCTATCAAGTTCCCTTTCTCCCATCACTTCGTATCTGATGGGCATCATCTGTGTGGAAAAGCCCACCTCAGAAGACTGGGATTGTGCCCACGTACCTCCTTTTTGATAAAACGGTATTTCCTGAAACCAGGGTTTTTTTCTTAGTACGTATGAAGAAATAGCATAATGGAGATCTCACTTGGCAGGAGCATAAGGCTGAGTTTTAGTTTAAGTCTAAAATTACATTAATGTGGAGGAACAATTTCTTCCCGTAGAGGATTTTAAGGCTGTTTTGTTGAGATGACCAGTTTGCATGTGCCTATTACTCAGATACAGGAAAGCTAGAAATGGCTGTGTTTGGCACTGGCTTCACTTTGGCAACTAATGATTTTAAATCAATGGAAAAAGTCCAGTAGGCTGATACTGCATTGAAAGTAGTTTATGAGTTCCATTCTCTGCCTTCAGGAAGGTAGCAGATACTGCCAGATCTCCAGCATCCTGGAAGAGGGAGAAGAACATTCTTTGCGCTGTCTTGTTTGTGTTTATTTAGGTGGTTTTGGTTGCTCTTCTGTTGTAACTCCCAACATACAAGATCAGAAATGAACAAAATTTGCTATAACTTGGAACTCATAACCCTAATTCAAGGATATTTGGTTATTTAATGCCAAAAACAGAAGAACCATCTTCCTAAGTGGCTTCTGTTATGAAACCTTTAGCATAAATGTGAAACTTGCCCCTTCTCTAAGCTCTGGGTGTACTGCTTTTATCGCTAATGGGTTTTTAGTCTAGACCAGAGTTTTCCAGCATTGGCCCTTTTTTTTTTTTTTTTTTAATTTTTTTTTTCAACGTTTATTGATTTTTGGGACAGAGAGAGACAGAGCATGAACGGGGGAGGGACAGAGAGAGAGGGAGACACAGAATCGGAAACAGGCTCCAGGCTCTGAGCCATCAGCCCAGAGCCCGACGCGGGGCTCAAACTCACGGACTGTGAGATCGTGACCTGGCTGAAGTCGGACGCTTAACCGACTGCGCCACCCAGGCGCCCCCAGCATTGGCCCTTTTGAACTGAGTAACTCTTGTCGTGGTGGGCTATCTTGTTGATTGCAGAGTGTTTAACAGCATCCCTGGCCCCTGTCCACTACACGCCAGTAGCATGACAACCCACAGTGTCTCCATTCGGTAGCACCAGCCTTCTCCTGTGGGCAAAATCACCTCTGATTTGAGAATCACTAGTGTAGACCAGGCAGCTAAGAATGGTGGCTGAGGTCAGAGATTTTCACAGGTGACTGTGTCATAAGGATAGACACAAGATCACCCAAGATCTGTTCAGGTCAGGGAGAAGGTTGAAGAACTAGGGCAGATGAGAGGGAGTCCTTGGGACTAAGCATTATTTTAAGTCTGTTCCTTCTGGTTAGATGATGCCATGCAAAACCACAGTTGTTTGCAGAGATGAGACCACTTAGAAACCCTGTGCTGCAGCAGCCGGGAGCAGCCAGAGAAAGTGCTGGATACTAAGGTGAGGGTAGGCATGCTCTCCTCTTGCTGCCCCAGTATACTCATCTCTAGCTGAGGTAAAGAAAAGACAGACTTGCTTTTGATTTTGACAAATTTCCTCCTTTAAACCCATGATACTTTAGAAGGTCTCTGGTTTCCCTGCGGACGGAGATTAAATTCTTACTCTATAAGGCAAATTTAGATAGTAATTTGTAGGACTCTTGTGTTTTGATATGGTCAGAGAACTTGTTTCAGCTCATTCAGCTACAGAGAAGAAAGGTTTCCTTGAAGTGGAAGTTGCCGTTTGCAGATAGATGCACCCTAGAAAATAGTTGTAACTCCTAGCACCAATTTTGGGATGGGTGATTGAATCTAGCTGTGTGGTAATGCTCTAGGCCACGGCCGTGCTACTCGAAGTGTGGGCCCCACCGTCCACTTTGTGCTTCGTACAAGTACAGGATCTCAGGCCTCACTCAGACCTACTGCATCAGAATCTGCAGTCTTACAAGCACTCAAGGTCTTTGGAAAGTACATTAATGTTTACAAAATGCTCTCCTAGACCAGTGTTTTTAAACGCCTGCCTGCTGTCTCAGTAGCATGTCCCTGCTGGCTTGGGCATAGTAAGAAGGAGCGGGTGGCCTGGGTGCCTAGTTGTGATGCCATCCTTTGTTTCTTTTCAAAGCATTTTACAGTTTAAGTTGATGCCGCTATTGGTCATTTTGTTGAAAGATAATACATCGGGGCACCTGGGTGGCTCAGTAGGTTAAGTGTCCGACTCTTAATTCAGCTCAGGTTATGATCGCAACGGTTTCATGGGTTTGAGCCCCACGTCGGGCTCTGTGCTGACAGTATGTAGCCTGCCTGGGATTCTTTCTCTCCCTCTCTCTCTGTTCCTCCTGTGCTTGCTCTCTTTCTCAAAATGATTAAATAAATGTAAAAAAATGTATAAAAATATTAAAAAATATATAAAAATAGCAGATTGGATTCAAAGGGAAATTCTTCTCAATCTTTAGTACTTAACTTTGAAAATCTCAAATTCTATATGACACATTCTACAGCTAATTGACACAGCTCGACCCTTATATTGAGACTCCCTGCTAAGCAGCAGACAACTTTCCAATGTAGTTTTCTGTTTTATGAAATGGAGAGAAGCAGTGGTGCAGATATTACAAAGTTCTGTTATTCCCATATGAAAATGTGTGGGTTTTCTTCTGATAAACCTAGTTGAGTCTGACTTTGTCTAAAAATTGTGAATCATAGACCACAATTTATTTTCACTGGGTGTGTGTTAGATTTCTTTAGGGATGTGTTACGAACTAGCATGTAGTGTATTTGTGTAATGAAATTTGAAATATTAATGAGTAGTGTAAACAGCCTTCAGTGTAATTGAAAGTAACCTGTCTCCACATAATTAAAACAGCGAATCCAGTATGCAAAAACAGATTCTGATATAATATCTAAAATGCGTGGCACTTTTGCTGACAAAGAAAAGAAGAAGGAAAAGAAAAAAGCAAAAACAGTGGAACAGACTGCAACAGCTGCCAACAAAAAACCTGGCCAGGTAAGACAGACCAAAGCTCCTGGGTCTGCTGGTGCTGCAGACTTGATGGAGGGGTCCGTGTTCCACTTACGGGAGGGTCTCCGAGGCGTGTGTGTATGTTTGTGCCTGTGTGTGTTTCAAGGTGGACTTTTAAGAAGCTGGAATGGTTGAGTTCTTATAAGATTCCAAGACTTATGTTTAAGCACCAAATTAAAACATAAACCTGTACATCTGCAGATTTATATGAAACAGTTTTGTTTGAATTTGGCATCCAGTTCCATCGTTCTTCAAAATCTGTTAATATCTATTGGCTTATTTCTCAACTTCTGCCCGTAAATAATACTGTGGATACTATCTTTAATCTTCAGTATGCCACACAAAACTGCTTTCCTTAAACAATTTGGAAGTTAGAAATCTAATTTAAAATACCAAATAAAAGTAGTTACTTTTGGATTGAAAGTGATTAGAAATCAGTTTCACGAAGTGTAATGGTCGACTTTTGTGTACTTGCTTTAAAAAAAAAATTAAGAGGGGCACCTGAGTGGCTCAGTCAGTTAAGTGTCTGACTCTTGATTTTGGCTCAGTTCATGATGTCACAGTTTGTGGGATGGAATCCACATCAGGCTGTGCACTGACAGTGTGGAGCCTGCTTGGGATTTCTCTCTCCCTCTCTCTGCCCCTACCCTGCTTGCACTTTCTCTTTCAAAATAAAGTAAAAAAAAAATTAAGAAAGACAGGTTCTTGGTTTCTCCATATATATATTTCTCAGTAATTTTATATTTACATATTATAAATATGTAATTTTAATGAATTTTTTTATAATCTTAAAGGTTAAAGGTGGTTAAATTTTATGATATAGTCCTTAAAATTTAGGACTAGATCTTTCAAAATTAACTGACGAGTTAGTTTTAGTCAGTTAAGGTGGCAGTTCTTAAAATGGAATAAGAAATCTTTTTAAGTTAATGGGTTTAAGTTTTCAAATTTTAACATAAGTGTTCTTAGTTCAAGTGTACAGTATAGTGATCCAACAATTCTATATGTTAGTGCTCATCATGATAAGTGAGAAGTGTATTCTTAATCCCCTGCCTCTATTTCACCCATCCCCCTCAGCCACCACCCTCTGGCAACCACCAAGTCTGTTGTCCGTAGTTAAGGGTCTGTTTCTTGGTTTGTCTCTCTCTTTTTTTTTTTTTTTTTTTTTTAACCTTTGTTCATTTGTTTTGTTTCTGCAATTTCACATGGGTAAAATCGTATGGTATTTCTTTTTCTCTGACTTCTTTCACTTAGCATTATACAGTCTAGCTCCATCCCTGTCATTGCAAATGGCAAGATTTCATTTTTTTTTATGGCTGAATAATGTTCCATTGTGTGTATATATGTATACATATACATACATATATATCTGTATACACATATACCACATCTTTTTTTTTTTTTAATGTTTGTTTATTTTTGAGGAAGAGAGAGAAACAGAGCATGCGCCAGGAAGGGGCAGAGAGAGAGGGAGACACAGAATCTGAAGCCGGTTCCAGGCTCTGAGCCGTCAGCACAGAGCCTGATGCAGGACTCAAACCTATGAACCATGAGATCATGACCGGAGACAAAGTCCAGCGCTTAACCAAGTCCGGCGCTTAACCGACCAAGCCACCCGGGCACCCCCATACACCACATCTTGATCCATTCATCTATTGATGGACACTTGGGCTGCTTCTATAATTTTTGGCTTTTGTAAATAATGCTGCTATAAACATCAACGTGCATCTATCCTTTGGAATTAGTGTTTTTGTATTCTTTGGATAAATATTCAGTAGTGCAATTACTGGATTTAATTTTTTGAGGAACCTCCATAGTTTGGATTCCCACCAACAGTGCACGAGGGTTCCTTTTTTTCCACATCCTCACCAACACTTGTGGTTTCTTGTGTTTCCGATTTTAGCCATTCTGACAGATATGAAGTGTTACATCGTTGTAGTTTTGATTTCATTTCCCTGGAGATGAGTGATGTTGAACATCTTTTCATTTATCTGTTGGCTTTCTCTATGTCCTTAGAGAAATGTCTGTTCATGTCTTCTGCCCATTTTTTAGTTGGATTGTTTTTTGGGTGTTGAGTTTTATCAGTTCTTAATATATTTTGAATACTTAACCCTTTATTGGATATGTCATTTGCAAATGTCTTCTCCCATTTAGTAGGTGGTCTTTTAAAAACTAATGTTAATTTTATGCAGTAATTAAAATTATAAACTCTTTTTTAGAGCGATTGGAAAAATTTTTTAAGTTTATTTTGAGGTAGAGTGTGTGCGAGTGGGGGAGGGCCAGGGGGAAAGGGGGAGAGAAAGAGAATCCTAAGCAGGCTCTGCACTGTCCACATGGAACCCCATATGGGGCTCGATCCCACAACCATGAGATCATGACCTGAGCCTAAATCAAGAGTTAGGACACTTAACTGTCTGAGCCACCCAGGCATATGTGATTGGAAGTTTTAACTGTTTTCTCTTTGTTTTGTTTAGGGAACACCAAATGCAGCAAATACCCAAGGAAATTCAACACCAAATCCTCAGGTAATATTTTTCCCATGTAGTGCTTGCTCTTTAAAATAAAATTATAAACCACTACGATAATACACAACTTGCATGTCTCCAGAAACTGAAAGTAATTCCTCTACAAAACATTAAATTATATAGCACTTTAATGTAGAAACTCACTTCTCAAAACATTTTAGTTATTTTAAGGGGGAGAAAATGAAACCTGACTTTATTCTTTGCTTTCCATAATGATTCAGTAATGGAATCAAAATGACAGATTTTAAACTGCGAAGGCTGGGAGCAAGCATTTTTGTTTTCTCCACAGTACGTTTGAAGCCCAGGGCTTTACAGACACACAGCTTGCGGGAATTGGCCAGGTGACAGGCTCTCTTTCCATACTAGTTGCCTGAAACACTAAACCATCTTTTCTAATAGAGCAAAGTTGTTTACAATTACCCTTGCTCTTCTGAGAACAAATACATGTCCCTTTGTATAGATGGTTTAGAAACCTTTTAGCAAATCTCCCTGCTGGAGGCCTCAAAGAGAAAGCTTCAATTATATACTAATGGTTTTCTCTTTGGTCCCTTGGATGCTCAGGTCTGACAAGATCCTTAAATCCAGAGAATTCCTTGCATCTCTGAGCTTTCCTTCTCTGACTTTAAGTTGTGTACATCTTCTATATTATCTACTTCTCTTCTTTGAAGTCTTTGGGCAATTACAGTACAGTTTACAAATGCCAGTACTTCATTCTCTAAGCCTTACGTTGTTCTTTACTCATCATGTCTTCTCTAAATGAAAGTAGTCTGAAGACAAATAGGCTCTCAGGTACAGGATGACCCTGTCTCTTGGTCCTCATAACCCCAGGTCGGGGTGCCAGAGAATTAGTTTAATATCTAACAATGGTGTTTGTTTCTACTTACTTGGATGGAAGTAGATGCTCTGTAGGTCTCATTTACTCGCAGAAAACATTGTCACCCAGTCGTGGCCCTAAGTGGTAGTTCCAGAGTTTCTTAAACGCTGGGAGGTTGTAAATAATGCAGAAGATTGAGTATCTGAGTGTTGTTCCTCGGGTAACCAGCTGAAGATGGAGGGCATTGCTGCCTTTCTAGTTAGGGTCTTTCAACTATGTAATCCAGATGGCAGAGTCCTCCCGTTACAACTGAAACATTGTTTTCAGTACTATTAAATTCTTAAAACGTAATGAGATTTGCAGTCATCCAAATTTGCATAAAGTGACTTGAACGCCTCCTTAGTTGCTGTTAGGTTTATGTTTATTTGCATGGTGTCCTTGTTTTTCAGCTTTAGTGTTTGATGTAGTGCTACGATTTCATGTTCCTAATAAACTGGAACGTAGCTCTCTGAAGTTTAGATTTTAATGTGAGAGCTAAATGGCGTACCATGCTTTTCATACTGAAAGCTAACTTTGCTTTTTTCTTTGTAATAGGTCCCTGATTACCCTCCAAACTATATTTTATTCCTTAATAATTTACCGGAAGAAACAAATGAGATGATGTTATCCATGCTGTTTAATCAGTAAGTCTCTTCACAAACCAGTGTGTGTTCTGAAATCCTCCCAACAGGATGTGGAGCGCTTCCGTGGGTTGAATCCATTTATGTATCACACAGCAGTACTTCCAGGGTCACAGATTTGGTTTGGGATTAATCCTGAATTGAAGTCCGTCTGCAGAGTGAGCATATGTAAAGCTGAAGTACCTCTGATGTTTGAATTACTAATTCTAATTGATGAGTAAAACAGGAAACCAAGCCTTGATACAATGACAAGAATAGAATTAGCTTACGTTATACCGACCCTTCTTTCACCGTATTCCTAATTATATTTTAGACTCTTTCAACCTACTCAGGATTCTGGTAGGTCATGTTACGTTTCCTAGACCAGTATTAGGAAGTTGCTTAGCAAATTTAAACACAGAACAGACATTTATGTATTTGATAGCATTTATGTAAATTGTTTCTCCTTTTACAGATTTCCTGGTTTCAAGGAAGTACGTTTGGTACCTGGAAGGCATGACATTGCTTTTGTTGAATTTGAAAATGACGGACAGGCTGGAGCCGCCAGGGATGCTTTACAGGGATTTAAAATCACACCTTCCCATGCCATGAAGATCACCTATGCCAAGAAATAACATGGGATAGTTGTCTTTAAGGGACTTGGTGTTATTTATAGTGTTTGTTTTGATAACATTTGGTCAACCCATTTTAATAGTTGGGGGTGAGGGGGAGTGAAAGTGAAATTTTGGTGAATGATTTAAATAGCTGGTCTTTGTTTAGCCTGGTGAACTATGAAATATGAAGGCCTTAATTTTGTACAATAAACTATTATTTGTACTCTATACATAACGTTTCATTCATTTCACTGTCCTGTCAGCAAATGCCTACACTAGTTTAGAACACATCTTACGGTGTATAAACCGGTCTAGGATGCTTTTGTAGTATTTTGGGGTATTTCGAAATACTACGTAGTACGTAGTATTTCGTAGTATAATGGCAGAGAAACATTGAATCATTTTAATAAAAGTAAAGGAGAATTAGATCAAGCCCTTGAATGAGATTTTCTGTAGTTTCCATCCTGCTGGAGTTTTTGTTAGTTTATTGGTTTTTTTAATTGAGTTGCATTAATGGTAAAAATAGGGGTGCCTGGTGGCTCAGTTAGATAAGCATCTGACTCTTGATCTCGGCTCAGGTCACAATCTCATCATTCATGAGCTCGAGCCCTGTGTCAGGCTCTGCGACTGACAGCACAGAACTTGCTTGGGATTCTCTCTCGGTCTCTCTCAATAGACTTTAAAAAAAAAATTTTGCCCTGGGTGTTAGAAGAAAATGAGACCTGGGCAGGATCTAAATTTGAACTTTGTGCTCTTCAAATAAATGAGCATTGGTTTTTTTTTTTGTTTTTTTTTGTTTTTGTTTTTGCAGTTAGTAGGCATTTCACAAAGCTCTTCATTCAGCATTTAATTGAATAAAGGTCATTTTGGAGTAACTACTTATGTTTTCCAGGAAGAGAGAGGGAAAGGGAATGCTGTCTTCGAACTTCTCATTTTATGTTCTCATCCTCTTGATGTGGAATTGTTCTGAAGGAATACCTGCTTGGCTAATAATCTAACCTCTTCATTGAAAGACCTCCAAGGGAAAGAAGTTGCAATCTATAATATTTTTTAAGACACGTGGGCTGACTTGTAAAGGGTTGCCAGTTCTAATCTTGATACCTCGTAATTCTCAAACACCAGTTTTTAATTCTTTAATAGCAAAGGTCATTTTCTTTAGCTTTTGATTCATACCTAGGGTTATGATTCAGTCCCCTGCTAGTAAAATCATGGGCATCTTTGAACAATTTTTTCACATATAGTACACATTAAAGTGACACTTGATTTTTTGTGTGTGTGTTTCTCACTGTTTCCCTGAACAAAAGTTAGAATTTGTATACTTACAGGAAGTCTGCTTTTAGACATGTAGGTTTTTATCCCATCACTCTTGTGCATACATAAGGAGGAAAAAGGAAAATCGTTTTTGTTCTTAAAGCGGCTACATTTAGAATCTCTTATTTGAATAACTTAGTTGTCAAGTTCATGTACTTTTATAAAATGTACAATTACTAGATAAGACCATGCTTCTGGTTGTTAGAGCAATGCCAATTGCTACTAATTTCTAACTCCTTATTCTCTGTGACTGTCCTTATCTTGTCTCAGAAAAGGTTTCACAGATGGCCCCTGCTTTGAGTGTCTGTATGAGAGAAAGTAGAAAGGTCAAGGTGGCTGTAGTGAGGTGAGAGTAAGGGGAATATGTAGGACTTTTTAAGGACTCACTTAAACTATGAAATGGGGAACTCAGATTTTTTTTAATTGAGTTATTTACAGACACTAAAATTCACCCATTTCTAATGAGTTTTGAGGAGTGACCCAGTTTGATGAGTTTTGACAATTGTATACAGTTGTGTGATAGGATACAGAGGATTCTGTCACCCCTTGTAAACAAAGGCTCCCTTTGCCCCTTTGCATTCGATCTATTCCCCAGCCCCCAGCCCCATCCCTGACCATAGGCAACCACCGATCTGCTTTGTATCACTATAATTGTGCCCTGTCTACAATGCTTTTGAAGTTCATCTCCATTGCGTGCATCAGCAGTTCTACCAGTGGATGGACTTTGGGTTCTTTTTAATTTGGGGCTGCTAGAAATAAAAGAGCTTATGAACATTTACATGCAAGTCTGTGTGGACACGTTCTGTCAAGATTTTGAGTGCAGGAATGACATCTGATTACTTTCAAAAGCTTTTTATTTTGATATAATTTCCAATTTATATAAAAATTGCAGAAAGAGTACACGGCTCCCATAAACGTACCTGAACCATTTAGGAGTGTGCTACCTTGACTCCTTGTTACCCCTTAACACTTCTGTGTATTTCATAAGTACAAGACCACCGCGCTACATAACTACTGTATGACCAGCAAGATCAGGAAATCCAGTATCCCATCTGATTCACATTTTCCTGATGTCCCCAAAATGACCCAAGATTCCAACCAGGATCATGTGATACGTAGTTGTGTCTCTTCAGTTTCTTGTCTGTTCCTCAGCCTGTGTGTAATCTTTCATGATCTTAATTGTATGTAGAGATTAATTTCAGCTTTATCTATACAATATTAGCTATAGCTATAGCTATGTCTGTACAATATTAGCTATACAATATATCTATACAATATTAAAAATGAATTTACAGTAGTACCTCTATTTGCAGTCCAGCAACTCCAAGTTTATTCTGGGCTTCCCCCTTTCCTTATTTGTACCTCTTTCTCTGCTCCCATTAACCTCCATGCATTTACTTATTCGTTGAAATCTCCCCGAATGTAGCCAAACTCTGGTAAGCAAGACTTCAAGAGGGAAGAAGGGGAAGAAAAAAGGAGCCAACTATACTTTGAAGCTGATTTGATCAAGCTGGGATCTTCTGCCCTTCCTTCCCTTGCCATCTGTGGGAGTTGCCAGGAGTTTGGGAGGAAGTAGATGTAGTGCCCGGCTAATGTGGGTCTAAACTTCAAGGTTAATTTTCAACTTTGCATATCCGAATCATCCAGGAAACATTTCCAAATGCTGATGCCTAATCTACACCCCATATCAAATCCCAATCTCTGTGCATGAAACCCAGTCATCAATATTTTTTAAGGGCCCTGAGTGATTCCAACGTGAGCTAAGAACGAACAAAGCATATTTCTACCTTTATGAAGTAGGTTGTAATGATTAGATCATTAGTTCAAATTGTATTTTTCAAAAGCAGCATATTGATAAGTAGAAGTTTCCAGTTTTTACCCTGGAAAGTGTTGTAAGATGCTCATGTTTTTTAACTTTAAAGCTTATTTTCTGTGTGGTTATTTAGCAAATATTTTATCCCTTGGAAATATTGTAGCCAGCAAATATCTGATGAGGAATGTGAAGCCCTGGCTTAAAATTTGTGCTGTAATTGATTTGCCCTTGAGCAGTACTTCTCAAACTTTCATGTTTCTCCAAATCACTTGCGAGGCTTGTTAAGCTGTACATTGATCTGGCAGGACCGGAGTGGGGTCTGAGGGGCTTTGTAACACAATGCTGAAGGTGCCAGTCTGGGATCCATGCTTTGGTGGCAAAACCCCAGAGTCTCTGTCCTAATTTACTCAGCGAGTCTTAATTTTTGGGTGCTATGAATGAGGAGATCGTGACCTGAGCCGAGATCAAGAGTCAGATGCTTATCTAATTGAGCCACACAGGCACCCCTATTTTTACCATTAATGCAACTCAATTAAAAAACCAATAAACAAACAAAAAGTCCAGCAGGATGGAAACTACAGAAAATCTCATTCAAGGGCTTGATCTAATTCTCCTTTACTTTTATTAAAATGATTCAATGTTTCTCTGCCATTAGGGCCTCCAAAATACTACAAAAGCATCCTATGAATCTTTTGTTTTTTTTTTCTTTATTTATTTTGAGAGAGAGACAGAGACAGTGTGAGTGGGGGAGGAGCAGAGAGAGGGAGAGAGAGAGAATCCTAAACAGGTTCCACACTGTCAGCGCAGAGCCCGACACGGGGCTCAAACCCACGAAACAGTGAGATCATGACCTGAGCGGAAACCAAAAGTCAGACAGTTAACTGACTGAGACACCCAGGCGCCCCGAACCTCTTTTGAAATGTAATAAAACCTAAGGGCTTTCCCCAGGAAAAACAAAAATAAAAGCGTACAATTTCAGGAGGGTCATGCATTCATTCAATGAATACCTATTTTTGAGTACCGAGGATTTTTCTGGGTGCTAATGATAGAGCGATGGGCAAGATAGACAAGGTCCCCACTTCCTGGAACTTTCATTGTGGTATCTGGGGAACAAGTGCCATCACGTGAATAGACAAGGCATGTCAGGTAGTGGTAAGTGATGAGAACGTACCACAGTCGCATGATGGACTGATTGGGTTGGAGAATGGCAGGAATGGCTTTGTGAAACTGGTCTCTGAGGAGACATATTGTCCAGAGACCCGAGTGCCCATATGTGGAGGGAAAGCTTCTCTGGCCATAAGCTCAGCAGGGTCTGAAGTAGACACGGGCTTTGCACTTTCAAAAGACAGAGCAGCTGGTGTGGCCGGAACAGAGCAAGCAAGGGAGAGAGTGACAGGGAGTGACTTCAGGGGGGCAGAGGGCCCAGATCATCCAGGGCCTTGTAGGTCACAGCAAAGAGGCGGCTTCCACCCTATCCACGACCCAAGCCTATTTTTAGACCTTGAAGCAGCCAGAGCCTCCATTTTAAGAACTCCAGGTTGAGAACTAATTTAGTAACTAAAGCAGGAGAATGTCACCTGGGGATTAAATGCTCGGAGAATACATCTGGAAATCCAAAGAAAGTAAGCACACTCAGGACAGATCACGTCTCCGGACCCCGGGTATCTGTGCGCCTTGAGCGTGCCTCCAGGTACAACTGATCACTGAGTTATTGTAAGTTTAACTTCCCATGTGCAAGCAAAACTGCGATTTCCATCCCATCTCTGCCCACTACAGAATGCTAGGACATCTCAGGCCTACCCAGTATGAACTCAGCAGGCTTGACATCTCTTTTCTTCTCTAACCTTCGAATAGCCAATAATGGCTTTGTGTTAGCATCAGCCTTGGTTTGCTAAGTTGTTGTGATGGCTTGGTTGTGGCTTTATTCAACGTTTCCCTCCGCTTTGCAGCGGCTTGTTCACGGTGCGGCAATCTGAGTTTGTGCAGCCCCCATTTCTGTTAAGTGCCTCTTAAACGGCAATTGTGTTTTAACTCTCCTGTTGAGGGCTGGCTTGAGACTGTAACGGTCTGGAAAACAGCTGCCCGATCAGGATTAAGAAGATTTAATCAATGCTTTAGTTTTCCCAGAGACCCTCTTAGGCCCCTAGATTATAGGAAGGAAAAGTGCCCTGGCAGTCTGCTTTCAGAAATGATTTCTAACTCATCCTTTCCTCGAAGTAAAACAGGAAATGAGGAATGTAACACCTCCATTCTAATGTGACAGTGGATGAATGGAGACAGCTCTGGACACAGTCCTGCTGCGGAAGCTTTAGATGGGGTGGTTAAGATAGGTGACTCTGGCCTCTGCTGGGCCGCGGTTGCTTCATCTACAATGAAGATGCTGAATTAAACAAGCTTCCAAATCTGGGCCAGCTGTAGAAAAGATCGTCCCCTGATAATAACACACACACATGCATACACACCCACCCCCGAAGAAAACCCTTTTATTATACTATGAGTATTTTTGCTTTACCAGTTTATCCCCAGTTTTGTACAAAACTATTTTGTAAGTTGAATGCTTGTCCCTCATCTTTGGAGGGAGGGAGGAGGAGGTTCTGCTCTGAGATCTCATCATCAGCCAAGTTGGACAGGGCATCCTGACAGGGACCTCTGTTCTAGAAACAATGGAGGTGGGGTGCACTTTATGAAAGAGATACCAGCCCCAAACACTATAAAAAGCAGTTACCTAAAATCTGTCTCTCCTAAGAGAAAGTAAATCCTTGGGGCCAGGGCCTTTTTTATTCACTGCTATATCTCTAGTGCCTAGAACAGTGCCTGGCACACAGTAGGTGTTCAGGAAATAGTTGTTGAGTAGATGGAGCTGTGTATTGGCACTTCAACTCTGGCGATTTCTAGTAGGGCCCCTCTTTCCATGGGAAAGATTCCCGGAAGCAGGGAGAAGGGCCGTAACGGAAACTTCTTGCTTTCTCCTTTCTCTATCCATGAGCATTTTGAGACTGAATTTCAGAGATCTCAGAGAGGAAAAAAGAGACTGTTCCTTTCTTTCCATCCTGCCTATCCCTTCCTTTCCCCAATCGTAGGGTCTAGATGTGATAACAGCTCATGTGTTACAAACCATGTCTGCCCCAGGACAGATGTGACTTCCGAGAATCCTATCATAAATGATTTGTAAACTTAAGCATCCTCAGTTTATCTACTATATGAATCCAGGTGCTTATTTTTAATTTTTTTTAGTGTTTATTTATTTACGAGAGAGAGAGAAACAGAGTGTAAGCAGGGGGAGGGGCAGAGAGAGAGGGGGAGACCCAGAATCTGAAGCAGGCTCCGAGCTGTCAGCCCAGAGCCTGACGCGGGGCTCAAACTCACAAAACCGCGAGATCATGACCTAAGCCAAAGACAGACGCTTAACCGACTGAGCCACCCAGGTGCCCCATAAAGGTGTTTATTAATTGGATTTGTTCCAATGAAAATATGTGTACTAAGGATATAGATCTCACATTTTCAGCAGATTTCCTAGAGTCAGTACCTCTTTGCTTATAAGTTGAGAGAATATGAGACTTGAGCTAAAAAAATTGTTTTAAACAATTTAAAATTCTCATAGTTCTTTGCACAATGCCTTGCTGATGTGATATGCCACAGCTAAAGCAATGGTGGACCATTTTTGGATATCATTTGTGTATAAAAAAGGACACAGCTTTTGAGTCTCTTTGGAAAACCAGATGCAAAATAGCTCCTGGAGCCCAGGAGATGTTATGAAAGCAGAGGAAGGAACGGTGGGCACCTTCCCATTGGCCGGGGGGACTTGCCCAGATGTCTGGCTTCCACATAAAAGACAGGAACCACTGCAGTCAGTTTCCACTTCTAGTTAAAGAACGATAGCAAAAACAGCAAAAAGGGAAGATGGCAAGACTCTTATTACTTTCTCTCCCCGGTCTTGTGGCCATATGTGCCGTGCATGGAATATTTATGGACAGACTTGCTTCCAAGAAGCTGTGTGCAGATGACGAGTGTGTGTGTAAGGACTTTTCTTATGCCTTTCATTATCTTTCCATTATATAATTGAAAAAAAAATCCACTAACAGCGTGAAATCTAATAGGGCTCTAAGTGAATCTTCTCTGACGTGTGTGTTAGCGTTGTTTCTCCTGGTCTGTACCTTTGGTGAATTTACTTGGTTAAGATTCTGTTGGATATAGCTTTAATACCTTGGATAGATTACTCTTCTTGAACTAAACAGGAGCTGTGAGCCGGGAGTTATTGATCACTCTGATTTCCAAGTTTTCTGATAAGCTTGGCCTTTTTACTGTTATAAATTCCAGGAGACGAAAATGTAGTCATTGCAATGTTTTTGTTCTTGTTTTTGTTTTTCTTCCAGATACTATTTCTCTGGCCAGAGCTCAAGAAGATTTCAATGCCCCAGACTGTAGGTTCATTAATGTTAAAAAAGGGCAGCAGATTTATGTTTACTCAAAGCTGGTAAAAGAAAATGGAGCTGGAGAATTTTGGGCTGGCAGTGTAAGAGGAGATTCTTACAAATACACATACATCTTGACATACGGTGCTCTTAACTTTTTCTCTGGGACTTACCTTCAATGCATTGTAATGTTTAAAACTAGCTCCTTAGAACAATGGAGAGATGGCAGACAAGTGCACAAATTCACAGATACTTGCTTTTATCGCATGTCGAAGAAACAAAGACAATTCCGTAACAAAGCCAAATGTAGGCGTATGTGATGTTTTGGCAAGGACCAGCTAACCGCACAGGGGCTTGAATGCCTCAAAGGGTTTGAAACTTACTCAAAAATGTTTGAGCGGATTTGCCAAGTAAAACGCATGCGTGTTGGCAGTCAGTCTCGGCTTCAATATTTTAAAGGAAACTTTCACACCCGCTTCAATTCCAGAGAATCTGCTTTCTTCGGTGCAAATATACAGGGGTGGGCCCCAGGGAGGGACGAAGCAGGACTGATTTCCTGTTCCTCGTCTGCAGCCTCACAGATAGATTCTCAAGTAATGAAGGATTAATTCTTAAATTCACTCAAGGATCTGTGCATTTGAATTTTTAACAACTGAGAAGTGACAGTCCTTTAGAGTCAAAATGCCTATTCACTTTTTACGAAATTTATCGACTTTGTTTACAGGCAGCTCACAAGATTGCATAAAGTAAAGGAATGCTAAGTGAGACTGGTAAGACCAGGCCACAGAAAAACAGATACATGCTTTCCGTGGGTTGACTTAGTTGCTGTGAGTGAACTTCAGATTTGGGTCCCAGTCCCCCACCCCCACCCCCACCCCCAACCCAGAGGGGGAAGCGAGGCACTTAGTAACAAATGTGACGCCAGTGGGCTTTCTAGAAGTGCGCTCATATCCCCCCTCCTCTAACTGTTACTCTTCTGGACACTCAGGTTTATGGAGATGGCGAGGAGGATGAGATGGGAACCGTGGGGTATTTCCCCAGCAGCTTGGTAGAGGAGCAACATGTGTACCAAGAAGCCACCAAGGAAGTCCCCACCACGGTAAGTGTCTCAGGGCTCAGGGCGAGTCAGAGAAAGACTCAGATCTTGGGGTAATGCAGGCAGGTGTTAAAAATGCATCATGTCACTTACAAGATGCATGGAGCAAATGCCCCTACTTGCAATGAGGGCTTCCTTGAAACAGGGAGGTTTGGGAGCGCATTTACACCTACTCTCAGTATTGAAAGAGTAGTGAACTTTCCCCACCCACCCCCCACCCCCCTTTTGTTTTTAGATACAAGTTATCCTAGAAAGGAGGCCATGTCACAAAGAAAGAAAATAAAATAGTATGAACGCACTCTTAACTGATGGTTACATTTATCTACTAAAACAGTTGGGCTAGGAAAAAATTAGCGCCTGTATTTAATCAAATCGAAACATTCTGGAAAAAGAAATCTTTGGATGATTTATTTCTGTGGTAAATAGATTCTACTTATGTTTGAAAAAGAAATTATACTCTTTCCAATGCCCGGGGGTCTTGCAAACCCCGGAACAGAAATAAAAGATCCCCTTTGAGCTACTTTACAGGGTGGTTGTTTTGAAGAGATTCTCCTGGAGCTAATTGCTGCATGAAATAACTTCAAAACATCGCCCAACCCACACACCGGGCTCACCTGTCATTGCTTCTAAGCATTGAACTTGAATGTGTCAACTAACCACAAATTTGAAGTGTATTTGAGAACCTTCATTTTAAGTAGTTTTTGACTTAAAGTGATAATTATGTTATACTCTTTGGGGTTCATCCTTACTTTAAATCCAAATTTCCCTTTGATTACCCGTGATTTTTAAATAAACGCTGTTTTCTGGGCCTGTCTGCTCAGTTCAATCTTTGCTTTGTTTGTTTGTTTGTTTGTTGTTTTTGTTTTGCTTTTTTTTTTCCAGGATATTGACTTCTTCTGTGAGTGAGCAAGTAGACAAACCTGCAAATAGAAAGGAAACATCAAGAAATAAAGAAAAAGAAGTGAAATAACAACAAAAACAAAAATACATATCCCTAATTCCTAACTTTGGTTTCGAGGCTTTGTTACCTTACAGGAGGGCTGGGCCCTCGGGGCCGGCGGTTGGAGATGAAGGAGGGGGTTTCCACTCAGTTTTCTGCCGCAGGGCGATGTTTGGCTCAAGTGGGAGAACTGAAAGCAGAGATTATTTTTCAGCCTAGAGAATCCTCTCTTATGCAGGGATGCATATAGAAGATGGTTTATTTGTATTATTTCCAAATAGTAATTCTTGCCAGCTCTTTGGCTGCTTATATAAACTTGGTAGGTCATAAGTCTTCCTTTGGACATGCTGTTTTCTTTTTTTTTTTTTTTTTTTAATTTTTTTTTTTCAACGTTTTTTATTTATTTTTGGGACAGAGAGAGACATAGCATGAACGGGGGAGGGGCAGAGAGAGAGGGAGACACAGAATCGGAAACAGGCTCCAGGCTCCGAGCCATCAGCCCAGAGCCTGACGCGGGGCTCGAACTCATGGACCGTGAGATCGTGACCTGGCTGAAGTCGGACGCTTAACCGACTGCGCCACCCAGGCGCCCCTGGACATGCTGTTTTCTAATGATTTGTCTCTCTGGCCATTTGCAGTGTTATAATATATCCAACGGAGCTATATCATCAAGGAGTATTCTTGTTGATTGTTGTCTAGGATTGTTGTCGCTTTTAATATTTGATGCCTTTGGGATATAAAGCTGGTGGGAGTGGGGGAGCTGTTTAGACTCATAGACGTTTGGACTATGCCTCTTTCTCTTTAAAAAAATTTCACAGGGGCATCTGGCTGGCTCAGTTGGAAGAGTATGTGACTCTTGATCTCAGGGTCGTGAGTTCAAGCACCACTTTGGGCATAGGGATTACTGAAATAAATAACCTTTAAAAAATTTCACCCATTATTTCCACTGAATAATTTTATCTTCTAAATGATTGATTTACCTCTCCCCAAATTTTAAATAAGTATGTGTATATGTAATAAGGGTGGAGTAGCTTATGAAATATTTGTAGTAGAATAGTTTCCCCTTCATATGTGCTGTCAAGTCAAAAGACAGAGGGAAAGAAAAGCATGTGGGTTATTTCTTGACTTCTGTTTCAACTTTGAATCTCCTCTTCCCATGTAAATCCCCCCAGTCAAGGGTGATGTGTGAAGAAACCTGGTGAGCCAATTGGCCCACAAGTTTTTCTACATTTAATTGGAAATTTGCTTTGATTGTGTATTCCTGGTGTAATTCTTTTTATGTAGTCATGGGTCTTTGTTTACGTGTAATTAAAATGCCTGTAGTCAAAAAAATTCACAATTTCTGGCTTCAAAATTTTTTGAAGACATTTTTCACCTTGGGGTATCAAAAGTCTGGGAGGGGCCTGGAAATGGGGTTGGTTCCTCAGTTTGCGGTGGTCTGTTCATCCCACAAGCATGAGGAGGAGGGCATTAATGACAAGTTGGAGACTGGGACCCCAGGGTCATTTTTCCAGCTGCATCCACTGTGACTTGGGGTGAATATGTTTTTGCCAAATTCCTATGGGAATTTACCATCAAGTAAAATGGTACCCCCCCAAAGCCCCCCAAACGCAAACCCACCAGTCTATTTGTTTGTCTTATTGATGTGGTTTTGGAATGGTGGTGGGGGTCCAGAGCTGACAGCCAAGAAAGAACTCTTGAGACGTCTTTGGTGCAGAAAGGTGATATTATTAAACAAAGCATGGGACAGGACTTGTGGGCAGAAAGAGCTGCACTGGGGTTGTGAGTGGCTGATTATATAATATTCAGTTGGGGAGGAGTGGTGGTAAAGCAAAACGGAGGTTTCCAAAAGGATTTTCATATGCTAAAGAGGACTCCTAAGATACTAGAGGCCTAGCTTGGCAACAGTCAAGCTAAGTTTCTTTTTTTCCTCTAGCAAAGCATTAATGTTAAGCAATAGGGAGTCTTCTCATTCCTGGAGGAGTGTCATACTCTGTCTCAAGTATTTGTCAATGGGCTGCAGGTTATAAGGAAATTTAATTTTACCTACCATTTCCTTCCTGCCTTTGTTACCCACATCACTATGGAGGGGAGGGTGATGGTAGGGCTCTGGGAAACTGAATTTATGGGTTTCTGGAGGCTAGGCTATTGATGTGATTGATAAGATTAAATTTAATTAAAATTTTTCCTATTTCTTTGTTCTTGGGCAGCCAGGAGTGCCTGAAGAATGTCACACATATCCTATTGGTGGGGGGGGGGGGGAATGGGCTTATGGGGTATCAGCTTGGCTTATGCTCCCTCATTATTACTGTATTCCATGAAATATTTCAGGCAGTATCCAGGGCACTCAACACAATTTTAAGGTAAGAGACGTTATCCTACCTCTGTTTCTATCTGCTTCTCACTTGCTGGCACCCCCATTATCCCTTGAAACACCCAGCACCCCCATGACACCCTTAGTCTGCCAAAGCCCCGTCTGTCTGGCCTCATGCATCTAACCTCACTCCCTGAGCATGCGGCTCCTGGTTCCAGGCCCTCCTGGCCGCACCTGGCTCCCATTCACCAGAACTGTTCTCATCCAGGAGTTTTGAAGTCATTGATTGGTTTCAGTCTCCTGGGGGCCTGTCTCAACATGAGGAGAGAGCAAAAGGCAAACTGACACCCCACAAACAACCTCCCTGTCCCCAGGTGGGATGGGCGTGACATTCCTCAGGCACTCCTGGCTGCCCAAGAACCAAGGAAAGGGAAAAACTAATGGTTAACTGATAGAGATCACAGCCATGCAGGACAGTCTCCATCAGGTTACAAATGTCTTAGTAAATTACAAGAAAAAGGCAATCTTATCAATATTCTAATTTCCAGAAACCTAGACTCCGGTTTCCTAGAGCCCCAACATCACTTACCCTCCCTAGTGAGGTGGGAACAAAGGCAAGAAGGAATTGGCGGGTAAAATTAAATTTCCTTATAACCTGCAGGCCACTGACAAATACTTGAGGCAAAAACAGAGTGTAACATTTCTCCAGAAACGCCCTACTGTCTTAGCATTAACACCTTACTAGAGAAAAAACAACTTTAGTTTGACATAGCCAGGCCTCTGGTATCTTCTTTGTCCTCTCTGGCATGTGAACGTCCTTCAAGGACGTCCTTCAAGGAGGCCTCCGTTTGACTTTATGTCCCCCGACTCCATAGTATATAACCAGTCACTCCTCACAACCCCAGTGCAGCTCTGTCTGCCCATGGGTCCTGTCCCCATGCTTTATTCAATAAAAATCACCTTTTTGCACCGAAGATGTCTCAAGAATCCCTTCTTGGCCGTCAGCTCCGGACCCCCATCACCACTCCAAAACCCCATCACACAGAATGAAAGCACCGCAGGGACTTTAAACACCATCTAGCCTTTCAAAAGGCAAAGTGACATCCCTGGCCCCACAGCAGCGCGGCCCCACCTGGGTGTCGGTTGGAATGGCAGAACCTCTAAGCTCCTCTGCAGGCTTTCTGAATCAGAATCGGCATATTAATAAGTCCCCAGATTCAAGATACGTGTATGCATTGTAGGGAAAGACCCTACTGGGGTCCCTAACCTGCTGGGGTCTCTGGCTGGGCCTAAGAATTAAACTGGCATAGACAGATTACTGGAGAAAACCGTATGTGTTTAATTTAATACTTTTACATGTGGATGGGAAAATGAAGACCCAAAGAAGCCGTGAGATCCACATACTTCTATACCTCTTGAGACAATGAACAATAAATTGTGAGACATGACAAAGTGGCTGGGGCTCAGGGCAGTAAATCGTGGGACAGTGACTAGGAAATATACAAGGGAACCAGCAGAAGATAAGGGTTGTTTCAGTAGGTTGTTTGTACAGATCCATTTCAGTGCCGACTCCCAGTGCCTGGTGATAAGAGGGTTCTCTTTCCAGTGCAGGGAGGGCACCTTTCTCATGAGAAATTTTATGACCTGTTTTTTCGGTAGAAAGGGGGGAGGTCAGAGAGCCCTTCCTGCATCTGTGGTTTCTCAACTGCCTTCAGCTCAAAATAATCAATATGTCAAAGGGGCATATTTTGGGGTAGCATGTTCTGAATTCCTTTGACATTAAAGGTTATGAGCAACACTGATTTTCATTCCCTCCTCTCATCTTACACATAAAGAAATAAATTAAAAAAGCGAGAGCACCTGAGAGTTGAAGCAGCTCTCCCAAGGTTAAAAGGCAGGATTTCAACTTTCCTAAACCAGTAATCCCCTATACTGCAGGCACTGGCTTGGTAGTCTACCGATCTCTCTACCTTAGAGAAAAGGGAGCCATGGGGTAGGGGACTGAGAGTTTGGGGTGCAGTGAGGCATTCTAGGATGCATCCCCACTTGGGGAACCTTCCTCCCTTCCCACAATGAGTAAGGATATTTATATGGTTTTTTTTTTTTTGAGGGGGGAGGGACAGAGAGACACAGAAGCATAGAATCCGAAGCAGGCTCTAACAGAGCCGCTGTGGGGCTGGAACCCACAAACCATGCGATCACAACCTGAGCTGAAGTCGGACGCTCTACCAACTGAGCCACCCAGGTGCCCCATGAGCAAGGATATATCATATCTCTCAGATGTTCTCAATCACTGACATTGTTGCTTTGCAACCTCAGGAGCTCCCATGAGATCTGAAACTGGGCCCTGGGAGAGCAAGGGGAGACAAGGAAAGGGGCAAACCACTCCATAAGGGTAGGTGGCAATTTCCTTAAGCAAGGGACTTACACAGGAGGCTTGTCATGGGTGGCTGCAAGACAGGTGAAGAGCCTCTACAGACTGTTCCCGTGCAGTTAGATCTAGGGTCAATTGGCAGTCACATCCTTTTGATGACCTCTCCCAACAGACATGAAATTAAATAACTTAAAACAACTAGGCCTAGGGAATGAAGGAGTTCCAACTTGTAGGTTTCCTTGGTATTCCCAAGCTGAGGGTGTGTGTGTGTGTGTGTATGTGTGTGTGTGGTGTTTAAATTTTTCCATGTAGCTTGTACTGTCTCCTCTTGGGAGAGAAATAAGAATTTCACCATCTCTTATGTGTTTACAATGGGATATTAGCCACATAAAGAATGAAATCTTGACATTCCCAACAACATGGATGGAGTATAATGCTAAGTGAAATAAATCAGAGAAAGACAAATACCATATGATTTCACTCAGGTGCAATTTACGAAACCAAACAAAAAAAGAGACACACTAAAAAATAGACTCTTTTTTTTTTGTTAAAGTTTATTTATTTATTTTGAGAGAGAGAGAGAGAGCATGCATGCTGGTGGTGGAGGGGCAGAAAGTGAGGAGAGAGAGAATCCCAAGCAAGCTCTGCACTGTCAGCGCAAAGCCCAATGCAGGGCTTGAACTCACCAATCATGAAATCATGACCTGAGCCAAGACCAAGAGTCGGGCGCTTAACCGATGGAGCCACCCAGGCGCCCCCCAAAAATAGATGCTTAACTACAGATAACAAACTGGTGGTTGCCAGAGGACAGGAGAATGGGGGCATGGGTGAAATAGGGGAAGGGGATTAAGAGCACACCTATTATGATGAGCACTGAGTAGCGTATAGAATTGTTGAATCATTATATTGTACACCTGAAACAAATAAAAAAAAAAAAAGAATTTCATCCTCCCTGACCTCGGAGAACACAGCAAACAGTACAGGGGGATATATATGAGTAGCACAGGCAAGTAGATTTCAGGAGCCAATTTAGGGCAAATGGTGAGACTTTGCCTACAGCAGAGCTATTCAAAGGAGTTGGCAGCACAGGACAAGAGAAGTACTTGAAAGCCATCAGGGGTGAGAACAGTCAGGGCATGATACACACTGGCAAGCAATAAAATGAAATGAAATCTTGTTTAAGGGAACTGTGTCATTGGTAGCTCAGAGAAGTTGGAGGAGAAGAGAGCCCAGGGCACCCTGGAACAAGATAGGCTATATTTCTTACAGCACTGCAGTCCCCTATGTATGCATGCTTGGATCCAGTTTGGACCTTGCTGGACCTCAGTTTTCTTAGCTATCAATGGGGTAACAGCATCTTCCTTGCTGGGCTGTTGCGAGCCTTAAGTATAATGGGAGTATGGAATAGAATCCAGGGGCCCTAGGACCGGGGCCCCTATGTGGCAGCAGTATTATCTGACCCAAGAGGGCTGGAAGGAGGACGGCTTTCCTTCAAGGAGCTGTGCTGTAATCTGCCAGATGTTTCACTGATAAGAAATTGCAATTTCCCATTCAGACCATCTGGAATTTCTAAATCAAAGATATTTCCAGATTGCATGCTTTTTTTTGTCATTTCATCTCTTTAAGAAAAAACACCTGAAATTACCTGAAATAGTCCCAAGTCATTCCACTAGCAATTTGGTGACCTGACGTGGAGTGTATTATTTTGATTTGAAGTCTCGGTTCTGGCCACAGCCCTTCATTAACACCAGCAAGTGAGGGTCATTTACTTCCCACTGAGGGCCACCATACCTTACAAGAATCAAGACATGATTCTTACAAGAATCAAATATATCTATGTATTTGTGTATCTTTGAGACCTATAGCCAGATGGATGTTAGCATGTAACTTAATCCTATTTAGGCTCAACAAAGTTGGGTTGTCTCATTTGCATATAGCCATCCTAGCGAGGGTGTAAATAACAACACCTCTTGGGAAATCAGCCTTGGAAGGGGCGTGTCCCACCAGACCACAAGCGCCTTGTGTTTCCAAGGCTTCATGGACTCTGTCTGACAGCAGGGGTGAATACTGTTCCTCTGCTCTCCTGATGCTGGAAGTTCATGTCTCCGGCCAGACATTTTGACCCTTGCTCTGAAAAGAGCCTTATACAGGATCCAAAGCACAAGACACGAGGAAGAGAGAAGGCCTCCGTGGACCTCAACAGGCACACCACCTGAGACTGAGGTACCGTGGCTTCTACTTCTCTAAAAATTATGCGCGCGTGTGGAATGCATGCTAATGAGAAGTTTATCCTTTTTTTTTTTTTTTAAGTTTATTTATTTATTTTGAGAAAGAGAGAGAGAGTGAGCACAGGCGGGGAAGGGGCAGAGAGAGAGGGAGAGAGACAGGATCCCAAGCAGAGCCCAAATTCATGAACTGTGAGATCATGACATGAGCCAAAATCAAGAGTCAGATGCTTAGTTGACTGAGCCACCCAGGGATCCTGAGAAGTTTATTCTGACTAAATTACTAGAGAACAGGATTTCTTAGGGGCTGCACCTTTGTTGTGTTAAATGCACCTTTAGGGGCTGCACCTTTGTTGTGTTAAATGATCCTATGATAAATCCAAGTCATTTTAAAAATAAACACAAGTAATTTGAATAGGCTGCATTTGGTGGGTTCCCCATATTATGTCACAGCCGGTGAAATCCCTGTAATGTGAACTGTTGTAGACCTGAGACCCCTTGGGGCTCTTGCAGATCGTGTGACATGATGGCTCAGACTTCTGTTGTTTGTGCGGCCAGGTTCATGTCATTGAACCTCTTTGTCCCCCACTTTGGTTGCCTACACGTGGGAATAATAATACCTCTGAGATAATAATAACTAACTTTGGGGGGTGATTATAAGGATCTGGTTAAATAAGATACAGTATGTAAAAATCACCCAGCATACACCAGTGGGTATGTAATAAATGGTAGTAGAATTAAGTTCAAAATGAGAGGCTTTTAAAACATGTTTGAAACTTTTGAGGAACTACGGTTCTTTGTTGTTGTTGTTGTTTTAAGTGAATCAAAAATGTATCTTGAGCATCTTTTCTTTCTAGAACACTTTTGTGTTTCTCCATGGCTTTTTTGAAGGTGTGTGCAAGGTATACTGCAAACACTTAGCACGAAAGTACAGACACACACACACACATGCAGAGCTTGGCGAATGCGAGATCTAATGTCTGGGATGGTGCGTCTTCCCTGCCTTCATTATCGGGGGAATGTCTCTGGTCTGTCAAGAGACATTTAAAAAAACACCTGGCAAAACAGAGCAAACCAGGGAGATATTGTTCCCTTGAGATAAAGCCCCAGTGCTCTCCAACTTCCAGCCCTTCCCTCGCACGTCCTCCCTTATCCTCACGGAATGTTGTAAATGGCAGCAAGCCATCGGATTCTCTCTGCTATCTGATGCCCCGCCAACAGCGACTTGACTTGATTTCAGATACTCCGTCTGAGTGCTGGGCATTGTGACATATGCTTGGGCTGGCTAATAAGTAAGTAGCCGGGGGTCCTTTTGAGTGAAGCTCTTGCAGTCCTGCAGAAACTGGGGACACTGACCTAATTAATGAGTCTATAGATGTGTAGGGACACCTCATGTTCAGAGTATGAGCTTTTGAATTCCCTTTTTTTGGCTACTTGCCGGGAACAAACGAACAAATGAACAAACGTCAGCAAATGGCAAGAAAGGACAATGTAAGGCAGGGCTTTGATTATCCCAGGAAAGCACCGTGAGCTCATCCCTGCAGGTCAAGCAGGATATTCCTACTAACAGCAATCCTTTTTGTTAAAAGTCCTACCCTTTGTTCAAGGGCCAAGTGGCTGGGAATGCCAACCTGTGAGAGGTAAATCAGAATCCCTGGCAGACATTAAGATTGGAAACCTATCCTTTCCATTCCTGACCATGAACTTATAAGACCCTTTCCCAACCAGGCTTAGCAAGGTTTTTCAGACACGCTAGGAGAAATGGGGTAACTGGGGTGATTGTTGGAATGTTGGGCCTCAAGTTGACTTTACCAGAAACATCCAAGTTATTGGGGCCCTCGCCACCCCCCCCTCAGCCCCTGTCCCAACTGCTTTTGTGAAGACAGTCTGTGTGAAAAATATTTGAGTCACAGCTGACTTAGCTCATTGTTGGCAGCGTGACTAAATTCGGCAGCAGGTTTTGTGCAGTCAAGTTTTAGAAAACCCTAGCGTATTTCATAAGCTTAGAAGAAAGAGAAGTCAAGATGGCGGTGCCTTCAGCACCCCCACTCCTGACCCTAGATAAATGGGGGCATTTATTGCTTCTCATGTTTATTGGCTGAGCAGACGCTTGTGACCTCCCGGATCTGATTTAATACAAGGAAATATCAAGCGCCTTCATGTAGTATTTAAACAAATCTCTGGAGGGGTGGGCATTTCAGCTCTGAGTGGAGAGAAGAAATAAGAGTGAACACCAGGAAGAAAATCTCATTTCTTCAACAATCAGTCTCATCTGTCTGAAATGGTGAGGAAGAAAAGTAAGAAAGAAATTACACAAGCTAATACTATTCCATGCTCTTCCCTTGAAATACAATTTTGGGGATTTTAAAGGCCTTCCAATGTTACGACGTCTTAGCTGCATCACCTGCAAATACCACTGTATGTCAGTAATTTAATCAGGAAAATGACATATCATATCGATCCGCACGCTTTAGAGCATCCCCCCTCTAACCCATCATTAACAAAGACAGAGAAATGCTCCCCAAGCTGTGATTTAAATATTTTTCTAAATGGAAATGACTTTTCTGTCACACGTGAGCAATTGTTTTAATCATTTCTTTGCAAGTGTAAGCTGTGCTGGAATGAGTGTATTTGGGAGGTAAAGACGAGGCTACTAATATCTCACCCGCTTTCCCCGCCTCTCATCTCTTCTTACTCTTGCTCCCCTTTTTCCTATTTGTTTCAGCAGGTGAATTTATCCTGGCCAAATGCTTTCGTGGAGATGGGAATGTTAATCCGCTTAAGCAATTCTGTGTCAAGCTGGGTTGGGGGGAACCCATGCCAGCTTTTAGATTTCTTTTTTTACTTTTTTTTTTAAGTTTTGTTTTCCAAGAGAGAGAAAGAGAGAAAGAGAGAGAGAGAGCACAAGCAGGAGAGGCAGAGAGAGAGGGAGAGAGAATCCCAAGCAGGCTCCACATGAGCAGAGTCGAGCCTGAGGAGGGGCTCAGACCCAAGAACCACCAGAACATGACCTGAGCCGAAACCAAGAGCTCGACGCTTAATGAACTGAGTCACCCAGGCATATCCTCCCCACCCCCTTATAGATTTCTATAAACTAAGGGTAGAAAACCCGAGTTGTAGTCCCTGGTTGTCCACCCACTCACCTCACTGGACCCTCAGTCACTCAGGGGTTCCCAGGTCTTTCTTCTCTCCCCTGCCCTTGGAGACAAAATGATTTAAGGCCTACTCTAGATCTTTCCCTGAGACTTATGTTACTGCTAATGATTAATGCCGCCACACGTGGATTAGAAGACAGGACTTGAGTCTTGACTCCCAGGGGCCACACATGCAGACACGCTGGCTCCTCGAGAGACAGTAGGTCAAGGAGAATGGGCCAGCTGGATAGACTTGCAATGCTGATCTGTCCTGCAGAAGGCTACTCTAGGTGAGATGTGTCCCTGAATCCCACCGAAGCAGGCAGAGAGATGATCGCGGGAGAAAAGAACAAGTATTTTGGAATACCACCTATAAACCAGTGTCTTGCATGAGGCTTCCCCACCCCGCCTCCGAGGCTGTCTGGACCCAGCAAGAAAGCTTAACTTTCTTCTGGCCCATGTCTGATTAAAGGTTGCAGTGGGGGCCAATCCAGTCTCAGATTTCTCCCTTGATCAGCTTCCAAGGTCCCTGAAACTTTGATGCCCTGTAGCTGTAGTGAGGAACTTTGGAGGGACCAGGGTGACACCTAGTGGTGAGCTTGGGATCTGGCATACAGAGAGACCTTTCCAAAGGAGTCCGCAGCCCACCGTGTGAACGTCCTTCGTAGCTTTCAGGATCATCAATATCAGGGCCACGTCTTTGGGTGGACTCTCCACCCTCACCCCTTCCTCCAAATATGTGCAATCTTAAAATCTGCCTGTCACATGGCATAGATATAGGGGTAGTAATATGCCTTTACTGCTGACCTTCTCATAAATTCAACTGATTCGGAAATTCACACATTAGGGCAAAGCTGACATTTCACTTTCAGACCCATTTTGTATATTTGCTCTGAATATGGAACCCTGCAGAGCTTAGAGATTGTTTCATCTGATTTAATTCACTTATAGAAAAGCAGCAATAGCACCTTGAGCTGGGAGAGTAGAAATTCCTCTAGGAAAAAATTAACACAATTCCCAGCCCCCTCTAGGGGCGCCACAGAATGTCTGAAAGGTATAAGACTCAGTGTCCCAGATCACTGACCTAAAAGCGTGAGAGCAGGATCTGCAGATAGACCGCCTGGCTTCAAGCTCACAAGCTGTCCATGACACCGTGCTGAAATAGCAGTAAAGAAAAAAAGTCTGGGTTTCTGCTTCATCTAACAGGGTAATTCTCAACCCAGGGTGATTTTGACCTCATAGCCCTCCCTCCTACTGGGGACATTTGGCAATGTCTAGAGACGCATTTGATTGTTACAAACGGAGGAGATGCTACTGGCATTTAGAGGGTAGATGCTTCTAAATACGCTATCCTGCATGAGAGTGCCCCCCACTTCAGGAATGATCCAGACTCAAACGTCAGTCATGTTCAAGTGGAGAAAGCCTACTGTAAGGGGTGATATTAATCAGCAGGTGAATTTTGAATGAGTGGCAAATGCTAGGAAGGCCTAGGCAATTATCTGGCCCTGTGTTTTCTCTTCTCTTCTCTTCTCTTCTCTTCTCTTCTCTTCTCTTCTCTTCTCTTCTTCTTTCTCTTCTCTTCTTCTCCTTTCTCTTCTCTTCTCCTCTCTTCTCCTCTCTTCTCCTCTCCTCTCCTCTCCTCTCCTCTCTTCTGTTTTCTTTTCTTTCTTTTTTTAAAGTAATCTCTACCCCCAACATGGGGCTTGAGCTCAGGACCCTGAGATCAAGAGTTGCATGTTTTCCGGACTGAGCCGTCCAGGTACTTTGTTTTCTAAATTTGTAATGAACCACTAGATAGAGTTCGGTTATCCTGACACATGCACGCCACACCGTCTGGAGCTATGACAGCACAGAGAGAACCTCCATTTTGCAATCAGCTCATTACAAATGACCATCAGCAATTCCCTTTCTTTATAATTTGAAACACGGTCCTTTTGCTTCATGCTGTAGCTGTGCACGCCCTTGCTCCTGATGTAACATTTCACCAAACGCCCTTCATCAGCTGCAGGAAGGTTCAGGGCTAGTGAAGGGCTGACACATGATGGGGGCTGAAGGCTATTTGCATTTCTTCCTACATCCCTTTCAGTCTCCTCTAGGAGATTGCTTAATTGCTTTTCAAACAGCTATCATGTCCTCCTAGCTTTACAGCTTCTTCCAGAAGATGATTACAATGTCCTATTATTTTTCAAGCAAAAATAGTGCTTCCTTACCCCTCAGTAATGTATGCACTGTCAATTTCAATAGCATCAACTGTCTTTACCCGACATGAATCTCTTTTTCCCTTTATCTCCCCCCTCCTCCTTTGCTATTGTCATCCTGTTTAACCTTTCTTGGGAGAGCTTCCTAAGCACACAAATATATTTATGGAGTATCTATACATTTGTGGATACAACTGAGGGGGAGCAGAATACATCACCCCAGAAAATGCCATTTGGCATATTGATTATTTTGAATTAGAGTTACTTAAGAAACAGCCAGTGCAAGAAGGACACTCTGACCCTCCCTTGTCCCCCTGAAAGCAGGAAATAAATTCCCCATGTGAAGGATACCCTCCCTGCCCCTGGAGGGGAGGAGGCATCCTGATCACCAGAGGTAGGGAATTTCGGGCAGAGAGGTCTCCATAAGCTACAGGCTACCTCTTCACTAACCAGCTACCCAAATCCAAACCTCTTGGTTTTGTCCAATTTTCACAGCTTGTTTTTTCTTTGTGTAAAAGGCAGAAAGCTGCTAGCTTTGGTTACTTCTCCGAGCATCCTGCTTCTATGAGTTCCCGTGTGGACAAAATTAAATCCGTTTTTCTCCTGTTAATCTGTTTTATGTCAATTCAATTATTAGGCCATCCAAAGAACCTAGAAGGTAAGAAGGGAAATGTTTTCCTCCCTTACACAATTAAATTTTAAACACTGTGTGCTTAGCCTAGTGTTGACATTTCTCATTCCTTGGAGCAAGAATTTACTTAGACGTTAATAAGTACAGGTGCGATGTACTTTTCAGCGCACACTCCAGTTCTGAGAAGGGGAGAAAGAGGCCATGCAGCCCTCACATATTACACTTGTGGGTTTGTTTAAAAGAGATATGTAATTGGAGAACTAAAGCCTGAGTTGAAATGTGTTACTTTATCTCATACCGGAAGCCTGAATATAAACCCTGATTGTTATGGCTCATGAGTTTGAATGGGGCTTGTGTCTTCTTTTTTTTATTTTTATTTTTTTTAGTGTTTATTGATTTCAGAGACAGAGAAACAGAACACAAGTTGGGGAGGGGCAGAGAGAGCCAGAGACCGAATCTGAAACAGGCTCCAGGCTCTGAGCTGTCAGCACAGAGCCCAAGGTGGGGCTTGAATCCACGAACCATGAGATCATGACCTGAGCTGAAGTTGAACGCTTAACTGACTGAGCCACCCAGGCAGCCTCCCCCTCATCTTTTATTTTTATGAAGTTGCTAATGAATTTAATTTTAAAAGGAAAAAAAAACATTCTTGCCCTTCTCTTCAAAACCTCCTGCCCTCATGTGACTTAGTACTTTTGGTTTTCTTGTTTTTTTAGTATCACATTTTTCAAAATCGACACTGAACAACAGGAGGGCATCGGATGGCTAAGATACACACTAGGGGTTGGGATGTGGGCTTGGGTGCTCCAGGTCCTACACCCTCGCGTCTCCTGGAAGGAAGGGGCACCCACAAGGTGAAAGAAACAAGTGAGCTGTGAATAGCAGCTTAGTGGATGTTAGGCCAACGTCAGAAGATGCCCCCATTTCCCGATGTAGAGCTTCTGAGGCACAGGCTGGATTGGCAGTGTGGCTCGGACTGGCAGGTAGGTCTGCATACGGTTTCCTGGTTCCTGCTTCTTTGAGTCTCGGCCACCTGGGTCTGTGGCACAAGATGCCAGTCGCCGTGTGACAGGTGGCTCATCCCACTCCAGTGTAGATGGAGAAGTTACAACAATAGAGAGGAAGAAGAGCAGATACTCTTGACCCCTGGTCCAAGACACCTGCATCTCTGCCTGGCGGCCTTTATAGTCCCCGGAGTTTGCTCATGGCAGTCCGGAGGTACTAGGGGATTGACACTTCCTGGGAGGAGTACTTAACCAACGACTGGCGGGGGTAGGTGTATAAAGCTTCAGCACCCCCATCCTCAGAGGGGTGTAGAGACTGCACCGTCTCCCAGAGGCGCCAGGTGAAACTCAGTTCCAGGTGTCCACGGGGAGAACTTTCTTGATAAGACACCCTCGGTGCCTGTCTATTCTTTCCCCACCTCACTTTCCCGCCCCCCACTATGATCTCTAGAATCATCTCCCCCAAAATTAGTTCTGCTCGTATCCTTGTCTCAGGGCCCATTTCTAAACCAAGACAAAACATGTGACTGGTGCTGTCCTTGGCCGGCAGCCCCTGTGCTGGGAAGCTGGAAGCAGAACAGGACGTGGGAAGAAGGCCTGGCATGCAGGGGTGCAGGACGTGGCAGGGCAGGGCCGTGTGTCTTCGAAGACCAGTGGTCCCTGTCCACTAGTAGAACTTGCTGGAGGTCTCGGATTCTGACCTGTAAGATTTACCCTTCTTGTGGCGCCCGGGTGGCTCAGTCGGTTAAGCGTCTGACTCTTGATCTTGGCTCAAGTCATGATCTCATGGTTCACAGGTTCAAGCCCTGTGTCCGGCTCCATGCTGACCGTGCAGAGCTTGCTTGGGATTCTCTCTCTCCCTCTGTCTCTGCCCCTCCCCGACTCATGTGAGCTCTCTCCTTCTCTCTCTCTCTCAAAATCAGTAAACTTAAAAAAAAGATTTGGGGCACCTGGGTGGCTCAGTCGGTTGGGCCTCCGACTTTGGCTTATGGCATCATTTCGTGGCTTGTGGGTTTGAGCCCCACGTCGGGCTCTGTGCTGACAGCTCGGAGCCTGGAGCCTGCTTCCGATTCTGTGTCTCCCTCTCTCTCTGCCCCTCCCCTGCTCGTGCTCTGTCTCTCTCAAAAATAAATAAACGTTAAAAAAAATTTTTTTTAAAGATTTGTGATTCCTTATTCATTGGGGAATAGATGGTAGAAGAGAGAGGGGTGCAAAGTTTGAGATTTCCTTCAGGTTCCCACCCCACCCCAGCCCTGAGAGCAAAGAGAAAAGCCAAAACAAAAAGATTTCTCTTCCCAACAGCTCAGGTCTATTCCCATTTCAGGGTGGCAAACATTCCAAACTGTGCTCAGACCTCCTGGCAAACTCACATCCCCGCAGCAAGATGGAATGGTATTTGGCTCTATTTCATATTCAGAGCTTCTTATACCATTCCGAGCCACATCCCTTTCAGATTCATCATGCTAGGACTTAACTATTCAAACAAAACAGTTCTTAAATTCTTCCACTTCCTGCTATGAACACGACTCAGAGCTATGAAAAACTTGTAGGGCAGCCTTTTGGGTGTATTTTATTAAAAGGTAAGATTATGCTCGAAGCAAAGGTTAGGCAAACATTTGCTTAACGCCTCCATCCTCAACAGGCAGGGAACATTTTCTCAAGTCGGAAGCTGAATAAAATGGCTGCCAGGTTAAGAAAGGTCTTTACTTAAAGGTCAAACCAAAATATAATGGGAAAGATAAAAACAGTGTGAAATAGGCTTTTTTTTTTTTTTAAAGGGAGACTGGCTCTAAGTGGAGATTTGTCTCTGCTTTCAAAGTTTCAAAACTTCATAGTCAGTTTTAGAAGCACAATTGTTCTCCAAAACAAAGAGTGAAGCTAACCTGGCCCGCAGTGCGGCCTCACATTGAAACGGGAGGAAAATGACCAAGTACTTGGAGGTGCCGACCTCCCCTTTCCCAGCATGACCCAACCAAGTGCCCTGTTCCTTCAAAGCACCTGCTCCCCAGGCACTCCCATGTTCCAGATTGCCGGGCCTAGAGTCCCATTTCCCAAGGGGACAGGTGCATTATGGACTAGAGTAGCCATTCTGGAACCTTGACCAGATACTCGACATTGTACAGGTACCATGAGCACAGTGCCCTTCTGCCAGAGGAAGGGATTACAGAGGCTGGCAGGTTTCTGGGGACGATATCCAGGTTTGGGCGGCTCCCCCATTTTCTTAAAGCCCCACGTGTAGGAGATTGCCTATCCTTGGAGCAGGCTCCAGGCAATGCATACTTGTTTCATAACCAAATGAATCAAGAGGCGGGGGTGCTGTGTGGTGCTTTCCCAAGCCTTGGCTGTGCTCTGCCATAGCAACCTCAGCACCTTCGCTCATCCTGTGACTTCATCAAGCCCTCTCAGAAACTTGTTGGACTCATTACATGGTACACAAATGATACCCTGGTATACCTGGCTCGGACAGATGGTTTTGCCTGTCTCAGATTAATGGCAGGTAGTTAGTTAACTTTTCCAAGATTTACTGGTACTAGTTAATTTTTTGAAAGACTGCTTTGATGGCTGGTAAATAGTCAACTTCCCTGAAATCCCTCAAGTGTCCCTTCACTGACACCCCTATCTCACAAGCCCCTTCTCTGGGATCACCAGAGCCTCCAACAGGTACGAGGTTAATTCCCGGAACAACATCTGTCCTCAGGACTGTGCTCCATTCTGATGGGCTGGTGCCCACGCAATCTCAAATATACTGATCTGGTGGGACCGGGCCCTTTGCACTTCCCTTCCAGTCCTCACCACCTTGGAAGCTCTCATGGCTCAGACACATTTCCTGTATTTTGTCCAGCCTTTCTGGTTGCTTTTGGTGAGAGTAATGCTATCCAATCAGCTAGTCTATCTGGGGCCTGCGTGGTTCAGTTGGTTAAACGTCCAACTCAGGCCATGATCTCACAGCTCGTGGGTTAGAGCCCAGCATCAGGCTCCGTGCTGACAGCTCAGAGCCTGGAGCCTGCTTTGGATTCTGTGTCCTCCCTCTCTTTCTGCCCCTCCCTCATGCTCTTTCTCAAAAATAAATAAACATTAAAAAGATTAAAAAATAAGCTAGTCTATCACTACTTGAAGGGGGAGCCATCTATGGACTTTTCATGTGAGGCAGATCAATCACCATTTAAGCTGTTGAGAGTTTGGTTACTTGCAGCTGAACGAATCCCTCACTGATAAGCTTGCTCTTGTCAGGATCATGCCCTGTGTGTGGCCCATGGTCTGTTATCTGAGTAACAACTTGGGCATGTGGTCAAAAGGAAGGAGACCGAGAAGCCTGGCTTGGTTAGAGGAGAGGATCATAAAAAGCAGAATCTTAGGAAAAGGAAGTACTTCAGGGTAGTCCAAGAAGGATAATTTGAATTTCTTCATTTGGAAACAAAAAAAGAGAGAGAGAGAGAGAGAGAGAGAAGAGATCTATAATGTGTACTCACAAGATGAAAGGGTTATTAGAAAACTTTGGAAACTGCTGAGTGGTAATATTTCTAACCCAAGTTAATAACTTGCTGGAAACCCAAGAGGGAGGCATTTCGTCTTAGCTTTGCCATTAAGCACAAAGCCGAAACTCTCGGAACATGATTTATAACCCTCAGAGCTCTGCGGATTTCATTATAAAGTACTAAATAAAGCCTGGCACCTCTCAAGGTGTCCCGTGGCCAGGGACATGGAGAGATAAGGGGCTTTTGCCAAGGTCAGACTCTAGGCAGCAGGGAGCCCGTGGATATGAGTTGGTTAAAGAAGAAAGACCACACACACATGCATATACACACACACACACGCACTATGGGTTTTGGGTAGGAACACTCTGAATCTTGTGCCTGTTGTGGCAGATTGTAATTTCCAAAGATGGTCCCATCAACATGTTCTTCTTACAATGGACATAGACTCTCTCTCATCAAGAGGTGGGGGGTCTCTCTTCTTCCCTTTGCTCCTGGTGGGCCTGTGACTGATGGAAGGATAGGTCATAAAGGGCAATGCAACTTTCACTGGCCTTCCCAGGATCCTTGACCTGGGGATCCTGCCACCAGCCACATGGAAAGGCTACTGTAGATGTTCTGGCCACAAACCTAGCAGACCATCAGCACTGATCACCCATCATCAGTATCATCAGCAGCAGATATGCGAGTGAGCGAGGCTTCAGAAGATGCCCCCCTGAGCCTTTGAGCTGCTCTGGTGGAACAATGTGGTACAGAGATGAGCTGTCCTCAACGAGAATTTCCCAAACTGCATGTTTACAGGCAAAAAAAAAAAAAAAAAAAAAAAGTTATTTTCATGCAGTTTTTTTTTTAAGTTTATTTTTATTTATTTTGAGAGAGAGATAGACAGCAAGCCGGGGAGGGGCAGAGAGAGAGGGAGACAGAATCCCATCAGCAGAGGGTCTGATGCAGGGGTTGAACTCATGAACGGGAGATCACAACCTGAGCCGAAGCCAAGAGTTGGATGCTTAACCGACTGAGCCACCCAAGTGCCCCAGGAAAAATGTTATTTTAAAACAGGAAGTTATGCAGCAAGAGCTGTTCTTCCCTGCCTTGGAGCGTACCGCTAACTAGAGCTGCTCAGGTATCACTCATGACAAGGAATGTACCTGAAAGGACACAGAGTCTGCCAATGCATTAGCTGATCCAAGTGAATGCGTGAGGGCAGACAGAGCTCTGGATGGTAACAAAGCCTCAGTCTGGCATGGCGCCTGACCTGGTGGGAATGATCGGCAGAAATACCGACTGTAGTTCTGGCCCCGGCCTTTACATGGCACTGGTTTTACTTTCCCTGTTGGTGGCTTTATTGAGAAAACATTAAAGATAAAAGTCAAGGGATATTTGACAGAGGCCACCAATTGATTCCTCAAATCCGTTTTCTCCTTCTTCTTTCAGTAGCAAGTTCCTAAATTTTAGCAGTTCACAGACCACTCAGGATAAAGATTCCTGCTGTGGGTGCTTGTGATGTGCCCACTGCTCTGTGGTCCGTCCAGTCCTGCTGCAGCTGTGGACACAGACCTGCACCAGGCTTCTTAATTGTTTTCTTCCTTTCTGCCATATTCGTTTTTCTTCTTTTCTTTCTTAATTGAAATAAAAATTCCCACAACCTAAATTCACCCTTTTAACCATTTTTTAAAAATTGTTTTGAATGTTTATTTATTGTTGATAGAGATAGAGAGAGAGATATATAATCCGCAATTATTTTCTCCCATTAGGTGGACTGTCTTTAAAATTTCTTAGTACTGTCCTTTGATGCACCAGAGTTGCAAATTTTAATGAATCAAAGTTATCTCTTTTCTTTGTTATTGTTTGTGCTCTGGTGTCATATTTAAGAAACCACGGCCTGATGCAAGATCATGGAGATTTAGACCTATGTTCCTGATATTAAAAAAAAAAAAACAACAGCTTTTTTTGAGTTGCTGCATAAGTATTTTATGGTATGACAGCCCTGCTCACATCCAGAGTCTGGGCATTTAAAATTTTTGTTTTTTAATGTTTATTATTTTTGAGAGAGAGAGAGAGAGAGAGAGAGTGAGAGACAGAAACCAAGCAGGGAAGGGGCAGAGAGAGAGGGAGGCACAGAATCCAAGTAGGCTCTAGGCTCTGAGCTTTCAGCACACAGCCCGATGAGGGGCTTGAACTCACAGACTGCGAGATCACGACCTGAGCAGTAGTCGGCCGCCCAACCGACTGAGCCACCCAGGTGCCCCTTTTTAAAAAAAAATTTTTTTAATGTTTATTATTTTAGAGAGAGACAGAGACCAAGCAGGGAAGGGGCAGAGAGAGAGGGAAAGAGTCTGGGCATTTAGATCAGGACCTGAGCTTAGGATTTGCACCCCAAGTTCCCACTTTCTTTTCCTGGAGCACCTTTTAAAATAACCACTTAGAGTTGAGCCTGCAAAAAATTAGTGACTTCTGCCTCAACCACCTTGTAAGTAATAGATGCTTGCTACCCTGTTCTCTATCCCCAGCTCCCTCATGACCTAGGACAGAGGACTGTCTTTCCCCCAACTCATTGCACATCTCTGCTCCTGTTTCTGGGACATGTAAGGAGTTAATACTGTGACTTGACTTTCTTTGTGTGAGTGTACTGAAACTGCCTTTAATCAAAAAGATCCCAGGATTTTCACCTCCTCAAAGAGGAAACTCAGATGCTGAGAAAGCTACTGATTGACACTGTATTGATAGCTTGTGTCTCCCCACTTGGCAGGTTATAATCTGCATATTTTTAAATTTAATATACCAGCTACAGGCCCCCCAACATAGTTTCCTTTTATTTTATTTTATTAAAACATTTTTTAATGTTTATTTGTTATTGAGAGAGAGAGAGAGAGAGAGAGAGAGAGAAACAGAAAGCACAGGGAAGGGGCAGAAAGAGAGAGAGACACAGAATCTGAAACAGGCTCCAGGCTTTGAGCTGTCAGCATAAATCCAGGCGTGGGGCTCAAACTCACAAACTATGAGATTGTGACCTAAGCCAAAGTTGGATGCTTAATTGACTGAACCACCCAGGCACCCCTACACACAGTTTCCTTTTAAGAGTTTTATCTCTTCTATTTGGATCTTTTATCCATTTTAGTTAATTTTTGTATATGGTGTGAGGTAGGGGTCTAAATTCATTCTTTTGCATGGAGATATTCAGTTGTCCCAGGACTATTTGTTGAAAATAATATTCTTTCCCCATTGAATGATCTTGCGACTCTCGTTGTAAATCAATTGGCTATAGATATATGAATTTATTTCTGGACTTTCAATTTTATTCCATTAATCTCTATGTCTGCCTTTATGCCAGTAACATGCTTTTGATTACCATATCTTTTTAGTAAGTTTTGAAATCAGGAAGTATATGTTTTCCAGCTTTGTTCTTCTTTTTGAAGATTACTTTAGCTATTTGGGTTATCCTAAAATTTTAAATTAAATTTAGGATCAGCTTGTCCATTTCTGTTAAAAATGCAGTTGGAATTTTGATAGGAATCAAATCAGTAGATGAGTTTTGGTAGAGCTGCTGCCTTAAGAATATTAAATCTTCTAACATCTAAACATGAGTTGTTGTTTTTTTTCCTGTTTAGTAGGTCTTCTTTAATTTCTTTAAATGATATTTTGTATTTTCAATGTGAAGGTCTTGTAATTCCTTAGTTAAATTTATTCCTAAGTATTTTGTCTTTTTTGATGCTATTATAAATGGAATTAATTCATAATTTTATTTTGGTTTGTTCACTGCAAGCATATAAAAAACAATTGATCTTGTATCTTGCAACTTTGCCAAGTTCACTTGTTAATTTGCATAGTTTTTGCATAAATTTTTTAATGTTTATTTATTTTTGAGACAGAGAGAGACAGAGCATGAACGGGGGAGAGTCAGAGAGAGAGGGAGACACAGATTCTGAAGCAGGCTCCAGGCTCTGAGCTGTCAGCACAGAGCCCAACACGGGGCTCGAACCCACGGACCGTGAGATCATGACCTGAGCCGAAGTCGGATGCTTAACTGACTGAGCCACCCAGGTGCCCCTGCATACATTTTTTAAAAAGGGGTTTCTATATGTAAGATGATGTCTTCTATGAAAAGAGATACTTTTAATTTTTTTCTTCCTAATCTGGATATGCCTTTTACTGTTTTGTTTTTGTTTCTTGTTTTGTTTTGCTTTTTTCTTGCCTACTTGCCCTGGCTAGAACTTCCAGTCCATGTTGAATACAAGTGGGGAGAGCAGACATTTTTGTCATTTTCCTGATCTTATAGGAAAAGCATTCAATTTTTCTCACCATTGAGCATGCTGTTAGCTGCCGGGGTGGGGGGGGTGTCACTGATGCTCTTTTTATTTATTTTATTTTTATTAAAATTTTTTTAACGTTTATTTATTTTTGAGAAATAGAGCATGAGTGGGAAAGGGGCAGAGAGAGAGAGAGACAGAATCTGAAGCAGGATCCAGACTCTGAGCTGTCAGCACAGGGCCCGGTGCGGGGCTCAAACTCACAAACCATGAGATCATGACCTGGGCTAAGTTGGACGCTCAACCGACTGAGCCACCCAGGCACCCCTCACTCATGTTCTTTATTGGTTGAAGAGGTTCCTTTCTAGTCCTAATTTGTTGGCTATTTTTATAATGAGAGGGTATGGCATTCTGTTAGATGTTTTTTCTGCATCAGTTGGGATGATCATGTGGTGTTTTTCTTCATTCTATGAATATGGGAGGTATTTGATAGATTTTTGTTCTGTTGAATCCCTCCTGCATTCCTGGAGTAAATTCAGTTGGTCATGGTGTCTAATTATCTTCATATGCTGCTGCATTCAGTTTGCTAGCATTTTGTCAAGGATTTTTGCATCTATATTTATCAAGGATATTGGTGTATGGTTTTCTTTACTTGTGGTGTCTTTCTCTTTCTTTGATGTCAGAGTCATAAACTGCATTAGGAAGTGTTTCTTCCTCTTACATTTTTTAGAAGGTTGTGAGAAGAATTGATGTTCATTCTTCTTTAAATATTTAGTAGCATTCACCAATGTAGCCATCTGGTCCTGAGGTTTTCTTTGTTGGAAGTTTTGTTTTGTTAAATGATTCAATCTCTATACCAGTTATAGGTCTATTTGGATTTTATATCCCTTCTTCAAGTTTTTTTTGGCAGTGTGAGTTTCTAGGGATTTACCATTTCACTTAGGTCATTTAATTTGTTGGGATAGAACTGTTCATAGTATTCACTTATACCTCTTTGTAATCTCCCTTCTTTCTTTTATGATTTTAGTAGTTTGAATCTCCACTCTCTCAGTCAGTATAGCCAAAGGTTTGTTAATTCTCTTGATCTTTTTCAAAGAAGCAATTTTTGGTTTCATTGATTCACTCTAGTGTTTTGTTTTTGTTTTTGTTTTTGTTTTTGTTTTTTTTTTAATTCTTGACTTCATTTGCCTTCACTCTAATCTTATTTCCTTCCTTCTGCTTTCTTTGAGTTTAGTTAGCTCTTCCCTTTCTATTTTTTGAGGTAGAATTTTAATTTGCAATATTTATTCTTTCTTGATGTAGGCTTTTACAGCTGTGAATTTCCCTGTAAAAACTACTTAACTAAGGGGCGCCTGGCTGGCTCAGTTAGAAGAGCATTTGACTCTTGATCTCAGGGTTGTGAGTTTGAGCCTCTGGTTGGGTGTAAAGATTCCTTAAATAAATGAACTTTAAAAAAAAATTATGTTGTTATTTCTGAGACAGAGAGATACAGAGCATGAGTGGGGGAGGGGCAGAGAGAGAGAGACACAGAATCCTAAGCAGTCTCCAGGCTCCAGCGGTCAGCACAGAGCCCGACATGGGGCTCAAATTCACGGACTGTGAGATCATGACCTGAGCCGAGGTCTGACACTCAACCGACTGAGCCACCCTGGCGTCCCTGAAACTTTTTTTTTTTTTTTAAAGAGAGAGAGACAGCATACACTGGAGTTGGGGGAGAGGGCCAGAGGGGGGGGGGGGGAGAGAGAGAGAGAGAATTTATTTGTTGAGAGAGAGAGAGGGAGAGATAGAGTATGAGCGGGGGAGGGGCAGAGAGAGAGAGGGAGACCAGAGTCCAAGGCAGGCTCCAGGCTCTGAGCTGTCAGCACAGAGCCCGACGTGGGGCTCGAACCCACAAGCTGTGAGATTGTGACTTAAGCTGAAGTCAGACGCCCAACTGACTAAGCCACCCAGGCGCCCTGAGAGAGAAGATCTTAAGCAGGCTCCACACTTAGTGGGATCATGACCTGAGCCAAAATCAAGAGTTGGTCACTCAACTGACTGAGCCACTGAGGCAGCCCAAATAAATAAACCTTTTTTAAAAATTAAAAAAAAAACAACTACATCCCATATGCTCTGTTATGCCTTCATTTTCATTCATCTGAAAGACTTCTAGTTTGTCTTGTGATTTCTTTTTTGACTTGTTGATTATTTAGGAATGTAGTGTCTAATTTCTCTGTAGTTGTCAATTTCTCAGGTTTCTTTCTGTTATTATTTTTCAATATGAGTACGTGATCAAAGGACATAATTTTTATGATTTCACTTTTTTTTAATTTTAGAGAGAGAGAGTGAGAGTGCAAGCGGGGGACAGAGGCAGTGGGAGAGAGAGGCGGGGGAGGGAGAGAGAGAGAGAAAGAGAGAGAAAAAGAGAGAAAGAGAGAACCCTGAGCAGGCTCCATGCTCAGTGCAGAGCCCCAAGCAAGGGTTGATCCCACAACCCTGGGATCATGACCTGAGCTAAAATCATGAGTTGGATGCTCAACTGACTGAGCCACCCAGGCGCCCCTGATTTCAGCTCTTTTAAATTTACTGAAGCTTGTTTTATAGCTTAACTTGTGACCTCTCCTGGAGAATGTCCCACTGCTTGAGAAGAATCTATTATTCTTACGTTTTGGGGTAGAGGGTTGTAAGCTAGGTATAGGTTACTAGTGTTGGGTAAGTCTTTTGTTTCCTTGTTTATCTTCTGTCTGGTGGTTCTGTCCATCACTGAAGATGGGGCATAAAGCTTCCAGCTATTATGTTGAATTTCCTATTTCTCCCCTCAATTCGTCAGCCTTGGCTTCACATAATGTGAAGCTCTGTTGTTAGATGCATGTGTGTTTGTAATTATTATAACTTCTTTATGATTGACCTTTTATAATTATAAAATGTCCCTACATATGTATAGTAACATATTTTTCTTTTAAAGCCTATTTTACCTTATATTAGCAAAGCCATCCGAGCTATCTTACGCCTTCTTATTTTTTTTCCCATCCTTTTACTTTTAACCTATTTGTTGAAAACATGTTTCCTGACACCTACACTAATATCACATTGTATGTGAATTATGCTTCAAGTAGAAAAAAATACAGTTTGCCTCCTGCAGACAACACATGGCTAGATCATGTCTTTCAATCTATTTTGCTAGCCCCTGGGTTTTTTAAAAATTGGATTGTTTAATCTGTTCACAATTCCTATGACTGTTGGTAGACTTGCATTTATGTCTGCCATGCTACTTTTTAAACAATATTTATTTATTTAAGTGATCTCTACCCCCAATGTGGGGCTCAAACTCACGAGCCCCAGACCAAGAGTCACATGCTCCTCTGACTGGGCCAGCCAGTGGCACCTGCCATTTTGCTTTTTGTTTTCTGTATTACTCATGTCATTTTTGTTCTTCTGTGTCTCCTTTACTGCTTTCTTTTGCATTAAGCGAATACTTTCTAGTGTAGCACTCTAATTTCCCTAAGAATGTTTTGCTACATATCTTGTGGTCATTTTCTTAGTAATCGTTCTACCACTTACCATATACATTTTAACTTATCAGAATCTACTTTAGATTTGCACTAACTTCTGTCTGGTGAGATATAGAAGTATTTCTCCTAAGTAGCTCTATATGGCTTTGCTTTCTTTTGTGCTATTATTATTGCAAGTATTACATCTATAAAATGCTACAAACTTACTATACATGCTTATAATAATTATTTTATACCCTTTTGTCTATTCATGCAGCTGAGAAAAGAAAGGAGTGCTAATAGACATTCGCAGGGATTATTTCTCAAGTACCAGTCAATACATATTTGTTCAATGAGTGGATAGTGAAGCAGAAACAAAAGAAAATGTATTTCAAGAAGAAATACGTGATCAGCTGTGTCAAACGCTGCTCTGAGAATGGTGAGAATCGAGAACTAATGAGTGGGTTTGGTGAAATGGAAGCTTTGGTGGAATTCTGGGGGTAAAAGCCCAATTAGAATGGGTTCTAGGACATCTGGAAGCTGGCAAAGTGGAGAGAAGTAGGCCACTTTTCAGGAGTAGTTTACCATAAAAGGGAGCACAGAAATGGGCCTTTAGCCAGAGGAAAATATGAGGCCAACATAAAATGTTTTAAAAGATGAAAGATAGTGCAGCATTTAGCATGCTGGAGGTAACTCAATGGGGAGGTTTATGAGTAGGTGAGAGGCGAGAAGGCCAGCATGCAAGCTGAGAATTGCCTGAGGTTGCAGGATGGGCAGTTCACCTGTTGGATATCAGGATGTTAACAAGGGGTTTCTTTCTTGTCTCTGAATTTAACAAAAACAGAAACACCCTTAAACCTGAGGTTAATTTAACAAGAGCCCCTATAGGAGGTGGCTAAGCCAGCTTTATGTGGTGGCCATCATCTCATCCCTACCTGGGGACTGTGCTGTTCAATATGGTAGCTGCTAGCCACATGCAGCTAATTAAATGGAAGTTAAAATTAAATACGATTTAGGGGCGCCTGGGTGGCTCAGTTGGTTAAGCGTCCAACTCTTGGTTTCGGCTCAGGTCATGATCTCATGGTTTGTGGGTTTGAGCCCCAAGTCAGGCTCCATGCTGGTGGTGCAGAGCCTGTTTGGCATTGTCTCCTCTCCCTCTCTCTCTGCCCCTCCCCATTCATTCTCTCTCTCTCCCTCAAAAACAAATAAATAAACTTAAAACAGTTAAATATAATTTAGAAAGTTCAGCTCTTTAGGTGCACTGACTACATTGTGAATGCTTAACAGGCATATGATGTTAGTGCTATGTCATTGAACAGCACAAACACAGAATTATTTCCAGCATTGTATAAAATTCTGTTGGGCAGCATGGATCTAGAACAGTTGGTGGGGGGAAAAATGGCTAGATCAGGGGGTTCTCAGCCTATGTGGAGAATGCCATCCATCCCCCCCACTCTCTTGCCTCATTGATTTTTTTTCCCCAAATTGTATGTTTGGTTGTGCTTCAGAACAGCTGCTCTTTCCTGGGCTGATTGAAGCAGGAAGAAGGAACTGGAGAGAGATGTGGGCGGTGGGAAGACAGAAGGCAGCACTCGGACAGTGGTGGAGAAAGCTTCTCTTCTAACTACCTCCCCAAACATGGATTAGTGAAAACTTGGTAGACACGTTCGTATCAGCTGGTTCTCTTTTGGCTTTTAATTCTTTGGTTACACAAGGAAATCCATAAACACATTTTCTTATGAGGTACCTTGTTTAAAAAATTTTTTAAATGTTTATTCATTTTTTGATAAAGAGACGGAGTGTGACTGGGGGAGGAGCAGAGAGAGAGGGAGACACAGAGTCCAAGGCAGGCTCCAGGCTCTGAGCTGTCAGCACAGAGCCCAATGCGGGGCTCAAACTCACGGACTGCGAGATCATGACCTGAGCCGAAGTCGGACGCGTAACTGACTGAGCCACCCAGGTGCCCCTTACGCGGTACCTTTTAAAGTTTTGCCTTCATCTTCATTGTCATTTATCTTAAACAAAAATTTAATTTGGGCATCATTTTGGATGTCAGAAATGAAAGTTATGGAGAAGAACAGAATCTGCAGCAAGAGACATACTTTTGCAGCCACCAGTTATCTCCAGCTGCAAAAGGTGCATACTAGACCCTCTGCCACACTGAGCTTGGAAGCTTCTAGGCACTTGCTCACCATTCTGCTAACATGTAATCGCAGGTCTTCAGGAAAAAAGCAAGAGCATGTATGCATTGTTTCAAGTTTTATTCCATGTGTAGAAGATTTTTTTCTAAGTTAACTGCTATAGGTTATATTAAAATCTTATTTTCTGTTTTCTAGCGCCTTCGACATGACTTCAGCAACATTTAATAGTATTTTCATTCCCACAATCCCCTTTACACTATCATGAACTGGATCCTTATGCCTCCTAAGTTACTTCGTTCTTGAATTATTTCTCTGCTGAGAAACTAGGGTCTTGTAATTCATTCCTTTCACTAGTTCATAAAATTTCTGCTTTTTTAGTTATTGCTAAAGCCTGAGTTAAATGAGATGTTCGTGTAATAAGTACTCCCATCAGCTAAGCAGGGAAGTCATATTTGAAAATTTTTCAAAAATGGGGCACCTGGGTGGCTCCATCGGTGAAGCATCCGACTTCAACTCAGGTCATGATCTCACAGTTCGTGGTTCGAGCCCCGCATCAGACTCCGTGCTGACAGTTCAGAGCTTGGAGCCTGCTTCGGATTCTGCGTCTCCTTCTCTCTCTGCCCCTCCCCTGATCACTCTCTCTCTCTCTCTCTCTCCCTCAAAAATAAACAAACATTAAACAAATTAAAAAATGAAAATCTTTCAAAAATGCTCACTGAACAAATTCAGAATATATTTGCTGATAACCTATTACATGCCAGACAGTGATCAGGCTCCAGAGACAGAGCAGCGAAGAAAAGAGAGCCTCTGTCCTCATGGAGCTTCCATGCTAATGAGGAAAGACAGATAATAAAGAAATGTTAAATATTTGATTTCAAGTCAGGCAGCAGTAAGCATTTGAAGAAAAGAAAAAATGTGTCCTGAGGGAATAGAAGATGCCTGTGGGTAGTCAGAGAAATTGTCTCTGAAAAATTCCACTATTGGAACAAAAAGTTCGGAATCGGTCACGCAAATATCTGCCTGCAGAGCATTTGAGGTAGGAGACAAAGCGAGGGCGAACCTGGAGGGGGCATCTGGCTGGGCGTGCCTGGGGTGGAGGGTCAGGAGGGCACAAGGTAGACTCAGAGGCAAGGAGATGTGTTCCTCTCCAGGGACTGGATGGCTTGGGTCTGGTACGCCGTGGTAAGATTTCTGGATTTCATTCTGTGTGAGATGGGACTGGCTTCCAAGTAAGTCACATGAGAGGATGGGAAGGAAAAAGTTGGTGGGTTTATGGAGGAAACAAGGACAGTCAGGCGTGGCTACTTGAATGAGAGTTCATCATTCTCCCCACTTGTTTTGTATCTTTGTAAATTTTCTTAAAACAAAACAATTTTTAAAGCATTGGAGAAAAAACTCATAAATCAAGCCCCTCCCACTCAAAATCTTCTATTACTTTTGGTTTTTAATTAGCGACTTTTATATATATTATATGTATATAATATATATAACTATTATATAACTATTATATAACTATTACTTATTTCCTTTGGCTTCTTTAGTTTATCCTTCTTATGATGGCTTACAAGTTTTGCTTATTCTGGCCCTTTGCCGCCCATCTCCCACCTCTCTCTCCTTCAGTCACTCAGCTCCAACCACGCTGGCTTCCTCAACATTCCTCAAAACACATCAGACACACCCTCACCCTTGGCCTTTTGCATTGGCTGTTCCTCTTCCATAAATGCATTTACTCCAGGTGTCCATACGTTTAAGTCCCACATCTTCTTTAAGTTTTCCTGCAGATGTCATCCAAGTGAGGTGTGTCCAGATAATCATATTTAAAATTGCAGATTGTCTTTCACTTTGGCTTTTCCAGTCTCTCCTTTTCTGTTCTATTAGAATGCGATATGATTGATTCATTGATTTTCTCTATTATTTATTGCCTTCTTCCCCTAGAGAATGTAAGCTCCATGAGGTCGGGGATCATTGACTATTGGTTCCTTGCCTGACACTTGGTATATACTCAATATATACTTAACCAATGTATGTGTGAACAATTTAAAAACAGAAAAGCATGGAGAAACTTTAGAAAAATCACATACAGAGACACCTGGTGGCTCAGTCGGTTGAGCATCTGACTTTGGCTCAGCTCATGATCTCGCTGTTAGAGACTTCAAGCCCTGCATCAGGCTTGCTGCTGTCAGCCTGTCAGCATGCAGCCCGCTTTGTATCCTCTGTCCCGCTCTCTCACTGCCCCTCCCCTGCTCATGCTCTCTCTCAAAAATAAAAATAAACATTTAAGGACACCTGGGTGTCTCAATCGGTTAAGCGTCTGATTTCCGCTCAAGTAATGATCTCCCGGTTCATGAATTTGAGCCCTGTGTAGGGTTCTGTGCTGACAGCTCAGAGCCTGGAGCCTGCTTCAGATGCTGGGTCTCCCCCCCACCCCTGCCCCTCCCCCTGCTCTCACTCTGTCTCTGTCTCCCTCTCTCAAAAATCAATAAACATTAAACAATTTTAAATAAATAAAAACAAACATTTAAAAGAAAAAGGGAAATCATATACAGAAAACTGTAAAAGAAAGTCATGGTCCAAGTATGCAGGAAGCCGAAATTTGGCATAATTTTAAAAAATAGTAGGATGTAATAGAACAGTTCGTTGTGTCTTCACAGTTGTGTTCTCCTCTACCTGAAACGGTTGTAAAATAGGGGAAATAAAGATGGTGTGCTACATGGCTCTGTGATGGAATAAAAACATAATTGTAATATAAATGCTCGCAGTTACACACTTTTAGAATAAAGTACGCAAAATGAATGGAAATTAATCAGGGTAAAAACAGAATGTAAATCTTACCAATCTTGAATGTGCAAACCTATGGCTAATAGATTTGGAAATTGGAGAAAGGAAGACAAGTGGAAAGAAGCAAAATGGGCCCTCTTATCTTTATCTTCTACGAAAGTGAGTCCAGCCGTACTTTTGCAGGTGTATAAAACAAGAAAATGCTCTTTCAGATACATTTTATTCATATGAGTTTTGCCGTATCTTGTACAACCTGTATTGTTATTACTTAAATTTACTTTGCGATCATTTTTTACTTAAACATACAATCTTAATAGCCCCGTTCAATAGGAAACACCATTATTTTTGCCATGAGTAAGAGTTATTTATAATGGCAGTAAGTTGGCTTAATTTAAAAACAAACTTTAGGAGCACCTGGGTGGCTCAGTTGGTTGAGCATCCTACTTTGGCTCACATCATGATCTCATGGTTTGTGAGTTCGAGCCTTGCATCAGGCTCTCTGCTGTCAGCACAGAATCTGCTTTGGATCCTCTGTCTCCCTCTCTCTCTCTGCCCCTCCCCTGCTCATGCTCTTTTTCTCTCTTCCTCAAAAATAAACATTTTAAAAAGACCCAAATTTAAAATAATTAATATGATAAAAATAAATCAAGTTATTTTATGAAAATATATATGCATGATAAGTAATTTCTCTCTGAGTAGGCTGGCTCTCTTTATGATGAGTCAATAATCTAAAGCTGAGTCAGTAATAATGGGTTAGCTTGGTGATATCAGCAAAATGGTGGAGAGATGAGGTAGCTATACTTATATCAGATGGGATAGACTTTAAGACAATGTAACAAAAGATGAAGTCATTATATAATGATAAAAGGTGAATAAGAGGATATAACATTTGTAAATACTTATGCACCCAACATAGGAGAACCTAAATATATAAGGTAAATATTAACAAACCTAAAAGGAATAATAAAAAAGTCTTAAGAAAGAAGAGTTCAGGGCCAGATAATTTCACTGGTGAATTCTCCCAAACATTTAAAGAATAATTCATATTAGTTCTTCTTAAACTCTTCCAAAAATTGAAGAGGAGGGAATACTCCCAAACCCATTTTATGAGGCCAGCATTACTCTGATACTAAAGCCCAATAAGGACACTACAAGAAAAGAAAACTACAGATTAATATTCCTGATAAGCATAGATACAAAAATTCTCAACAAAATATTAACTAAGCAAACTGCATGTTAAACTGCATGGTTCAACATATCAAATCAATATGTGTGATATGCCATGTTAATAGGATGAAAGGTAAAAATCATATGATCATCTCAATAGATATAGAAAAAGCATTTGATAAAGTACAACATCCTTTCATAACACATTCAACAGACTGGGTATATAAGGACCATAACATAATAAAAGCCATATATAACAAGGCTACAGCTATCTCACTCAGCGGTGAAAGGTTGAAAGCTTCTTCTCTAATAAACAAGACCCATGCCCACTCTTACCACTCTTATTCAACATAGTACTGGAAGGCCTAGGCAGGGCATCAGGCAAGAAAAAAAAAAAGTAAAGGGAATCCAAATTGGAAAGAAAGAAGTAAAATTGTCTTTGTTTGCAGATGATATGATTGCATATGAAGAAGACTTCACCAAAAACAGATTAGAACTAATTAGCAAATTCAGTAAAGTTGCAAGATATAAAATCAACATTCATAAATCAGTTGCATTTCCATATACTAACAAATTATCTGAAAAAAAAAAGCCCACTCATAATAGCATCAAAAACAATAAAATAGTTAGAAATAAGTTTAACCAAGGAGGTAAAAGATCTGTACACTGAAAACTAAAAACCTTTGATGAAACAAGCTGAAGAAGACACAAACAAGTGGAAAGATATCTCATGTTCATAGACTGTAAGCATTAATATTGTTAAAATGTCCATGCTATCCAAAGCCATCTAGAGATTCAGTGCACTCCTTATCAAAATCCCAATGGGATTTTTCACAGAAATAGAAAAATCCATCCTGAAATTCATATGGAATCACAGAGGACCCCGAACAGCCAAAACAATCTTGAGAAAGAAGGAAAAAGCTGGAGGCCTCACACTTTCTGATTTCAAAACATATTACAAAGCTACAGTAATCAAAACAATATGGTACTGGGATAAGGACAGAAATCTAGAACAATGGAACAGAACAAAGAACCCAGAAATAAAACCACAAATATATGGTGAAACAATCTTTGACAAGGATTCCAAGACTGCACAATGGGTAAAGGATAGTTTCTTTAACAAATGGTGCTGGGAAAACTGAATAGCCACATGCAAAAGAATGAAATCAGACACTTTTCTTACACCCTACACAAAAATCAACTCAAAATAGATGAAAGGCTTAAATGTAAGGTCTGAAACCATAAAACCCCAGAAGGAAACATAGCATAAAAACTTTGTGTCATTGGTCTCAGCAGTGATTTCTTGGCTATGACACCAAAAAATGTAGACAACAAGCAAATATAGGCAAGTGAAACTACATCAAACTGAAAAGCTTTTGTGCAGCAAAGGAAATCATCAACACAGTGAGAAGACAACCTACAGAATGGGAGAAAATATATATGAACATATATCTGGTAAGAAGTTAATCTCCAAAACGTATAAGAAACTCCTACAACTCAACGACAAGGAAACAATAATCCCTATTTAAAAATGGGCAAAGGAATTGAATGGATGTTTTTCCAGAGAAGGCATACAAGTATCAAACAGATATATGGAAAGATGCTCAATATCACTAATCATCAGGAAATGTGAAACAAAACCAAAATGAGATAACACCTCACACCCATTAGGATTGTCCTTATTCAAAACAAAACAAAACAAAACAAAACAAAACGAAACCAGAAAATAAGTTTTGATAAGAATGGGGGGAAATTGAAACCCTTATGCACTGTTGGTGGAAATGTACAATGGCACAGCCATATGGAAAAAAGCATGGATCCAGCATAGGTCCAGCAATTCCACTTCTGGGTATTTATCCAAGAGGACTGTAAGCAGGATCTCAAAGGTAAATTTGCACTCCATGTTCATTGCTGTATCATTCACGACACAGCAAGAGATGGAACTAACCTAAATGTTTATTTATGGATGAGTAGATAAAGAAAACGTGGCATATACACTCAAAGGAAATATTATTCAGCCTTTAAAATGAAGGAAGTTCTGACATGTGCTACAACATGGATGAACCTTGAGGACATTATGCTAAGTGACATAGGCCAGTTACAAAAAGACAAATACCGTATGATGCTACTTATAGGAGATACCCAGAGTAGTCAGAATTATAAATACAGAAAATAGAATTGTGACTGCCAGGAGCTGGGGGGAGAGGGAAGCAGGGCGTTGCTTTTTGATGGGTTTAGGGTTTGAGTCATGCAAGAGGAATAATTTCTAGAGATCTGTACAACAGTGTGCCTACAGTGAAAAATACTGTACTGTGCTTTTAAAAAATCACTAAGTTAAAAAAGTTATTCTTAGGCAGATAGAAAGACTCCTTCCTCGTTTCATTTTGTTTTTTTTGTTTTTAAATTTTTTTAATGTTTATTTTTGAGAGAGAGAGACAGAGACAGAGACAGAGACAGAGCATGAATGGGGGAGGGGCAGAGAGACAGGGAGACACAGAATCCGAAGCAGGCTCCAGGCTCCGAGCTGTCAGCACAGAGCCCGATGCGGGTCCCAAACCCACAAGTTGTGAGATCATGACCTGAGCTGGAGTCAGACGCCCAACCGACTGAGCCACCCAGTCACCCCTATTTTGTTTTGAGATAGATAGATAGATGATAGGTAGATGCAAATATATATAATACTTCCCTCTCATGCTTTTTTACATAAATGATAGCATATTTCACATAATAGTTGTGACAGTGCTTTACAAATATATATTGGAGATTATTTTATAAAACTAAAAAAATCTTATTCTTAAAAAAAAGCTAGGTCGCTATAGCTTAGTTTAAGAGGAAGTACTATTTTGGGATAAAATGTGTGTGTGTGTGTGTGTGTGTGTGTGTGTTTCATTTTCAGCTTCAAAGTAAAGAAGATCAAGAGTCTACTGATGTGTGCATGTGGTGAGAAAGAGGTACATTTATTTACTTACCTGTTCTAATGGCGTTGGAATCTGATAATTAAATCTTAGCCCAAAATGATGGAAATGCTGATTTTGGTTTTGTTTTCATAACTTGTCTGAAAATATATTTTGGGGACAATCTACAAAATACCTAGAAATGCTAGGAAAAATATATCAAATATCTTTGTAAATGCATTTGTGATTTCCCAAGAAAGTATAAGAAAAAATATGCAGGGACAAAACAAACAGGGAAACCAAAAACCAAGGTGCTAAGTGGGAAGTGAAGCTTTACTGGTATTAGGGTAACCAAGCAATTCTATTTTGATGGCTATGAGAAAATCAGAAATGATCCCTAGTCTTAGTCTCCTCTTTGGAGACTTTGATCCTAGACTCTCACATGGCCAGGACTTTTGAAGAAGTATACGTTTGGATTGGGGGTGGGGGAGGGAAATATGGTCTGTTCATCAACAAAGCAACAATTACAGCATAAAAGAAACCCAGTAGATGAGTTAACCACCATATTAAAAACAGTCAAAGAGAGAATTGGTTAACTGGAAAAAAGTTCTGAGAGAATCATCCAGAACAGCACAGTGCTGCAAAAGTTCTTGCTATTGGAAGTCACTGCCTGATTAGGAACCCTGCATCTTTCAGTCACAGCATGTTGTAGCCCCCATTGCTGCCACCACCACTGTCCCATTGATGCTGCCATCATTAAGATTGGTGTCCCTGTTGTGGCCAGAGACACAGCCTGAAAACAGAATGAGGAGGAGTTTATTCTCTCCAACTGCCTTCCAGTAACTTGCCAGTGCTTTTCACTACCAAAAACTCTCTGGAAGCCAGAAAGGTTAGCAATTGTCATTAAAAGGATCTAAAATATTTAGCAAAGACAGAGAGGTGGAGGTATGAACTGAGAACAGATAGGCAATTGCATAATGCATGCAAAAATCACATTAAACTCTTCCCATGAGGGAAGGTATGCCTAAAAATCATTTTTATGCCTAAAAAATCATCATGCTTCTACAATTAGGTAAGTATAAAAAATTTTATAAATTGTAGGTAATGTAAGTAAATATAAGAAATAAGGTAAGGTTGGGGCGCCTGGATGGCTCAGTAGGATAAGTGTCCAACTTCGGCTCAAGTCACGATCTTACAGTTCGTGAGTTCAAGCCCTGCATCGGTTCTGTGCTGACAGCTCGGAGCCTGGAGCCTGCTTCGGATTCTGTGTCTCCCTCTCTCTCTGCCCCTCCCCTGCTTGTGCTCTCTATCTCTCAAGAAATGAATAAACGTTAAAAAATTTTAAAACAAGGAATAAGGTAAGGTAAATATAAAAAATTGGAAAGAGGATACATGGTTGACATGTAAGTGAACCCATCTTTCTTTTCTTACCTGGAAATCAATTATTGCTGTCAAACGATGACAAATCAAGAAAGCGATATAATCATTCATTTATAACATGGAGGTAATCACTGTTGGACCAAGAAGATAAAAAGTAAAAGGTTATGGATTCTTACAGTGGGTTGGGGAGTGGAAAGTGGTAGGGCAGGGAAACCCAGGTTTTCAGAAAGCACTGGTTTTCAGTTTGACCCTTCTCTGCTACTTAAAATTTTTAGCCATATCTATGTATTATTTTGGAAACAAACATAACCACCAAAAAACTAAACTAAAGCCTTAAACATAAAGATATAGCAGTTATGGTATAATTACAACTATAGGCAAATTTTGTTTGCTGTTGGGGATGACTCTGGAAACAAGGGTTTGTTGGGAATTCTTTCATGTTTTCACTTCAGATCGTTACTGTGTTTTATGTCAAAAGCTATAGTGTAAAAAAACGGATGAGCCTATTTTTTATGTATGTATCAGTAGGTTATGGTAAATGAACATACTTGAATTTGGGGAATCTGAATTGCTCTGGGAAATCATTCTGCTGCTGAGTTTTGACTTGTATTGCTCAAGTATCCTTAACTGAACAGCGAAAGAAGGATATTTGAAGTCAACTTAATACCTTGTTTTCAGGATGTGCAAGCAGGTGTCAGAGGGCCCGGAGGGGGAAGTGTATCAGGACCAAGTCAACTAATTCACACTTTCCCCAATTCTCTCTCCCTCACTCATATCTCTATTCTTAGACTATCTGCTCCATTGTTATTTCTCTGCAGACGTCTTTTTTCTACTCTCAGTGTTCACGGCTAGGGGTGAAAATGTCACATCGTCAGAATTTACATGCCCTGTGATCATCAGTGGGGATTTGTGGCATCTCTGAATTCCAAGAGAGACTATGTATTGGCCCGGTTGGTCTTCATTGGTCAACCTGAACCCGAACATCTATGGCCCTCCAGGGTGGTGGTGAGGGTCACGGCTTTGCCTGCTATAAACAGAGCATGAGTTTGGGACCTGGAGGCACACTCCACAGGGCACCATTGCATCTTTGTGTATTACTTTTGTGTCTGCACAGACAATGTTGATGGCCCAGCTCGATCAACTTCCAATTTGTTTTCTTGCAATTCGTTTAGCTTATGGGTGATTTATGGATTGTAGAGCAATGGGAAATGCGTTTACAGCAAAGAAAGCTGTGTTGGAATATTTAAGCAATGTCAATATGAGGCAGAGAAAGGCATGATTTAAATGATACTATGAAGATAATTTTAGCATCTATTGTACTGAAGACAGAACAAATAACCTTTGTTCTCAGAGGGTAAAGGAAGAGATAAATAGAGTGTTCAAAAGTGATTTTTTAAAAAAAACCTCTAAGGATCAAGGTTATTTACATTGTCCTTATTTCAAGGTCAAAGAGATAGAACAATTTAAAGGGGTTGAAAAGCATGAGAGAAAGCCAGCATTTTTTGAGGAAATATGACTGTTGAAGACAGTCTTCAAGACGAAAGAAGAAATACATTTATTATATATGTCATGAGAAGTTAATTCTAAGTATAAAGGAAGGCAGGAGAGATTGCTGAAAGTTAAGAAGAAATAAATGCAAAGTCTGAGAAGACTCTTTGGTCCAGTTTTAAAGAATAAATAAAGGGAAAGAAAAATCAATTGGAAGTCCTCAAATTCATCTGGAAGACAAAAAGTAATTGGTAAAACTAGCCAGAAAATTTTTAAGAGAAATAACAAAGAGAATAACGTATTCCTCCTAATCTAAAAATAAATTGAACAGAAACAAGAGTTAATGTAGTGTTGCATTGATCAAAAACCTAACATACAGATCAATAAAACAATGAGTCCTGAAAGAGAACCCTAAAATTAAAAAAAAAAAAAACTGCTCAAAATAGGATGCAGGACATATCATAAATCAATGGTGAAATATGCCCAAATAAAATTCAGCCAAAAGGAATTAATGGAAACAAACAAGAAAAGAAGTATTTTTAAGACAGACTAGGGGAAAAAGTAGTTGGACTTTTGCTGGATTTGGATGGGGAATGACTTCCTTAGCTTAAAAGCAAGAAATCACTGTTCCTTAGCTTTGCTGTGTCCTTGTACCCCGGGGAGAGCTGCCTGGCCACAAAGTGAGAGCTGGTTTTCTTTCACCTGTGAAACTGTGCCCTAGACAAGTCTGAACTGTCAGGGTCAGGACCTGATGGCCTAAAATGATGTTTCTCACACTGTGATCAATAGATGAGCTGCATCAGAATCTCCTGAGGTAAACTGTGAATGAATGAGTTAATGAATGAGAGGAAAGAAAGAAAGAAAGAAAGAAAGAAAGAAAGAAAGAAAGAAAGGAAGGGAGGAAAGAAGGAAGCAAAGAAGAAGAGGAGAGGAGAGGAAAAGAAAAGAACGGAGAGAGACAGGGTCGGGGGGAGGGAAGGAGGAAGGAAGGAAGAAATTTTAAAAAGATAAAAAAGAAATCTAGATTCTGCCTCAGACATACCGAATTAACATCTCTGGCAGTACAGCTCAGGACTCTACCTAGTTTAACCTACATTTTAAATACAGTATCAAGTTTTGAGAATTATTGGCTTAGAGGAAGCATTGGTGTAGGCTAGAAGGAGGGGGCACTTAGCAGAAGTGTTAGAACATTCTGTGGTATCTCTACTGGGACATTTCAGGGATGTTAACAGAAAAATCCTGGTTTCTCATCAGCATCCAGGCAGGCTCTCTGAGTAGGACCCCTCCACCCATCCCTCATAACCCATGCCATTCTGTCTGGGTTTACAGCATGCAGTTGGCATGTTTGGACAAAGTCAATGGGTAAAAGTGAAAAAGAGAAGTCTCTCTATATAGCGTCTAGGAAGATTTTCCATCATTTGGAGAAAAGGCAGAAAATTATCTGCCATGTGTTACCACCGGCTTTTGTGAGCTCATTTTTGTTGACGATGTCTAGAATGATGAATTAGCTCATGTAAAGTTCATTTCACCTGTCTTCTAAGTTCAAGAGGTTAGAGTGTCAAATACCATATATTCCCAGGATTCTCTGCTGTCTGAGTTGATGGATGAAAATTGGATCCTTCCAATTTGATGGACTCACATGATATTTGGATCATAGGGGTGTGGATCATACTCTGCTGGTAAGCCAGGAGATCCTGTAGCTTCGTTCCAGTACACTTTCTCCAGTTTCTCAGCGGTATAGAAACCAATGGCTTCTTGATTTGGGGAGAGCTCCAGGGGGCATCTCTGAGGAGTTAGTTCCCCTTGTGGGTCATTTCTACAATGTCCCAGTAACCCCAGAAGCTTAGCCTAGAACTTGCTCTGTTAGGCTCCATGGTGAGTTTGTAAGCACCCAAGACCCTGTATTAAACCTCCTTCTGCTTGAAATATACAGAAGGGGTTCTGTTCTTACATGAAACTAATGGATACAGCAACATTCAAGAGTGTGAAGAGTTCATCACTAAAATGTCCTGATTGGGTTTTAAAAATGCCAGTCTTGGGGGGCACTTGGGCGGCTCAGTCGGTTGAGCGCCTGACTTCGGCTCAGGTCATGATCTCACGGTTTGTGAGTTCGAGTCCTGCGTCAGGCTGTGTGTTCTCAGTTCGGATCCTGGAGCCTGCTTCGGATTCTGTGTCTCCCTCTCTCTCTGCTCCTCCCCCGCTCATGCTCTATCTCTCTCTGCCTCTCAAAAAATGAATAAACGTTAAAAAAAGATGCCAGTCTTGGGGCACCTGGGTGGCTCAGTTGGTTGAGAGTCCAACTCTTGATTTAGGGTCAAGTCATGATCTCACGGTTCCTGAGTTCGAGCCCTGCGTCAGGCTCTGCATTGGTAGCACAGAGCCTGCTTGCGATTCTCTCTCCCTTTCTCTCTGCCCCTCCCCTGCTCACGCTCGCATACTCTGTCTCTGAAAATAAATAAACTTAAAAAAAAATGCCAGTTTCACTAAAGAGTGTCTGAAGAAACAGTACAAATTGTTTTTAATTTTTTTTCAGTGTTTATGTTATTTTTGAGAGAGAGAGAGAGAGAGCGCTCAGGGGAGAGGCAGAGAGGGAGGAAGACACAGCATCTGAAGCAGGCTTCAGGCTCTGAGCTGTCAACACACAGCCTGAAGCATGGCTTGAACTCATGAACCGTGAGATCATGACCTGAGCCAAAGTCAGATGCTTAACTGACTGAGCCACCCAGGTGCCTCTAAGCACTGCACATTATTAATTTTATTGATTAATTCCTCTTAAATATACATCTTTTAAATTTTCTGGATGCTGAAATGGCCATAAAGTACTTCTGCTACACACCAAATTGTGTTTGTCTAGAGGGAAAACCCTTGTAAGGTTGTTTCAGTGATGAGCTAAAGTAGTCACTTTTCATGTAGCATCATTTTTCTTTAAATAACAACTGACAGATTAAGTAAATTTATTTAGATTTGGGTATCGGGCAGACATTTTCTTAAAAATGAACAAAATGAACCTGTCATTTCAAGGATAACCACTTGGCACTTTTTACTGATGATCAAATTTGAGAGTTCAAGCAAAAATTAACATTTTGGGAAACTTATGTCCAGTACAGTGAAGAAAGACTTTTGTAATGAAATTGTTGGTGAAATGGCCAGATGTATTTTTTTTTTTTTTTGAGTTGTACCATGTAATGCATTGTGTTGAAACTTGGGAGGGCTACGTAACTCAGCAAGCGATATTTTCCAAAAGGCTTTGGGGGTAATATTACAAAAGCATGCGAGGATAAAGATTCACTCAAAATGCAAGAAAGGCCCACAGATTTTACTCTAACAGAGAAGGAAAAGTTCACTGATATTTTTACAGATTTCACAAAGCAATTAAACTGCAAGAAACTGTCACTAATCCACTTTTGATGTAGCATCAAATAAGAATGCCCACAGTTGTTTGAAAAGGTTATTTGTTGCTGAGGCTGGCTTTTCTTCATGTGCTTCAACCAAAACAACATACTGAAATAGACCGAAGGTAGAAGCAGATGTGAAAATCCAGATTTTTTTAAAAGTTTATTTATTTATTTTTGAGAGAGAAAGGGCACACGAGTAGGGGAAGGGCAGAGAGAGAGAAAGAGAGAGAGAATCCCAAGCAGGCTCCAAGCTGCCAGCACAGAGCCCAAAGTGGGGCTCGAACCCATAAACTTGAGATCATGACCTGAGTCAAAATCAAGAGCCAGACGTTTAATCGACTGAGTCACTCAGGTGCCCGAATCCAGATGTCTTTTATTAAGCTGAACAGTAGATATGCAAAAATTTTAAACACTTGAATTATTCTCGCTGCTTTTTCTGTTTTGAAAATAATGTTTCTTTTCATAAAAATGTTACTCATGTTAACATATAATGGCTTTACTATTGTTATTTTAATATATAAATATTAAAAGCAGTTTTGTTTCAATCTATAATATAAATATTGATAGATATGGCATACTTGCACAAAAGTTGTTTTTAAGAGTGTAAGGGGTTCTATGAACAAAAAACTGGAAACTGCTGTTTTATGGATCGCGCAGTTCAATACCAGACTTTACCAGGAGATGGCGCCACAAGTACACATTGCAACAGCCCGAGCCCGGACTTAAATCTGAGCCTTCAGTTTCTGTAGCATAACACAAGTGACTTGCCCCATGGATTTAATGACTCCAGAATTTTGTACGAGTTGATGCTGGGGAAGGAGACAATAGGGAGAGGAAGGCTATCTCTAAGTCTTAGTAAAGCCCTAGAAAAACTTGTGATCACACCTAGGGAGAGAAAGAAGATAGAAGAGGGAGGCTGGTCCCAAAGCTGCAGAGATGAAATAAGCAGGAGTTAGTGGCATCGCCTAGGCCAGTGAGTGCTGGCCCCTCTGCACCCGACATCTAGGCTGGAGAGCATCCCTGGGTTCCCAGCTGTTCCACGACATTAGACTTTTCTCAGAAGGAAACCTTCCCTCTGCTCTGGCTGCTCTTGAAGAGAACAATTCCTTTCTGTGACCTTCAAGTTACTGCGGGAACGGGCCCTGGCTCCTTGCCCACCATACATCCTCCATTGTCCACAGACTCAATTTCTCTTACCAAAGTCACAGAAGTAATACTCTGTGTCATACTTCACAATCCTGAAGCTATGGGATGCATAGAAATGCCAATGCCCTGGAATCGTGAAAAATGACGTGATACATTATATGTTCACGCTGTTTATAACCTGGGAAATCCGTTTTGAGAAACCACGCCATTCCAAAGACGTAGTTCCCACCACCTGGGATAGTGTTATGATTACTGCAGGCTAGACTTTGTAAGGTCCCCATCCCTAATGGTCCAGTCTCCTGAGCAATGTTTTAAAGTGTTGATATTTCTTCGCCAGGTATCGATGTCAGAGCACTCAGAGGTAATCCATCCCTTCTAAATTATAGTTGCCAGGAAATAGGAACTGTGATGATGTTACTGCACTAAGCTTCAGGTCTGGAGCAGAGTCACTTCATTTTCTGACCTTTTTTGTCTCCTATTCTGCATCTGAATCCCTCTTCCTGTGCTGCCTCGGATTCACTATTTCTTTCCTCCTGATTTTCATTTCTCCACCATCCTCAAGGGAATCCCTGTGCCTTGTGCTGATTTCACACCCCCAGCCTTGCTGTGGATGACTCACGCTCACTCTCCTTCTACCCACTGCCAGGTGCAAAAAGGCAGTGGCTATTTCTTCATCTGCAGAAGAGGAGCATCATATAGGTCTGGCCAGTATGCGAGAAGAGAGTTTAATTTTTCAGAGTAACTCGTTCATCACCGTCCCCGCTACCCCACCTTCTAGAGATCCAGGCAAACTAGTCTGACCATTAACGCCATAGCTGGTCATCATCCAAGACCCAATCTCCAAGACTAGGAATTTCTGGAAGCTTAAGTTCGTGGAGTCTTCTTAGACTCCAGGCTTCCCATGCTTCCCCTACTTGCAGTATGTGTTCTGTCTCACGATGTGTGAAACTCAACACCTTCTTTGTATTTTACCAGGAGCCCACCCACTCAATGCACTGATGAGCACTGGGCACTTAGGGGCATTTTAGGGGAGTTCAGAGGAGGGCATCGACAGAAGCAGCTTTGCAGTGGAAAACTGAAAGCATTTCCATTTTCCTTTGCCAAGCCCTTCCCTCAGGTCGTCCCACCGCCTTCCAACTGCTTGCTCTTTGCTCCCTATCCTTCCCTTGCTCTTGTCCCTTCCCTCTCTTTTCTTCCTGGATCCATAAGTACTTTTCCTTCTTTAGGAAGAAATGCTGCTTTTGCTTTCTCTGCTGCAGCTTGACACGAGCAAGCTTGAATCCTCTCACTGTTTATCCCTGCAGAGGTCAAGATATTTTTGAAACAAACAAACAAACAAAAACCAAACAAACAAGAGAAGCTCTTCTTGGCTAAAATAATGGGAGTTGTTTTCCACCTCATTCTTTCATCTTGCAGTTTCTATTAAATTGGGATCCTCACAAGCAGACCTTGTGTCAGGAGTTTTCACGAGAGTGCTTTTTTTTGGCAGACGGCAAGGAAGGAGGAAAAGCTCCTTCAGTTCATTAGTTCGTTAGTTCATTAGTTAGACACTCACAGAGAAAGGTGCTAGAACACTGGTGCGCATGTGTTTGTGTGAACACATACTTTCCGTATGTGTATGTTCACATAATAGGTCTCTGTCCAACTTTTTAAGAAACTGCTAAACTTTTCCAAAGTGATAGTAACCTTTCTATTTGCACAGCTGTGTGTGTGTGAAGGATCCAGTTCTTCCAAGATCTGTACATTGAAAATCACAAAGAATTGCTTAGAGAAATTAAAGACCTAAATGAAAGGAGAGATAGACCATGTTCATGGGTCAGAAAGCTGAATAGTATTAAGATGTTAATTCTCCCCAAATTGATGTACAGATTCAATGCGATACCAATCAAAATCTCAGCAGGCATTTGGAGGGGGGGAGGTAAGAACTGAGAAGCTGATTCTGAAATCCCTATGGAAATGCAGAAGTCTTAGGACAGACAAAACAACTTTGAGAAAGAACAACAAAGTTTGAAGGGCTAACATTGCTCGATTTCAAGAATCATTATAAACCTCAGCAATGTCTACAATATTCTGATTCTTGAACCACGCTTCAGAAGGATTTAATCTCGGTTTCTAAGGGTTGGGGGCCGAGCACCAGGACGTTTTGAAACTCCCCTGCTAATTCCTCTGCGCAATCCACACTGAAAACCGTTTTGAAAGGTTGTTAAGTGAACATACTTCATGAAGCCTCTAGAGGGCGCGCCAGGCTTATGACCGTCTTAGGAACTGACTTGCACCTTAAGAGATGGTCACCCCAACATTCTGAAGCCTATTTTTTCAGATAATCAGATATCGTGGGGGTGGGGTGGGGAGAATAAAGAATATAAGACTGAGTGCTATATTTCTGGGAGTTATTATTATTTTTTTAATACATTAAGTACGTGCAGAACATGGGGATTGAGAACACCTTTACTGGATTTTTATTCTGTGTTGATGACATCCTGGTGTGTAAAGGAGCACCCATTACTTTCAGATTCTAAAATGATCTTTGTGGTTAATAGAACTTAGTCTTGACCTGGCATTTGGAACTTTATGAAACATGGCTTCTCTAGATTAACCTTTTAAGCTCTTCTAAATTCTTCCATGTCCCTCTGTGGACCCTCTGTTTCAGCCACAGTGATCTGGTCTGAACACCTTTTTCCAAACTTGAAGTCCTTCTCCCTCTGACCTTTGAGTTCCCCAGACAGGGACTGCCCAACTCACCTTCTGCAGGATGCCCTCAGGGACCCCTCCAGCATGGAGCCCCAGAATACTTCTTGTCCAGACACCCATTTGCAATTTACTGCACATTGTTCTGGATTATCACACACCCTCCTGTAATTTTGAATTGTTTCGTACCTTGTCTGATTGATTATATTTATGCTTTTGAAGTCCGGAGACCCCACTGTTAATCTAACAGCCATTAATAGTGCTTGCATATGGATGGTTGATTGACATTTGCTTGATACAAATTTTTATTATGATTTTTGAGTTTAAAGGGAGCTTCCTAAGCAAAGGGCTGCATTTTACCATTTTCTCCTTGGCCCTTCTTAGAGGAGTACAGGCACTTGGTACACAATCGTAGACTTGAGATCTGTGTGTCCATGTTCAAAACTTCCTTGCTTTACGCCCTTTCTTCGCTTCCTCTTCCTCCTCCTCCACCTCCTCTTCATTTTCCTCCTTCTCAGACTCTTCTAGAGAGACAACATGGTGTAGTCTGGCTCTGAGCAACTGTTTCCCTCCTCCCCTCCCCTCCACCTCCCCTCCCCTCCCCTCCCCTCCCGTCTCTCATACATGGGTTTCTGTGACATAATAAGAAATATAGATTTAGTCTCTGCCCCTAGTTCCTGACATGGTTTCTAAAATGCTTATAATTTCCGAGTGATACGAGTGCCAGGAGTATCTTTGGTTCTAATATCTGGCTTTTGATCCCAGTTCCTGATACAGAGTGCCTGAACCCCTTGGAATTTCCTGGGTTATAGGAGCAGTTTTGCATTCTAATGAGGTGACTCTTGGTGGGCTCCTGGATGGCTTCAGGATGGGGGCTGGTCACCAGAAAGACCAAGCCATGACTGGAAGCTTGGAACTTTCAGCCTCATTCCCCATCATCTAGGAGAGGAGAGGCTAGGAACTGAATTAATAACCCATCAGTTATGCCTTTGTGATGGAGTCTCCATAAAAAATCCCTACACTAAGGGCTCCAGAGAATTTCTGGGTTGGCGAACACAATTCGTGTGTGGAGAGGGTGGTGCACCCTAGTTCTACTCCCAACTCCTGGGCCTGAGATCCTTCCAGACTTTGCCCCATGTACCTCTTCCTCTGGCTGTTCACCGTATCCTGTATCATACCTTTTATGTTAAACTGGTAAATGTAGTGTTTCTCTGGGTTCTGGAGCCATTCCAGCAAATTATTGAGCCCGGGAGGGGGTTGTGGGAACCTCTGATCTATAGTTGGCTGGTCAGACATTCGGGGGCAAGCTGGGACTACAATGGGCATGTGAAGCGGGGGCTGTCTTCTGGGGTTGATCCCTCAACCTGTGGAGTCTGCCCTAACTCCGGGTAGTCAGTGTCAGACATGAATTAAAGGCAGGACCCCCAGCTGGTGTCCAACTGGAGAACTGGAAAATTGGTTGCTGATGTGGGGAAAACCCTACGCATTTAGTGTCTGAAGTATTACAAGCAGGGAAGTGGTTTTCCTTCAGCTTCTCTATTAACACATTAAAGAACAAGGCAGAAGTACTGATCAGCATAAGGAATGTTTGATACTTGCAATAATTCTTTTTTTAAGTTTATTTATTTATTTTGAGAGAGAGAGAGAGAGAGCGCATGTGCACATGAGCGGGGGAGGGGCAGAAAGAGAGAGAGAGAGGATCCCAAGCAGGCTTCATGATGTCAGCACAGAGCCTGATGCAGGGCTCGATTTAACGAACTGAGCCAAGCTTGGCTCGGGCTGAAAATAAGAGCTGGATGCTTCACCGACTGAGCCACCCAAGGCCCCTGACATGTGCAATAATTCTAATGCAGTCTGCACATAGTTGTGATTGTATTGGTGGCAAAGTTACAAGCATTGCCAATACTACTCTGGGTTATCAACTTACATTCGTGATTGAACAACATGTTAAATTATAGTTGAGTTTGGTGAAAATACATACGTAATTCCGCCCCACCCCCACCCCCATGTGCTCATGAATCCTCTCTCAATTCTATCCAGAAACTTCTGGTGGCCGGTGAGGTCTGTTGTCCCCCTGGTTGAGAACCTCTCCTGTAGAACAATATATTAAATACATATTTTTCTTTAATGATCAAATGAATTCTCCTCCCTCCCTCCTTCTTTCCTTCCTTCCTTCCTTCCTTCTTTCCTTCCTTCCTTCTTTTTGTTAAAAGAAATTAAAATCTTCAAAAAACTTTCTAAGTTGCTGTCTGTGAGTGCAAGGTCAAGGGGGCAACCTGAGTACGAAATTGGCAGTTCTCACACTTAATCGTGTCACAGTCACCTGGAGCTGACTTGTGAAACCCAGATTGCAGGGCTCTCCTCCTAGCGCTTCTGATTCAGGTGGGGCCCGAGAGACTGCCTTTTCTAGCAAGTCCCCATGCAATGCTGATTTTACTGGTGTGGGAGGTCTCTTTGAGAGCCACTCCCTTACACGGAGTTTGACATTCTGACATGCTGATGGTCTGGATCGGGTGAATGGCCATCTTGGAGGGAAGCGTTCGATGCAGTCAGTCGCTCGTGTGTGTGAGGCTAGGGGGCCATGGGGGAGAAGCACGGAGACTAGAGACACAGCGATGATGTGGCAGGTGGCATGGATGTCCCCCCCCACCCCAAGTCCCACCTCAGCTTGCCAGCAGCAGCCGCCCGCATGCTGCCATTCTCCCAAGCCTGGGGACTGTCACCTGTACCTCCAGAGTCTGCTCCACCGAACACAGGGGATGGGCGCCCTTGATGGCAGCCATCTACCCATGGGGGTCTGGGGAGTCATTCTCAACCTCCATGTCCCCCGTGGGGTCCACGTGCTTGCACAGAGATGGCCAGCTGGTGGCCCTGCTTCCCACAGCTGTAATCCATTCACTAAACCTCCCTTTCATGTGCATTTCCATCTTCCCTGCTCGTTCTCTCTCTCCCTCCTGCTTCCTGGAGGCACCTTTCAAATACAGCTACCTGTTCCCCAGCGCTGGCCTCCGGGACTGCTTCTGGGAAACCCATTCTAAGATGTGCATTCAAATCCTAGCCTCCAGTCATGCCCCAAGTCACCCTGGGCAGTGGATAAAGCCTCTTGGGCCTGTTTCCCTGTCAGCACCCCGGGACAACAGGGCCACTTCCCACTTATTGTGAAGATTGACCAGCATAGTGTTCAAGGAGGGACGTGGGCTGGTTCCTGGCACAGGGGCCAGGTGCTCAGGGGATGTCAGTGCCCCCTTCCCTTGAGGCCGGCAGCATTCTGGGAGGAAGAGGGCAGAGTGCAGAATGAACTTGGCTGCTCCCTGAAACCCGCAGGCAAAGGGGATGCCCCAGTGGGACAGATGGGTGTGAGAGTGCCGGCTGTGTTCTTCTCCTTCCTTGAAAATGCGCTCTTTCTCTCAGAGAGCTGGGCTGACAAGTAAAAACCTTTGCGGTGGCCTTGGATTCTTTGAGTCATCCCGCTTCCGTCCTGGGATTTAAAATCCTCATCCACAACACCCCCTTCCACAAGATATATTCAATTTTAGCTGTTGAGCTGTGAGTCGAGAAGATTACCTCATTGATTATCTGACAGTCTTCCTCCTTCCCTTCTACCCCCATCTCATTGCAGGAGGAGGGTGTATCTTTTCTATGATTTTGATAATTTCATAGCAGAGATATTAAAGAGCTAGCTGGCATTCACTAATTTGTCTCACTGAGGGCCTTTTAATTTATTGATGGGTTGGTTGCAATTTTGCAAAATAGAAGGAGAAAGAAAAACATCTTTATTTAAAAAAATTTTTTAATGTGTGTTTATTTTTGAGAGAGAGAGAGGGAGACAGAGCACGGGCAGGGGAGTGGCAGAGAAAGAGGGAGACACAGGATCTGAAGCAGGCTCCAGGCTCCAAGTACAGAGCCCGACGCAGGGCTCAAACTCACGAACTGTGAGATTGTGTCCTGAGTCGAAGTCAGACGCTGAACCAACTGAGCCACCCAGGAGCCCCCAGAAAAACATCTTTTAAATTTATTTATTTTTTATTTTTTTAATGCTTATTTATTTTTGAGACAGAGAGAGACAGAGCATGAACAGGGGAGGGTCAGAGAGAGAGGGAGACAGAGAATCTGAAACAGGCTCCAGGCTCTGAGCTGTCAGCACAAAGCCCAACACAGGGCTCGAACTCATGAACCGCGAAATCATGACCTGAGCTGAAGTCAGACGTTCAACTGACTGAGACACCCAGGCACCCCCCAGAAAAACATCTTTAAATAAATTTCTGAATTATTTGCTCAGCCAGTTTCCCTGTCCCTCCAGCTCTCCTCTCCGCAGCTAATAATGCAATGTCAAAACAGAATGCAGACAAGACACCAATGGGGGACAAGATTAATACAGTCCACCTCTTCATTCTCCACCCACTTTGCATGACTTTTCATGTGGGCTCTGTCTATGAGGTTCTGTTTCTAAGTACATTTCCTTCAGGTACATACAACTGAAGGACAAAAGTAGAGCGAGACACAGATAATATGAAGAAAGCATGAAATGCAAGGAAAACCAAAGCAATGCAAATTTAGAGTGGTAAGTCCAATTTTTTTTATAGTAAAAAATAATTTTAAGAGTCAACTTTTATGAGTTCAAATTCAGACAAGAGCATCCTTCTTCAAAAAAAATTTATATAAAATTGCAGGCTCAGGTGGCTCTGTTGGTTGAGCGTCTGACTTCGGCTCGGGTCATGATCTCAGGGTTCGTGAGTTCAAGCCCCACATTGGGCTCTCTGCTGTCAACACAGAGCCTGCTCCGGATACTCTATTCCCCTCTCTCTCTTTCCCTCCCTTGTTCATCTCTCTCTTTCTCTCTCTTTCTCAAAAATTAATAAACATTAAAAGAAATTGCAGGCTTGGAGCTGTGGACACTGACATGGGCTTTATCTGGCATTCCCTCTTGGCCAAAGAACCAATGCGAACAGTGCTCTTCATCTTTCTGGCTCCTGGCAGAACAAGGGGATATGAGAGAGGGTCAGGCCGATCAGGGCTCCTTTGAAATAGACAAATAGAATTTGAGATGCAGACAGTTAAAATCTAAGACCCTGAGGTGGATCACCTCTCCCTGGGATTGGTCGTGGCAGCCGGTTTCCTCAGCTCCCGTAGACTCCAAGCCAACTTGTGTTCAGCGTTCGTGTCTGGTACATTGTGAGTTTTTGCACAGTACCCGAGACCTTGAAAATATCTTTTCTTATGGAAACAGTTTTAACCTTCAGATTTCATTGTGTGACACCTTGGTTGTATGTCATCTTTACGTATATACATGTGTGTATAGCGTGTGTGTTAGTGTGGGTGTGTGTCAGTGCAGAAGTAAGATGTCAAATACGAAACATGCATGTGTGCACACACATATATGCACAGTGAGAGAGAGAGTGCCTTAAATATAGAGCTCAGCGATTTGCACTTCATGCAATTGGCTAGAGGAGTCACTAAAAGTTTGTGAACAGAATATTGATGAGTAAGCATTTCCTTTCAAGAAATTTACCCTGGTAACGGGTGGATTAATTATCTAAGAATTGGCAGTGGTGGAGGTTGGTGATTGCAAGCAGAAAGAATAGTTTGGAAGCTCTGGAAAACTGTCTGGATAAAAAAGAAGGGGCACTTATCCAGGAATCCCCAGCATGAGAAACAGACATGAAACAACACACCCAAGGGACGCTGAAGAAGCAGGATGATTGTCACATGGCAGTTCCCCACGAGAGGGAACGGGAGGAAACGGGAGGAAGGAGCCCCAGAGATTCCAGGAACATGATGAGTCTGTCTATTCATCCCTGAGTCGGCACCTCATTAAAAGATGATCACAGCCCATTATTTATAGTCTTAGAAAGGACTCCAGAGGGAATTCTGTTGTGTCCCCCAGCCTCAGCTGTTCTTCCTCCTGTCGTTTAACCTGAGCATTCCTATACATGCAATAGGACTTCTTCCTCGTACGTAATTGGTGTGAAGGATCCAATATTACGCCAAGGTATTTGATGTGATAAATAAACAAGGGTAGCCTTTTAATTTTGAATTTATTCTGCTTAAGATGAAATTTGCTTTCACTTTATAAGATCAGCTGAACTATCTCAGAGAGGGAAGATGACCTCTCATCTTTAGGATGCGAAGGTGCTTTGGAGCACCCAGAAGACCTTAACTCTGGCCCCGAAGCTCTTTGGGGCTGGCAGGTCTAAAATAGAGAAGAAGATGTTAGTATGGATGTCTCTGAAGGCTGGGCATTAAGTGCTTGGGCCTTGGGGGGGCAGAGGCAAACATCCCTAGGAGTCCAGCCTGTGGTCAGTGGGGTGGACACTTGGGAGGGACAAGCTTGTGGTTTTCCTGAGCCACATTCCTTTCTTATGTTCTTGATGTCATATACAAAAAGCTCTTGGGGCACCTGGGTGGCTCAGTCAGTTGAGCGTCCAACTCTTGATTTCGGTTCAGGTCATGATCCCAGGGTTGTGGGATCGAGCCCTGCGTCGGGTTCTGTGTTGAGCATGAAACCTGCTTAAGATTTTCTCTCTCCCCCTCTGCCCCTACCCCACTCCACTTACTCTCTCTCCGTCTCTCTCTCTCTCTCTCTCAAATAAAAAAAAAAAAAAAAGAAAAGAAAAGAAAGCTCTGGGTTGTTTATGATCCAAAAGAGGGTATGGAGAAGTCTCAGTAAGAACTGACTTTGGATATTTTACTGGCCTTGGTGAGTAAAAGCTGGGAGCCAGGCTTAATATATTTTAAAGAAATAAAGAAATATGATGATTCATCTACCCAAATATTGTGATCCACAAATACTTGTTACAATGATTAAAATGCAGGGCTATGCGCTTTTACTGGGTTAGTGTTTTTTAGCGGTATTTTCTACATCTGATGTAATTGGATTTGCACTGCTGTGAAGTGTTCACTTTCATGGGCTTGTGAGTGCTAGAGTGGAAATTCACTACTGTTCATGGTGTAAGTAGCCTAGGACATGTAAGATGTGTTGTGGATAATTTTTTTGATCCTTGTTAAGGGTGTGTATGCTTTGAGGATAGGTTCTTTCTTTCTTTCTTTTTCTTTCTTTCTTACAGTTTATTTATTTTGAGAGAGACAGAGACAGCACGAATGGGGGAGAGGCAGAGAGAGAGAGGAAGAGAGAGAATCCCAAAGCAGGCTCTGCAGTGCCAGCACAGAACCCCCTGTGGAGCTTAAAATCATGAAACCGTGAGATCATGACCTGAGCCGAAACCAAGAGTCAGATGCTTATCCGACTGTACCACCCAGGCGCTTGGAGGATAAGTTCTTTCTGAGCGTCACCTTACGGAGACACAGAGGTTGTCTGTCTATGTGTGAGAGGTTGCCCTTCCCATCATAAACCCATGGCCCCAGTGTATGATCATTTAGGGATTTCATTCAAGCCTTACCATGTCCTGTGAAGTTATTATGATCACCTCTCCTGAAGCGAAAATCTACTTTGAGATCAGAAATAAAGAGGATTTTTTGTTTTTAACTGGAAGAGAAAAGCTTAACAATCCCCATCACCCTTTCATTCTTTAAGATGTAGTAAGGTGTAGCCTTGTCCTGTGGAATTCTGGGTTCTTTCTTTTAAAAGTATATACACACACATACATATACATACATATATCTATGTATATGTGCAAATATATATTATATATATATGCACACACATATGCAAACCTCTTAATCATCTAAATGGTAAAACAATTTCTTTAGGGTATCATACCAGGATTTCTGAATAAAACTCCTGAGATTCTAAACCAAGTCTTAGAATTTGTTGTGTAGAAGAGGAAATAGATCATTCTGTATTGGTCCAGAGACATCTTAGACACGTAGAAGTTATTCCAGGAAGCACACTTATGTAAAGGAACTGTCTTAAAAAGTTGATGGACCCAGGGGCGCCTGGGTGGCTCATTCAGTTAAGCATCCAACTTTGGTTCAGGTCATGATCTCAGAGTTTGTGGGTTTGAGCCCTGCATCAGGCTCTCTGCCATCAACTCTCAGCCTGTTTCAGATCTTCTCCCCGCCCGCCCCGCCGCCCTTCCCCGCTCATGGGCATGTGCACACTGTCTCTTTCAAAAATGGATTAACATTTAAAAAAAAAAGATGATGTATCCACATATTTGTAATATACTCTATATTAAATCCCACTTTCCAGAGGAGTCTTTATGCTATGATACACTCTTTATAAAAAGGAAAACATACATATATGCGTAATAAAAAAAATTGCTAAGACTGAGATTAAGATGCGAAAGTGTTTTTCTTCTTTTTATTTATCTGGCTTTTAGTACTTATCCATGCGTCTACATTTCTTGTGTCATAAAAATAATAATGTGGAAAAAGGAAAAGGATTTGTGAACAGAGCCATTCAGTGGTGGGCAGGTGATAAGGCAATAAACCACCCATTACCAGAGGTGATGGGCTGAAGTGAGAAGGTTAATTGATGGAAATTCCATTGAAGGAGAGCCTCCCACTCATTTGTCACTGAGAGAAAGTGGCCTCTAATGCCCAGCTCAGTTCTAAGGTTCTAGAACCTGGAATCCTTCTCATATGGGCTATCTTTTCCAAAGTCATTTGTAAATGCTCACAATCAGAGCTCCTGGTCACCGAAAGTGAAGGGGATGCTAGGGTATTTTTAAACAGTGTTCAATCTAAAATATCCTCGATATGTATTTTTTTCCTATGCGAGCAAAGTGAATAAGGTACCATTTTATGTAGGAGCTGGGCTGGTTGCATGGTAACTGTCAGCCCCCAGACAGACCTGCCTCCTTCTGGCAGCCCCATTTCATCATCCCTGAAGTAAGCCAAATTAGCAGCCTCTTAATGGCAGATTGCTGTTCTCTTTCTATGAAGTGCAAAAAAATAATTTTTTTTTGACAAAGAAAGGACAACCCAGATTTTTCTAACAAGATCTAATCTATCTTTTTTTTTAAAAAAATCAGAAAACATTTTAAGTGGCAATCATCTTCCTAACCAGACAGGCTTAAAAAGGAAAGTGAAGGGACACCTGGGTGGCTCAGTCTATTGAGCATCTGACTTTGGCTCAGGTCATGATCTCAGGGTTCGTGGGTTTGAGCTCCGCGTCAGGCTCTGTGCTGACAGCTCAGAGCCTGGAGCCTGCTTCAGATTCTATGCCTCCCTCTCTCTGCCCCTCCCTTGCTGATTCTCTCTCTCTCTCTCTCTCTCTCAAAAATAAAGAAACATTAAAAAATTAAAAAAAAAAAAAAAGGAAAGAGAAGATCCCACCAGAGTGCCTGTCCATTGGGGAGCCATTAGAACAAAGCATGAACTTAAGCCATCCCAACTGGAACAAACACCTGTCTATAGAAATGAGGAAGAACATTTTGCAGATCAAAGCAAGCACCGCTGAGGGATCTCTCCAAGAGATTTTAACCATTTCGTGGGGCCGCTCATTTCAGTCTTGCATTACCAAAGGAAAGAGGCTCTGTGCCCAGAAACACCGGCGCATCAGGCCCCAAGCGTGAAAGAAGAGGCAAAATACTGAGCACATTTTCTTCCCATTCCTCCTATTTTTCCTCTTGGACAATCGGTTAGGCTGATGGGACCTGAAGGGCTAGCTCCACACCTGCAGTTCCCTCAGACAGTCAGCTGTTCTCTGCTTGTTCTGAGTAATCCATCAAAAATAATGAGGGAGTTGGCAGTTGCTGTTGTGCAGGAGGTAGCCGGCAGAAAGGGCATCTCTCCTTAAGTAACCCCACGCTTACTGGGGAAACATTACGTATGAAATAATAATGAAGTTCAACATCGAGAGCTGGGTTTTTTTTGCACCCGTTTTCTTCGCCATTTTTGTTGTCTTCAACAAGAGGAGAGTCCGGCACAGCTTTTGTGAGTTAGGACGTGTTTGGTTGGCCTCTTCCATCCAGTGTTGTCTTTGGGCTTTCCAGCTGCACAGGGCAGTGAGGTTTTGGTGCCCACAACAGTTTTCACTATGTTTATGGATTGCTCCAAACCAGGGCTCTGAGCCGTAAGCTTCTGTCTCTTAGTGTATCTGTCTTTGGCAGGTGGTTCGTTTTCCATGTTTTCCATCTCTCCCTGCGTTAATGTGTTGCACACACGGCATTACAATACAAAGGAAGGGGCACCTTTGTAAACTTTGAAGTGTGGTTGACACACAATGTTACATTAGTTTCAGGTGCATGACAGCCAAGTCTATATGTTATGCTGTGTCTGCCACAAATGTGGCTACCACCTGTCACCATGCAACGCTATTACAAGACGATTGACTATATTCCCTATGTACCTTTCACTCCCGTGATTTATTCATTCCATAACTAGAAGTCTGTAGCTCCCACTTCTCTTCATCCGACCGGTGGTTGCCAGAGAGGGGGTTGGGAGGATTGGCAAAAAAGGCATTGAAAAAAAAAAAGGAAATATGATACTACCTTACAATATCAATTATTTTTATATTGTTCCATTCCTCTTTGGCCCTTATGCATATTACATACGGTGCAAATGTATTTTACAGAGGTATTTGTAGACTAATCTGTCGACAGTGTTTTCTACTTTCAGTTAACTTGGTGCCATAAACACCTTTTCCCTTTTATAGTGGTTATTTGTAACTTCTCCGTGGCATAATATCATGAGGTATGGAGTACCGTATTTTCCTAGGCCTTCTGTTACTGGACTTTTGAGTCATTTTATATTTGTACCATTATAGATATGATACAGAAACAGTCTCTCTTTATATTTTAATAAAGACACAAGCTTTCATTTGACTCCCTAATGGGTTGCTAAAGATATCACTGTGTTGTTTCTTATAGTCCTTTTTTTTTTTTTTTAAGAGAGAGAGAGAGAGTGTGTGTGTGGGCATGAACGGGGAGGGGCAAAGGGAGAAGGAGAGAGAAAATCTTAAGCAGGCTCCACGCCCTGCACAGAACCCAGTGCGGGGCTCGATATCACAACCATGAGATCATGACCTGAGCCGGAATCAAGAGTCGGAAGCTTAACCAACTGAACCCCCCAGGCACCCCTCTTATAGTCCTTTATATATGATTAGAATGCCATTTGACGATTGTGCTTAAGGCGTATGCTTTCTACTACTTTTGGGAAGCTAGATTTGAAACACTGCACCACGAGTGCCTCTCATGTCGGAAAATGAAGGTCATTAAAAAAAGCAATTTAAGAAAGTCCAAAAAGACCTTGATTAACTAGAACCTTTGAGCAGAGAGTGTTCAAGTTAATTGAATCTCCTGATATTTGCTCCTGCCCTTATTATTAGCTTATATTTATATACAGGTTTAAAACACAATTTTCTCGAGGTAATTTTTGACATCGTGTAACCTGGGATGGTCAAAAAAACTTGTTTCTTCTTTGTTGTGGCTCCCAGCGTTGTGTGCGAGATGTTTCTGTCTCTTTGTGTCATGGCAGTGCCACAAATTGCTTCTCGTATGGTCAGTGTAATTCCACGTCTCAGAAGGGCTGCCTTGCAGACTCACCTGGTGTGCTTCCGAACACCGTGATGGTAAACCACCATGCACATCACATTGTCCATGCAATTGGAGTAGAGTGCTTTCAATATGGTGAAACTTGAGAATTATCCAAGGGACCCAAGACACCCCTTTGTATGTATAATTGTATTAACAAAATTCCAGATACGAATATTTGGGTCTTTTGCTCTTTGTCATCACTGTGGTTTGGCCCTCAAATTCCAGCTAATTGAGGACTCCACCAGTTAAGATCTGCAAAACTCCGGAATTGGCAGGGACTGTGACAATCATCTAGGTGAGGAATTTGAAGCCCAGAGGAATCATGAGTTTCCTTCAAAGATTAGGACTTGATCTGAAACCCTGGAGTTGTGATTCATTATCCAGTCTCCTTTCTTCTACTTCATGGTTATATTTAGAATTTTATTGCATATCCTCTTGGATCTTTTTTTGAAACAGCCAGGAGCAGTTGATGGAGCATCACTTAAAATATTCACTGTCGACTCGCTTAGCAGAACTGCATTAAGTAATAAAGCAAGGACATTGACTTACTGTCACTCTTTTGTTCATTTGGTAACTTTATATTGCATCTCTACGTTGTATTAGGATATGTTCTAGGTGCTCAGAACACAGAGACAGAGTCATAATCGTGAGGCAACCTGGTATTGTAGTCAAACAGACCAGGGCTTGAATCCCGGTTCTGCCATTTATTTGTCATAAACTTGGGGAAATTACTTGACCTCTCTGCCTACATAGAAAGTAACAGAAGACAGTGCAGAAGTCTGATTTCTTCCCCTCCAGAGCCCCATATATTTTGCCTTATGTATTGAGAAATGAGTATCTGGAGGGGGTGGATTCCAGTCTACCTGTCTCACCTCAAAAACATAGTGATGCTTGGGTATCTCTGAAGGGAAGAATGGTAGTGTAAAGACAGAGGACCACCTCAGAGGTTAGAGGATTGAGAAACAGACTTGAGTCTCTCTGTTGGATAACATTGACCCCAAGAAGGGGAATTGCTTCAGATCCCAATGAAGTTGTCCCTGGAGGTTATTTCCTGTCCATGGGGAACTGCACAAGTCTACAGGATTTGATGTCTTCTGGACCGAGTGTCTGAGTGACATTAGTTCTTACAGAGGCCCTGGGATTTTGAAAGTATTCTGCCTCAGCACCCATTAATTGTAGTAGCTAGAAGTGCAGATATGTTCTCGATTTTCTTCTGTTACTGTCTACCTAGGTAGACAGGTCAAGTAATATTTGAACATTTTTTAAAGCTTAATGAGAGTAGGAAGAGCTGCATAATCCTTGGAGACTTATTAAATTTTTCCCTTCTACAGATTTTGAGAAAAACCTGCTTTCACTCTCGGTATGCATTGCTGGTGAGTAGGTGAAACTCAGAACTCAACAGAAGGAGTTCAGGTCCTTTGGGATAGGAAGAACTCCTCTTTCCTCAACTTTCAAACTTGCTGGCCAGTCAGGGTAGCCCAGAATGACTGGCTAAAACCCACAGAAATAAAGGCTAAAGCAAGACAAGGCTGGTGGGCTAGGCCTCTCACTGATCCTACAGAGATGCATAGGTGGTTGTCCTGGTTTCCAAAAGTGACATACACAGTCCTCTTAGGAGCAAGATTTGAAATGTACAAGATGATGTAATGTATAATTTTGTAACTATGTGTGTGTGGAGAGTGTAACTGAGAAGCTCTGATTCAAGATTTTTCTGCCACAGCCTATATTAAGATACAACCAGCGATTTTCCTCACAAAGGAGCAAAACCGTAATGAAGATCATGAAATGTAATCTCTGGTAGGGCATTCCTTTTGAAGGACACCTTGCTGCCCCCATATCTTGAGCACTGGCTTCAGCACGCATCTGGTGGCCAAGGCTCACAACTGAGAAGCCATCTTACATGCCACATTTTTTTCACCTCAGCTTTCCGTAAACATTTCTTCATTGATTTCCTTTATGGGAATCAATGCTTGGCCATAGTTCTCCTGCCCTCTCACCAGGACCATTCTGCTTCCCAGGACAATCTTCTCTTCACTCCATCCTTCTTCCTGACATCTGTTATAACTTTGTCAAACCATTTTCTTGCTACAGAATCTGTGGTGGGTCTTGATGGTCCACTGGAGAAACCCTAAACTCCTTTGTCTAATATTTTGTTCCTATTCACCTATCCAGCCTTGTACCCCACTGTTTCTCAACACCCCCTTTACTGCACTCACATCCCCTGAATTTCCACTAGATTTGCTTAACTTGGCCTGTGGTTTTCTGCTACTGGGGTGCCATAATCCCCCGTTCCCTGATTTTCAAAATCCTATCTTCAGTATCTTGTTTTCCTTTATGGAACTATCTTTGATCTATATCCCCTATGATTTGGAAATAATCTCTCCCTCCTTCATACTCCCATTGTAAGCCGTTTGGACATTCTTCCATGGAACATTTTGGATGTTAAGAGCCAAGAACCTAGAAAAGATTCTAAGAATCTATGCCAGGAGTATATATTGGGAGTTTTCAGAAAAGAGATGGCATTTTAAATCACAGGATTGGATGAGGTCACTAAATAGAGGGCACAGATGGTCAGGAGGAGTAGACCAGGGAGAACACCAGTATTTAGAAGTCCTGGGGTGTGGCTCTAATTATACCGTCTTCATATGATCATGTAAGTAGCACAGAGCAAGCATCAATCAGCGACCATTGAATTGAAGTAAAAATTGAGTCAGTATTTCCTGAACTTTCAAATGGTTGGGGTTTCCCTATGCAAGGGATGGGGAGGTGTCAACTTTATCCACTTCCAGGATGCTGATCCATGACCTACCTTTCCTGACAACCCTCTGCCTTAACGGAACAATGAGTTATTGACAGATTCATGCATTCATTCACACACATTCAAGGACCACTCCTTCTGTCACATGCGACGATGAAAGAAGATTAATGTCACAATGAACTGGTAAGATGCCACAAGAATGTGAGACACACGGGAACAAGCCAAAATTTATAGCACGGTATAAGAAATGCTACCCTTGGGGTAAGAACAGCATGGTTGTTTCTCATCCTGCCGCTCGGAGGAGAGAAAAAACATGCGTTATGGGATTTTTTTTCCAAATATTAGTGTGGAATTACATTCTCCAACATGCTAGTGAAGAAAATGCCCCTCAAATCCCGGTGCTCAATCTTTCTTCTGGGTTTGAGACATAATAGTGTAGTGATAAAGGCCTGAACGTTAGAGTCAGGGGGATGTGGATTCGGTACCTGGTCTTGTCACTTATGTGTTAGCTGGAGTGAGTTACTGAACCTTCTGGAAACTCAGGACTGCCACATAGTATAATGTCTCTCCTTATGGTTCTAAGGTGGAGATGAATCTGTGGAAGGGCAGAAGCAATTTTGTTGTTGTTGTTGTTGTTGTTGTTGTTGTTATTTTTTCCCCTTCACCTCAGGTGTAGCAAGAGTTGTGGATAATGAATGGGAAGCTATCTGAACTCCCAAGGATGGGCTTTTGTCTACAAATCAAAAATTATCCAAAATCTGAGAAAGTGAAAAGAAAACCTCGTACTCATTTGAGTGGATTCAGGCATGAGGCGCCTTTTTCCTAATGTTCACGTCCACTGAATGCCAACTAATAGCAAGTTTTGTTATATTTATATGTGATGTCACATGAGTCAAAGTCAGGAAGCAATAGGTAAATGAGAGCAGGCAAAACATCTGAGTACTCCTTTGTCATGTTTTATTAAATGAGTCACAGAAAGGAAATATGAAACTGACTCTTCAGAGGCCAGTATGTCAAATAAAAAACCCAACCCGAAGCTTCACAACAGGGAAAAAGTACCATACGTTAACTCTCCCAAATAGGAGCTGAGGGACGCAGTTGGGGCTAACGCGAACCGTTTTCAAAAGCAGGAAAAATTGTGCTACAACCTCTCCATGTTCTCAGATAATAATGAATGGAATTGAGGCTGGAAAGGAGCTTTCTGAAGTTGATTCACCGTAAATGAATGTGCTACTGCTATGCAGCCCCGAATGACAGACACTAGCATGCCACCAGATTCACAGTTTAGATTTTTTTTTTTTTTTTTTTTTTTAAGTAGGCTCCATACCCAAGGTGAGGCTCGATCTCACGACCCTGGGATCAGGAGTCAGATGCTCTATTGGCTGAGCCAGCCGGACACCCCCGAAGTTTAGATGGCTCTAATGATTTATTTCTATTTAAGAAACAGTCTTCAATCTTGATGGTTTAGAACAATTAACTTTCAGATCTGACAATTTGTTAGGTCCAAACTTCAGGTTTGTCTGGGTGGTTCTTCTGTTCCATGTGGCATTGACTGAAGTCACCTATTGGTATTCATCTACCAAAAGGGCTTGCCAAGACAGTCCAAGATGACTTTACTCGTGCATCTAACATCGTGGCTGGGATGCCTGGAAGTCTGAGCCTTACTGGGAATCTGGAATGGAGCACCTATGTATGGTATATCCTGAAAGATGATCTCGGGATAGTTGTATTTCTTCCGTGGTCGTTTGGTTTCTAGAGTACTCTAATAGCATGAGTGGTACCCATAAGCATTCATAAGTGGAAGCTTAGCTCATAGGTTTCAGAATATCAATCCCATCACATTCTGTTGGTTAAGTGAGTCACTGGGCAGCCCAGATTCAAAAGAAGGGAAAAGAGACTTGATTTCCTAATGGGAAGAGTACCAAAAATGTGTGACCATCTTTATTTTATTACACAGACTTACAGCTGCGTTATGAGTGCTAGGAACACTTCAAACTCAAGTTCACATTACACATTATTGTTTAGCTTTGGAATAGCATATCTTCATGCCCTCTGATGGCCTCTTACTGCAATCACTTATAACTCTCTGCCTATGAGTTTTCTCAGCCTACCCAAAGATCAGGCTGTAAGACCCGGGTACTTAATGCTTGCCTATGTGGGTCTTAGCCAGTGATGGAATGGAGGAGAATAAGTACCCCAGCTCCTTGCCCCTCAGTAGAGACAGCTCCAAGGCATATTATACAACATCCCGGCATGATTGAGGTCCCTGGCAAGATTGAGTCCCAGTTGCCCATGGCAATAACCTGCTTATCAACCAACCTACCCCGTATTTCTTTCTTCTCTCTGCTTCACTGTCTAACCCCCTGCCAGTGGGGGAAGATCTTCTTCCAAATAAATTGATTTTACTGCTTTTGCTTTTGGGGGCTGCTGCTGTGGACTGATAATAATTTTAGAGCATGGAATTAGAATAGCTGATTCTAGATTTGATGCAGCTTGGGGAGGTTATCACATCTCTTTAGGACCCAATTATATAATTCACAACTTAAAGGGTTGTTGACCTGACAATCATTAAACTGAGCCATACTCTTTTTTAAGTGACTTGCTCAAGGTCATATAACCAGTAGGTATGGTGGTATGTCAGGACCAGAACTCCAGGTTTTCTGACTTCTGGTCACTGTTCTTGCCTCTGCAGAATGGGGGTACTGAGCTGCTTGACTTCATCCTGTCTATGTTCACACAAGCATGACAGATGACACAATGAAGATGCATTGTGTACACACATACACACATAAATACACACACACATTTACCTCCAGTAAGTGGCCTGCTTTGGTCAGTTCACTGATCAAAGCTCAAGTAGATTCTAAAAGTCATAAAACAAAAGACTGTCCATCTAACTAACATACATTCATCTGTTTTGATTTGGTTTTGTTTTTTTAAAATATTTTAAGTCTTTATTTATTTTTGAGAGAGAGAGAGCAGAGGAAGGGCAGAGAGAGAGGGAGACACAGAATCCAAAGTGGGCTCCAGGCTCTGAGCTGTCAGCACAGAGCCTCACACAGGGCTCAAACCCACAAACTGTGAGATCATGACCTGAGCCGAAGTCGGGCGCTTAACCGACTGAGCCACCCAGGAGCCCTAGTTTTGTTTTGTCTTTTAATTGGTTGATTTCTCAGTGCACCCGGCTGGTTGAGTTGGTTGTGTAGGCAACGCTTGATCTCGGGGTTATGAGTTCGAGCCCCAAGTTGGGTGTGGAGATTACATAAAAATAAAATCTTTTAAAAAGTTGGGGACGCCTGGGTAGCTGAGTTGGTTAAGCATCTGACTCTTAATTTCAGCTCAGTTAATGATCTCATGGTTCAGTTCATGAGTTCAAGTCCTGTGTTGGGCTCCCCACTGACAGTGCTGAGCCTGCTTGGGACTCTGTCTCTGTCTTTCTCTGCCCCTCCTCTGCTCTCACTCTCTCTCTCTCAAAATAAATAAATAAACTTAAAAAAAAAAAAACTGGATGATTTTTCAACTTCCTTTATTCCCAAAAGAACAATGGGAACTTTTTTTACCTTATTGCCAGTGACATACCTAGAGTATTTGGACCTGGAGCAAATCATTTTAAACATGTCCCCTCAGCTATACAGTATGATTGTTTTCAATGATATTTGTAATAATCATGAAAATAATTATTCTTTTGATTTATTCTGATTTATTATGTCTAGATTTAGTCTTTAGTTTTTAAAACAACAATTCAAAGAAGAAAATAAAATTTAATTTAATTTTTAAAAAAAATGTTTTAATGTTTTTATGTATTTTTGAGAGAGAGGAAGACAGAACGTGAGTGGGGGAAAGGGCAGAGAGAGAGGGAGACACAGAATCTGAAGCAGGCTCCAGACTCTGGGCTGTCAGCACAGAGCCTGACGCAGGGCTCGAACTGATGAATTCGAGATCATGACCTGAGCTGAAGTCGGACGCTTAACCGACTGAGCCACCCAGGGGCCCCATGAAGTTTAATTTTAAAAACAGACTTCAAAGCCAGTAAAATATTCCGCCCATGAACTAAAATTCACCCTTATCAAACAAAATGATTACACCTTGCACTTTGTGCACGGTTTTATTTTTTAACTTTCAAACGCAAGTAAAAATTCCAGGTAGTTACATCAAGTGACAGCCGTGAAATAACTCAAATTCTGTTTCTCATCTTTCCCATCAATGTGCTGTGCTTGTTTTTATTTTTGACCCTTCCACTTTGGGGCAGGCATGTGTAGTGTTGCAAGAGCTGGGTTTAAGGCCTGTGCTCAAAGCAGGAAGCCAGAGGAAGCCCCTAGACTTCTTTAGAATCGTGAACTTAGGCTCACAGCAGCTGCGTGTGAGAGAACACTTGTGTGAGAGCGGCTGAAGTTAACACTGGGCTTCATTGAATTAATGTCCAAGCGGAGTATCACGTTTGTTCAAGGAGAAGTAATAATAATGAAAACAGTGTGTGCTGTTTGAAGTTTACAAGTATATGACCAAAACCCAACAAAAGCTGCAGTAAGTGTTTAGAACTTGGACCAAGAAAGATTGTTTGGAGGAAGCGTATGACTTGGCTGACAGTGTTTAGACTTCAAAGCCAGTAAAGTGTTTTGAAGTGTGTGTTTAGGCACATGGGAATGAATGAAAGCAGATGGGCTCTCAGTCGATGTCAATATTATTCTCAAAGACTCTATAGGTAATGCACCCTGTCGCCTGAACTTGGGGCACGTCACACCTACCACCCTGCTCTGGGTCAGTCACGGCTAGCAGCTTGGGAGGCCATTGTCTTTGCGCTGGGGAAGAAACAGGGGCTCAGGCCGTAGCCTGAACTTCAGGACTGGGGGGGATCAAATCTGTGAGCTTATTATGTGTGTGCATTCTTAGTGCACACACTTAGCTTATCATGTGTGTACTCACTTAGGTAATAGTGAGCTAAGAGCTTGGGTAGGCAGTGGTAAGAAGGGTCTGTTGCTATCAAATCCTGACCCTTGAAGGAAACACTAGAATTTGATGCAGTCAAGGGGTCTTCTATTCCATTGGAGTCTTTGGAGGAAATTGTAAGCATACTTGCTGGAGATTGAGTATAATCTTGGAAAAATAAATGGGGGGAGGAGTGGAAGTATTGATGAGTCCAGGCCCAGGAAGGCCTTGCCTCTGTGGGATGGGTGCTGGATTCGCTGGCGTGAAACAGGGTTGGCCCAATTCACAGAGAAGAAATGTTAATTCCATGTTTCTTAATCAATTTACATGTTTATGAGGGTTTTATAAAAACCTGAGGACTAGTGACTACTGGTACTTCCTGGTACCTCTTCCTCAAGTTCAAACTCTACTGAGGAGGCTTCTTCCAGGCTTCCCAGCTCCCCAGCCCAGGGGACCACCTGCCCAGCCCTCAGAGCCCCTAAGAAAGTGGGGAGCAGGAATGATGCCCGTGGATCTAGCTGAAGTTCTGCACACCCGCCCTCTCCCTTGAGAGGAAAAATCCACATTCAGCCAATTGAATCACCCTTGAGTTTACTGATTTAATATAACATTTTTACCCAGATACAGAAAACCATCATGCTGTGCTCATATCTCACTGGCACTGTTTAGAATCTCTGGCACGTAGTGTGGAATACAAGTAGGGTTAGTGAACACACCTGTTTGACCAGCTCCCAGATCGAGCAACAGTCAGTTAACCGAATGCTAACAGTCACCCCGGAAAACACCACAGCCGCTCTCCTAGCTACTATCCTTGTCCCAAGCGCCACCACTGCCTGGACTTCTAACCCCACAGATTGGTTTTTGAGTTTTACCCAGGTGGAGTCGCATAGCAAGCACTCCCTGGCGTCTGGCTTTCTTCATTCAACATTATGTTTAATCGACACTTTAAAGTGTTAGTGTGCGTAGCGGCTTGCTCATTTGATTGCTATGGGGTGTTCCATTGTTTAATATACCACAGTTTATTTTCAACTCACGACCGTATCTTTTGGTGGAATCATACAGGCATTTCTGTTGTGTTGGGTGTTTACCGCGGGGCAGAATCTTCTTTGGGAAGCCGTTTTCCTTTTCTTTCCATCTAGAAGACCTCTGCTCGGCTCTGCCCCTTTAGCTACAGCTCTCCCGAGCCACTGCAAAACTTTTTGGCTCCAGTGGCCCCCTTCCCCAATTCATCTGTTTACACTTTGGGCACGTGTGCTATCCTGACACTGATATTGTTCAGAATCTGATATAGGCCACTCTTCGAAACCCAAAATATCTGGTGGGTCCACTGTCTTCAAAACAGAGACCAGTGCTGAAGGTCTGCCATCTGGCTCTGCCCGATCTTCCTCTACCCCATCGACCTCTTGTCTTCGGCACATTTGGTTTATGAGTCATATTATTTGCAGCCCCTATGCCACACCTGTCCCATATGAGGGGATTGTTTTCTCAGCCCCAAACCCTTCCTCCCCATTCGCTAGTTCTCAAAGTTTTAGGTAAACGTAGTTAGCATAAGATAGCGTGTGCGGTTGAGTTTTCGGAGTGGAGGCTTATTGTCTAATAGGCATTGCCGACTCCTGATGGACTCACTCTCTACCTGCTTTTCCTCCATCTCCCATACTCTAGTCAAAGACACCTTCCATTTGCTCGACTCTACAGTGCAGAAGCCACCCTCCTGTCCTTTTCAGCTTTGACTCTCCACAGCCAGTTCCTGAGGAAGTTGTGACTGTCTGCTCTCTGCAGGGCATCTCCCCAGATCTGACCCTCTTCTCACCTCCCCCTATCAGTCTTGGACCAAGCACAGCATCTCCGGCCTGGGCTGTACTGGTGCCTTCCCATCTTCCTACAGGGTCCTCCTCTTTCCTCCCTGTAGTCAGTCTGCCAGAGCAGACTTTTAAAAAAATCTTGAAAAAAATTTTTGTTTAAGTTTATTTATTCTTGAGAGATAGAGACAAAGAACAAGCAGGGGAGGTGGAGAGAGAGGGAGAGACACAGAATCCAAAGCAGGCTCGAGGCTCTGAGTTGTCAGCACAGAGCCCGACGCGGGGCTTGAACTCATGAACCACGAGATCATGACCTAAGCCGAAGCCAGATGCTTAACCGACTGAGCCACCCATGTGCCTAAAAATGAATCCATTCATGTCATTCTATGGTCCATTCTATGGAAAACCCTCAAGTGTTTTCCATTTTACGTGGCATAAAACCCAACTTCCTAGTAAGGAGATTGGCCTCCTCTCATTATCTAGTCCCCTTCCCAAATGTTACTTCCTCCGAGATGCCCGCTGAGTTCCCAGAACGCGCTCTTCATCTCCTTGCCTGCTTTACTTTCTAGAGAAACCCACTGGCGGAAACCATGGCTGCTCTCTTCCTGCCTCCCCTTTCACTGGAATGTAAGCCCTGAAGTCTGTGCTTCATTGGTTATCACCGTAGCCCCAGTGAGCGCCTGGTCCATTGTAGGCACTGAGTGAACATTTGTCAGATGAGTGAGTAGGGGAATGAATGAATATAGAAGTGAGTACATAGCACTGTAAGCCTCCCTGCTCATGTTCGGACGTGACATGAAGGACGTGACATGCTCCTATAAGACTGACATCCTCCTTCCTGTGGAATGACTTACACTAACCTTTAATATATGGCTTATTTCATTCTGCCTTATAAAAATAATTGCTCACTCGCCAGAGTCCCCTGTGAGTTAAAGTTTCCTGAGCACAGGACTTCTCCGTCTTTGCCATCCCAGCATCCTGAACAGGATCTGCCTATAGGCTTCCAAGCTGCATGTCTCTAGTGTATAGCTCATATTAAAGGGTTTTACCCCTTTATTTTTTTTTAACGTTTATTTATTTTTGGGACAGAGAGAGACAGAGCATGAACGGGGGAGGGTCAGAGAGAGAGGGAGACACAGAATCTGAAACAGGCTCCAGGCTCTGAGCCATCAGCCCAGAGCCCAACGCAGGGCTCGAACTCACAGACCTCGAGATCGTGACCTGAGCCGAAGTCGGAGGCTTAACCAACTGAGCCACCCCAGCGCCCCAGGTTTCACCCGTTTAAAGAGAGGGTTTGTGTGCTTGTGAAAGAACCTTGCAAAGACTAGCATTGTTTAGCGTGTTAGCATTGCAAACAGATATGTATTTGGCCTTTGAGTCTCTTCCAAAACACAGTCCAGTTAAACCACCTAAGGAAGTTCTGTGGGTCCAGGAAAGATGCCCCTGTGCCAGCCTGTTTCATTTCCAGCCAAGGGAACGTTGGGATCCTTTGAATCTGGATTAGAAAGACTTAAATTTAAATGTGTCATATCAGTTAAACCATTTTCCTCTTTATTGAAGAACCCAAGAGAGCAAAAGACCTGTATTTATGAAAAATCTCTGCCCCTGTAGTGAGGCCTCTAACTCTAACAAAATCAGTTCCCTAGAGCAGTATCTTACCCACAAGAGAGGGAAGTGGTTCCCAGATTGGAGGTTATCTTTCTTTTTCTTTCTTTCTTTCTTTCTTTCTTTCTTTCTTTCTTTCTTTCTTTCTTTCTTTCTTTCTCTCTTTTAACAAATAGAAAGGTCCACTTATCCTGCGATCTCTAACATGGGAAGTGCATCTCAATGAGTGAACATAAATGCCTTCTTTTTGGAAGCAAGAAAAAGCAACCATAATCGAAAGCGCACATTGTCAACAAAACACACGAGCTTCGCAGAATCTTCCATCCAGTGTAAGGTGAAGGTTGTTGATGTGCCGCAGAGCGATTGTGTGCTGTGGATCAAACATCCCCACTGTTCTGGATTCTAAAAGGAGGTGCCTGAGATGTCCTTAGGGATTTCACGTGGATTTGGAGAAAGGGTGTACAAAGGAAGTGTACGTGAGCCTCTGCAGGGCACACGTGGACACGTATTTATTTTTTTAAATAGAATTTATGTTTTAATAACCAAAGGGAGCAATAGAGGTACAGGGACTTCTTTTTCTCTTTTCAGATTTTCTGATAAGACATTTCAGGAGCAATAAAGAAGCTTCCTACATAAAAGAGGAAAGATAACTAACTTTTCAGAACCACAGTTCAATTATTTTAACAGGCAAGTAGGGTTTCTTTCTTTTCCCTCTTCATTATTCTGCCACTGTGTCAATAGGACAGGTAAATCTGGGATAAAATCCTATTAGGTCGCAAATTCCTACATTCCTGCAACCGTAAAAAGCAGCAAACCAGGTGTTTTATGTGAATTTCTGTTAAGTCCCATGCTATTTTATTATTTTTGTAATTTTTTTTAATGTTTATTTATTTTTGAGAGAGAGCTCCCAAACAAGCAAGTGGGGGTGGGGCAGAGAGAGAGAGAGAGAGAGAGAGGGGGAGGGAGACACCGAATCCGAAGCAGGCTCCAGGCTCTGAGCTCTCAGCACAGAGCCCCATGAGGGGCTCAGACTCAGGAACAGGGAGATCATGACCTGAGCCAAAGTCTGATGCTTAGCCGACTGAGCCACCCAGGCGCCCCAAGTCCCATGCTCTTTTAGAGACTAGCCCTCTCTGTAAAATAATTTGAGACTACAGGTATGCCTAGAGAACTTCGGTCATATTTCAGTTCATGTTGTCATCTCTTTGAAGCCAAGTTAGTGCATTTATGCTGAAGTTTTAGAAGAGTGACATTAGCTTGCAAAAATAAACATATATTCTGGGAATTTTATTATAAAATCTAGGCATTTACAATTAAGGGGATCTATGTGTGACATAAGGCCACATCTAGTGGTCAATCAAAAGCAAGTCTTTCCTGTGACGTCTCTCCAAGTAGTCAAGTAGAGGGGGCCCCCAAATGTGGGGCGACCATTTGGGGGAAGCCAGTAGCACTGGCGGTGAAAGAATTCACCTGACACAGAACAAAGGGGATGGAAGTTTGCTGAATACACCTCTAGGGAGCAGCAGGCAGGAGAGCAGAGGAAGGATAGTCTACACAAGGCAGTGAGTGGGAGCTGTATTTAACTTAACCAGGGAAGGTGAGGAGGTCTGGGGACATGGGGGCTTATGGAATTTTGCCTTTTTTGGTTGTAAGTAACCCATTTGTTAGTTAGGGCCTATGGATATTTTGAGGTGGGTCGCCTGAAGGGCCTGTCTGTATTCAGCTGGGGCTTTGGGGTCACTTGGCACCCTTTTGCCTTGATCAAGTTTCCATTGCTCAAAAAGTGCCCTCTGCATTTCCTTCAGTGACAGACACAATTCACTCTAGTCTTTACCAACCACGTAAACTTGGCTGAATTACTTGGCTTTGCCTTGGGTTCTTGGTCATAAGCAACAACTGACACTCTGGCTTCCTTAGGCCAGTGTCTAGTGAAGTAATTCATTAGAAGGCTAACAGAAGGGAAGGCTGGAAACTCAGGGAGATGAAAACAGGCAAGAACAAGGAAACGAGGTGGCCAGAACCACGATGTAAGTCCCACTCCAGGAGCGTCTACTGGAGGGCTGCTATCATGGACACTGTTTGCCACGAGAGCAGCAGATGCTCCCCCAGATGACTTGGACATGGGTGTCATGAGCGATGGCGGGGAGACCTCTTAGCGCTGGAGAGCCCTGGGCTCGGTTCTCCCTCTTCTTCTTACCCCATCTGCACTCAGTCCATTAGTAATCTCACCTGCTGTCAGGGCTTTCAGTGTTCTCTCTCTGATGCTCTCCCAAATTTATGTCACCACCTCTTCCCCGAACCCCAGGTCATATCTAGTTGCCTACCCAACATCTCCAGTGGACATCTGAGAGAAAATTCAGCTCAATTTGCCCCAAACTGAGCAGCTCTTCCTGTCTTCTTCCAGCTCCCCCTTGGTCATCCTCTGATCGGTTCTGGGTTCTCTGTCCCTTCCACTTCTTTCCTCTTATCTCATCTTCAATCCATTGGAAACTGCTCCTGGTTCCATATTTGAAATATACCTGGAATGTGGCCTCTTTTTTTTCCCATTTACTGTTCGCCCTGGGATCTGAGCACCATCATCTCTCATCTGGGTCCCTGCACTAGCCCTCCCCACTCCCGCATTCCATCTTCCTGCTTCCTTCCTTGACCCCACCTGCCTTCACTGCACTCTAGTCCAGAGTGAGGGTGTTTAAATGCAGCATGGTTTTTGTGTGAACATGATTTCCATTTAACATGACTAAGTAGTTGTAAGTGTATTTTTAATGTGATAAGAAACTGCTCCCCCCTCAAAAAGAGAGGAGAGGGCTTTCATGAACAGAAACAAAGATAATATATAAGAACTTAGCCCAGTATGTCAAGCATAGTAAGAGCTCAGTAAAAGCAAGCTATACTAATAACCATAATCATAATAAAAAAGAAATTGCTGAGCTGTTTTTGAAAGTGGCTGTACCATTTTGCATTCTGACCAACAATGTATGACAGTTCTGATTCTCCACTTTCTCTCTAGCCTTATTTTTAGGTTTTGTCTTGTTCTGTTTTCCATTCAAATAAGTCTGTGGTGGCATCTCATTGTGGCTTGAAGTTCTATTTCCCAAATGACTAATGATCTTGAACATCTTTTCTGATGCTTATTTGCCATTGAATATTTTCTTTGATCAAGCGTCTATTTTAAATCTTTTGTCCATTTGAAAATTGGGTTGCTTTATTATTACTGACATTTGAGAGTATAAAAAACTCTCTTATATCTTAGTCTAAATATAAGTTTTTATCAGATCTGTGATTTACAAATCTTTTCTCCCCACTTGTGGCTTGTCTTTTTATTTTCTTAGAAGTGCCCTTCACAGAGCAGTTTTAAATTTTGATGAAGTCCAATGTATCCATTTGCTCCTTTATGTATCATGTCTTTTTGTATTATAGATATGATAAATCTTTGACTAACTTGAGGTCACAAAGATTTTTCCTAGAAGTTTTGTAGCTTTTGATTTTATTTTTAAGTCTATGATCCACTGTGAATTATGCACATTTTATAGCAGCTTTATTAATAATTGCTATAGCTGGAAACAACCCAGTATCCTTCCACTGAGAAATGGAAAAACAAATTTGGTACATCCAGGAGCTGGATATAAAAATACAGCCATCTATTCATACATGGAACGGCATGGAGGAACCCAGAATGTATTATGCAAAGTGAAAGAAGTCAGGCTCACAAGGTTAATACTGTATGATTCCATTTGCTTTATATTATTTTATTTGTTACATATTTATTATACATTGTATTTTTATATTCTGGGAAAGATAATACTATAACGACAGAAATTAGATCACTGGTTGCCACAGACTGGAAACAGGGGAGAGGAGCTGGCTGCAGAGAGATGGTGGAATTTTAGGGTTGGATCGAGCGATTTTACACCTTGATCGTGGTGGTGTTATGTGACTGTATATGTTTGTCAACATTCAAAGAATTTTACCCCGAAAAGAGTGAGCTTTATACTACGAAATTATATAGTAAAGAATAACTGAAATAAATTTTTATTTGATAATAATTATAATCATCATCATCAGACCATTCACTCCTTGTCTCAAAATCCTTCCACTTGGAATGAAAACCCAAGTCACTGCACGGATTCATGCTAACTTATTACTACTCTAGCCACTCTGGCTTCCTCAGGGCATTTGCACTGACTGTTGTCTGCCTGGATTTCTTTCCCCTGGATCCATGGTTCCCAAGGTGTGCACTGAGGTGTCCAGGGGCACAGAATCCAATTCACAGAGGTGCTGAAGGATAGTTTAAAAAGTCAAGGGGAATCCAGCGCCATCTGCTGGACACCCTACAAACTACTAATTTAAGGTACTACTTTTCAGCATTAGCACATGCAGCATTGCTCTTGATGACGTCATAGTCGTGGGGCGGGGAGGGGGGCGGGGGGGGGGAAGTGTAATCGCGGATGTTAACAAGCAAGCACGGAGTGAAAATCAACATAAAACAGGCAATGAACGTGTCCCTGTCCAATCCAATTCCAAGCATCCAGAAGTCATTTCATGCCTAACAGGACACCTGAAAGTACACTCATTGGGAAGTAATTGTGGTTAAGAATGCAGTAACATTTTAATTTTTTTTTTCTGTTTAAGATAGCTAACTGACCACACCAAGTTCCTTCCATAGAAAGGATCCCACTGTCATTACTTCCTCAGTCTTTAGTGATGGGTCGTGAGGCCAGCTTCCCACTTGAATTCATATAACAGATTTTCCTGAACTTAGGGAAAGACACTGGATAGCCAAAATAAAAGGACAAAGGTTCACACTATGGCATAGACTCTCCATGCTTCAGTTTACTTCCATTAAATGGAACACAATAGCCCCTGACCTTTCAAGGGCATTTTGAGAATGAAGTCATCTAATGTCTAGAAGCAGTTAGCAAAGTGTAACATACTTAAGGTATTCAAGATTCTCTGAATGGGTCTTTTGTCTTTAGGACCAATATAGTCCATCTGAAGTGTATAGGAGTTGGAGACTGATGAATTCATCAAGAGAAGTTTGGAAAACATGAAAGACCCCGTATCTCAAACCTACTTCATGCATCTTCAGAATTTTACTTTTCCTAAGGTCCTCAGTAAATGAGATTTGTTTTCAGTCCTGTAAATTCCAAAAGAAAAGTTCAATTTAATATTTTTTTTAGTCTTCTACCAATCGAATTTAGGCATCTACTGACTCACTGTTTGGTTCAAATGAAACATAAGACTATCTCTTTCTCTGAACATTTATAATCGAAAAAGGATGACAATCAGAAAGTAGAATCTGATTGAGTGCTCATGCATGACAATAAGTATGAGCAGTGGACAGTGGGTTGCAGGAGTGGAAAAAAGTTTTTAATGACAAACTCATTCTTTAGACGGCTCATGAATACAATGATGTGGCATTTGGGTTTGTTGGGTTTTAGGGTGGAAAATAATTTATGACATAGAGATGTGTTTATTTAAAAGGGGAGACAGAGATGTCATCAGCTCACTTATTTCTCTTTTGTGTACATCCTGCTTAATCCTGGACTGACTTGTCCATTTTTAAATGGGGCTGTCACTCTCCTGGTGCACTGGGCATGACTTGCCATGGCACCTTGGGTTCAGGAGTTGCTTAATCTAACTTCTGTACCTTTAAGATTAGTATTTGTTTCTTCTTCCTTGCTCTCCAAAAGACCTTTTTTTGTAATACTTAAAACTGTGATGCAATTTTCTCTTGCACTTATAGATAAAATTCTAGTTACTTCCATTCCTATATTATTACCCTATATTCCTTGAAGGCAACACTACTAATTAAACGTTATTAACCCCCTGAAATGGATGGCAACTGTCTTGTCTGTTTTTGATACTCATTAAGAATTTGTTGGTTCCATAGGAAGAATTTATTATAGCCTCTCTTATTAGCTGATTTCTCTCCTTGGTGCTATTTCCAGAACTCAAGCCTCTACCTACGTTGCTGTTTTATTCTATTGCTCGCTAATCCAGATTCTTGCTAACAAGATTCCCAGCTGCTTTAAAAAATGCTTTGAGTAAATGCCAGAAGGTACAAGTGGCATTTACTCAGAAAATATTTTTAGAGCAGCTGATGGTGTTTACAGTTACAGTGATAATCGAAGGCATCATTTTCAATTCACACGCAAGTAAACAAAAGGGTCTTCTCAGCTTGAGATGTGTTGTCTTTATAAAACATTTGTCTAGCTTGAAGGAGAGCTGCAGCATTAACTTGTTCACACACTCCATTCTCTACTTAACGCCAGCAACCACGTTCCTGTTTAGAAGAAAACCACCTCGTCAATTTGAATTTAATTTGTTTTTTGGTTTGTTTTATTTTTTTACATTAAAAAATATTCTCATTATGTGGCATGGAATAAAATGTAAAAAGTACAAAATATTATATAGGGAGGAGTGAAACTCTTTCCCACCTCTACCTGTCTGGTTTCCTTCCCCAGAAACAAACACTATCAGTGGCTTCTTGTGTATTCTCCCAGCCACGTTTTTCATAGATGTACATGTTTCACACGTGTATTTTTTCCAAATGACATATACTGTCCTGTATCTTGCTTTTGTCACTTGAGATATATCTTCAAGGTCCGATTAGATCATTATATACAGCCCTGGTTTATAATTCTGGCATAAGCTTTCATCTTGCAGCTTAACTGCCTTTTACTGAATCTGCCTCCACTGATAAGCATTTATGTTGTTTTACTATTATAAGCAACACTGGGGCACCTGGGTGGCTCAGTGGCTTAAGCTTCTGACTTCCGCTCAGGTCATGATCTCATGGTTTGTGAGTTTGAGCCCCGCATCATGCTGTGCGCTGACAGTGTGGAGCCTGCTTAGGATTCTCTCTCTCTCTCCCTGTCTCTCTGCCCCTCCCTCCTCTCAAAATAAATAAATAAACTTTTAAAAAAGCAATGTTGCAGTTAATGTCCTTGCACACATGTCACTTTGGATATCTATAAAAATATCTAAACATGAGTTTTTGGCATCAGTTTTATGATGGCATGTACCTTTTTGGTTTCAGTGGAGAGAGCCAACATGCCCTCCATAGGGACTGTAATTATCTGTGTGCCCACCAATAGACATGCTTCTCCAAATTTTCCCCAAGCCTCTTAGCAAACTTGTTGACTTTACAATGTCATAAATGAGAAAAGGGAATTTCACTGCAGGTGAATTTATATTTCTCCTCTTGTGAAAGATGTTGAACATCGTTTCATGATGTTCCTCACTTTTTTGTTCATGTCCCCTCTCCATCTTGATTTTTGGGATCTCTTTATACATTAAGGAAAATAAATCTACTTGTGCTATGGGCTGCAAGATTTTTCATAGATCGTCATTTGCATTTTGACTTTTTTTTTAGAATCTGTTACTATTTTTATTATTTTTTTTAAATATAATTTATTGTCAAGTTGGCTAACATACAGTGTATACAGTGTGCTTTTGGTTTTGGGAGTAGATTCCCGTGATTCTTCGCTTATGTACAACACCCGGTGCTCATCCTGAGAGGCTAAGAGAAAAGTTACCAGGTGTACTCACAACTCTAAAGAAAAGATCTTTCCCTTCCCCCACCGTTCCAGAAACCAGCCAGGGCGTGCCTGGTCCTAGTCTGACATAAAGGCGGGAACCAATCAAGTTCTGCTGAATGGTTTGAAATAAAGGCGAGAACCAATCAAGTTCTGCTGAGCGTTCAAATTTAAATGTCAACCTATAACAACTCTGTAACCTCAAAAAAAATCCCTAACTTGTTTGTGCCTGTCTATAAAAGAAGCTGTAAGATCCTTGCTCGGGGCCTCTTGCGTCACCGGCAACGAGTGCGCGGAGGACCGGGTTCGAACCTGCAATAAACGACTCTTGCCGCTTGGCTTTGGCTCTGGACTCTGGTGGTTTGTTTTCGGGGGGGTCTCTCGAATTGGGGCATATCAATCCCAACAAGTGCCCTCCTCAATATCCATTATCCATTTTCCCCTCTCCCCCACACCCCTCACCCACCCTCAGTTTGTTCTCTGTATTTAAGAGTCTCTTATGATTTGCCTCCCTCCTTCTCTGTAACTATTTTTTCATCCTTCCCTTCCCCCATGGTCTTCTGTTAAGTTTCTCAAGATCCACATAGGAGTGAAAACATATAATATTTGTCTTTCTCTGACTGACTTATTTTGCTTAGCATAATACCCTCCAGTTCCATCCACATTGCTGCAAATATCAGGATTTCATTCTTTCTTATTGCCAAGTAGTATTCCATTGTACATATAAACCATATCTTCTTTATCCATTCATCAGTTGATGGACATTTAGACTCCTTCCATAATTTGGCTATTGTTGAAAGTGCTGCTATAAACATTGGGGTACAAGTGTCCCTATGCATCAGCACTCCTGTATCCCTTGGGTAAATTCCTAGCAGTGCAATTGCTGGGTCCTAGGGTAGATCTATTTTTAATTTTTTGAGGCACCTCTACACTGTTTTCCAGAGCGTAGAAATACCAGTTTGCGTTCCCACCAGCAGTGCAAGAGGGTTCTTGTTTCTCCACATCCTCGTCAGCATCTGTTGTCTCCTGAGTTGTTAATTTTAGCCACTCTGACTGGTGTGAGATGGTATCTCCTTGTGGTTTTAATTTGTGTTTCCCTGATGATGAGTGACGTTGAACATCTTTTCATGTGTCTGTTGGCCATCTGGATGTCTTCTTTGGAAAACTGTCAATTCATGTCTTCTTCCCATTTCTTCACTGGATTATTTGTTTTTTGGGTGTTGAGTTTGGTAAGTTATTTATAGATTTTGAGATACTAACCCTTTATCCAATAAGTCATTTGCAAATATCTTCTCCCATTCTGTCAGTTGCCTTTTAGTTTTGCTGATTGTTTCCTTTGCAGTGCGAAGCTTTTTATCTTGATGAGGTCCTACTAGTTCATTTTTGCTTTTAATTCCCTTGCCTTTGGAGACATGTTGAGAAAGAAATTGCTATGGCTGAGGTCAAAGAGGTTGTTGCCTGTTTTCTCCTCTAGGGTTTTGATGGTTTCCTGTCTCACATTTAAGTCTTTCATACATTTTGAGTTTATTTTTGGTGTAAGAAAGTGGTCTAGTTTCATTCTTCTGCATGTTGCCGTCCAGTTGTCCCAGCACCATTTGCTGAAGAGACTGTTTTTTTTTTTTTCTACTGGACACTCTTTCCTGCTTTGCCAAAAATTAGTTGGCCATACATTTGTGGGTCCAATTCTGGGTTCTCTATTCTATTCCATTGGTCTATGTGTCTGTTTTTGTGCCAAGACCATGCTGTCTTGATGATTACAGCTTTGTAGTAGAGGCTAAAGTCTGGGATTGTGATGCCTCCTGCTTTGGTTTTCTTTTTCAACATTATTTTGGTTATTCAGGGTCTTTTGTGGTTCCATAAAAATTTTAGCGTTGTTTGTTCTAGCTCTGAGAAGAATGCCAGTGAGATTTTGATTGGGATTGAATTGAATGTGTAGATTGTTTTGGGTAGTATTGACATTTTAACAATATTTATTCTTCCAATCCATGAGCATGGAATGTTTTTCCATTTCTTTGTGTCTTCTTCAATTTCCTTCATAAGTTTTCCATAGTTTTCAGCAAACAGATCTTTTATATCTTTGGTTAGGTTTATTCCTAGGTATTTTATGGTTCTTGGTGCAATTGTAAATGGGATCAATTTCTTGATTTCTCTTTTTGTTGCTTCATTATTGGTGTATAGAAATGCAACTGATTTCTGTGCATTGATTTTGTATCCTGTGACTTTGCTGAATTCATATATCAGTTATAGTACCTTTTTGGTGGAGTTTTTTGGGTTTTCCACGTAGAGTATCATGTCATCTGTGAAAAGTGAAAGTTTGACTCCTTCTTTGCCAATTTTGATTTTATTTTGTTTTCTGATTTCTGAGGCGAGGACTTCCAACACCATGTTAAACAACAGTGGTGAGAGTGGACATCCTTGTCATGTTCCTGATCTCAGGGGGAAAGCTCTCAGTTTTTCCCCATTGAGGATGATATTAGCTGTGGGATTTTCATATATGGCTTTTATGATGTTTAGGTATATTCCTTCTATCCTGACTTTCTTGAGGGTTTTTGTTAAGAATGGATGCTGTATTTTGTCAAATGCTTTTTCTGCATCTATTGACAGGATCGTATGGTCCTTATCCTTTCTTTTATTAATGTGATGTATCACATTGATTAGTTTGTGCATATTGAACCATCCCTGCAGCCCAGGAATGAATCCCACTTGATCACAGTGAATAATTCTTTTTATATACTGTTGAATTTGATTGGCTAGTATCTTGTGGAGAATTTTTACATCCATGTTCATCAGGGATATTGGCCTGTAATTCTCCTTTTTTTGTGGGGGTCTCTGTCTGGTTTGGGAATCAAGGTAATGCTGGCTCATAGAATGAGTCCAGAAGCTTTCCTTCTGTTTCTATTTTTTGGAACAGCTTGAGAAGGATAAGTATTAACTCTGCTTTAAATGTCTGGTAGAACTCCCCTGGGAAGCCATCTGGTCCTGGACTCTTATTTGTTGGGAGATTTTTGATAACTGATTCAATTTCCTCACTAGTTACGGGTCTGTTCAAAATTTCTATTTCTTCCCTTTCGAGTTTTGGTAGTGTGTGGGTGTCTAGGAATTTGTCCATTTCTTCCAGGTGGTTCAGTTTGTTAGCATACAATTTTTAATAGTATTCTCTGATAATTGTATTTCTGAGGGGTTGTTGTGATAAGTCCAATTTCATTCATGATTTTATCTATTTGGGTCCTCTCTCTTTTCTTTTTGAGAAGTCTGGCTAAGGGTTTATCAATTTTTTTTTTTTTCAAAACAACCAGCTCTTAGTTTCATTAATCTGTCTACTGTTTTTGTTTTGTTTTGTTTTGTTTTTTGGTGGGGTAGGGGAGGATTCTGTATTGTTTATTTATGCTCTTATCTTTATTATTTCTCTTCTCCTGCTGGCTTTGGAGTTTCTTTGCTGTTCTGATCCTAGTTCTTTTAGCTGTCTCAAATTCTTTTGTATTTGAGATTTTTCTTGTTTCTTGAGATAGGCCTGGACTGCAATGTATTTTCCTCTTAGGACTGCCTTTGTTGCATCCCAAAAGGTTTGGACTGTTGTGTTTTCATTTTCATTTGCTTTCATATATTTTTTAATTTCTTCTTTAATTGCCTGGTTGACCCATTCATTCTTTAGTAAGATGTTATTAAACCTACATGCATTTGGAGGTTTTCCTTTTTTTTTTTTTTTTTTTTTTTGTGGTTGATTTCAAGTTTCATGGCATTGTGATCTGAAAATGTGCATGGTATGATCTCAATTCTTTTATATTTATTGAAGGCTGTTTTGTGACCCAGTGTGTGATCTATCTTGGAGAATGTTCTATGTGTACTTGAGAAAAATGTGTATTCTGCTGCTTTTGGATGAAAAGTTCTGAATATACCTGTCAAATCCATCTGGTCCAATGTATCATTCAGGGCCCTTGTTTCTTTATTGATTTTCTGCCTAGATGATCTGTGCATTGTTATAAATGGAGTATTAAAGTCACCTGCAGTTGCTGTATTCTTATCAGTAGGATTGCTTACGTTTGTGATTAACTGTTTTATCTATATGGGTGCTTTCAAATTGGGTGCATAAACATTTACAATTGAGCTCTTCTTGATGGATAGAACCCATAATTATTATATAATGCCCTTCTTCATCTCTTGTTACAGTCTTTAATTTAAAATCTAGTTTGTCTGATACAAGTATGGCTACGCCAGCTTTCTTTTGACTTCCAGTAACATGATAGATGGTTCTCCATCCCCTCACTTTCAATCTGAAGGTGTCCTTAAGTCTAAAATGGGTCTATTGGGGAGCATATAGATGGATCTTATTTTTTTTAATCCATTCTGGTACCCTATGTCTTTTGATTAGACCATTTAGCCCATTTACATTCAACGTTATTATTGAAAGATATGGATTCAGAGTCATGTGTTATCTGTAAGTTTCATGCTTGTGGTGATGTCTCTAGTCCTTTGTAGTCTTTGAAACCTTCCACTCACAAAGTCCCCTTCCCTCATGTGTTTTAAAAGCTTGTTATGTATCCTGCACCTGCAAGCACTACTATATTAAAGAGGGGTCATACATGTCCAGAACCTGGCCTTTCAGGAAGTGTTTTTTGGAGTGTGTTACATGCTCTCTGTTGTGACTCTGGTTGCTTTATCTCCCAACTCCTAATAATGTTTTGGACCCTCCACCGGTTGTGCTTTGGTTTGTTTGTTGAAGTAGCCCTGGGGAAAAAAATATTCGAAAAGGGGGGGGGGACAGTGGTGGTGAAAGAGGCTTTATCTCATACAAAGAGAAGTGACAGGGGTGGGGAAAAAGAAAGGAAAAAAAAAAAAAAGACTGGGCAGAGAAACTATATGGCTTAATCCAGAGAGGGGGAAGAAAATAAACAAGGACATATAGAACAAGTGTAAAGAGAATAGATTGAATATGTCTGCTTAAACAAGTCAACAACCAAAATAACCAGACTAGAGAAGGGAAGAACTAAGAAGGAGAAAAGGAAGAAAAAAACACATATATATTATAAGAATTGTCCAAGAATTAAATCAGAAAATGCAGAATTGCGGTTGCCTTGGAAGCGGTGGCAGCACTGGTCTGGAGGAGGGGCTGTCTGGTCCATCAGTGTCAATCTCTGGTAGATGTGCAGTTACCAGGCATGGAGGGGCATGGTTTGGTGTAGGCGGGTCCCGCCTCCCCTGTGGGGAGAACCTGAATCCCTATCTTATTGATGATTGTGGGGGGGGGGTGGAATTGACACCCCAGTCTCTCCTCCCCGAACGGGGTGTCCCAAACCACTCTGTTCAGGCCATCCTCACAGTGCTGCATGGCACAGAAGGACTGTTTTGGGTTTTTTTCACTCCACAGTCTCCCGCACCTCCCTGGGACTCCTCTGGGATTCAAACTCAGATGTCTTAAGGGGGTCCCGCTCTGTGCACCCTGGTTCCAGGGAAGTGCCACTCCACCCCACCGATGAAGGGCCTCTTCACAATGCTGCCCGGCTTGAACAAGGCGGTTTGTCCCGCTCCCCCTACTCCTGCACCTCCCTGGCGCTTGGCTGGAATTTAAACCCGGATGGCTTCAAGGGTCCCGCTCCATGCATCCCGGTTCGGGGAAGTACGCTCTGCCCTGCCAATAAAGGGCCTCTGGCTGGCAGGCAAGACAGTCTTTGTCCTTTGAGCGGTTATATACCTTCTTCCCACAGCACTCAAGGGAGGGGATCGCTTTCTCCCGCTGTGGACTGCACCCCTGAACAAGTTATTGAGGCTGGGGCTGGTTCCCCTCCTCTCCAGGTGCCCGAACAGTGCAGCCAGCCCCAGGTCGGAGAAAGCCCTGCAGTTAGAGATTGGATGTTTCTCCATTTTTTTCTGATCCCTGGTCCATGGTTTTTCTCTTGTCCAAATACAATCCTATAATTCTACAGCCTCTCTTTCTCTTCCCTTTGTCTCTGTGCAGAAGGGGATTCCTCCCCTCTGTGCCTACACCACCAGTTTTGTCTCTCCCAGTTCTCAATCATACTCCTATAGCCTGCCAGGTTGGGCCCATGGGTCCTTGGAGATGTCTCTGGCACTCTGCAGCTCGGACTCTTGGAATTCCAAGTCCTCTGGCCTCAACACTGCTGTGTTTTAGAGACGAGGGAACTTTGGGTCCCCCTACTTCTCTGTCATGTTGGATTCTAGCTGCATTTTGACTTTTTTTTTTTTTCAACGTTTTTTATTTATTTTTGGGACAGAGAGAGACAGAGCATGAATGGGGGAGGGGCAGAGAGAGAGGGAGACACAGAATCGGAAACAGGCTCCAGGCTCCGAGCCATCAGCCCAGAGCCTGACGCGGGGCTCGAACTCACGGACCGCGAGATCATGACCTGGCTGAAGTCGGACGCTTAACCGACTGCGCCACCCAGGCGCCCCTGCATTTTGACTTTTGAAAGACTGTTTGGGGATGCTAAAATTAGGATTTTTATGTAATCTCTCCTCTTCTTTTTTTTTTAAAGTTTCTTTATTTTGAGAAAGAGTGAGCAGGTGGGGGAGGGGCAGAGAGAGAGAGAGAGAGAGAGAGAGAGAGAACCCTAAGCAGGCTCCACACTGCCAGTGAGGAGCCCAATGTGGGGCTTAAATTCACAAACTGCGAGAACATGACCCACGCTGAAATCAAGAGTTGGAAGCCCAACCAACAGCCACCCAGGTGCCCTTAATCTCTCCTCTTCTCTCCTCCTTCCCTGACACCCCCTTTCTTTCCTCATTCCTACCTCTCTTTCTTCCTTTATTCCTAAAAGTGCTCCTTGCTTCTAAGTTTGGAAAAACCTCCCATGTTTTTAGTTCAGTGCTTTGGGACTTTGTTTCTACATTTGTATTTCTTATCAATCCAAGAAGTATTTGGTATAGGCAGAGAGGTAAACACGTGTCTTTACCTGGAAGCTACTTGGTTGGTCTGTACCATTCATGGATAATTCATCTTCCCCATTGATGTGCGGTATCCTCTTTATCACATGCCAACTCTCAGTAAAATTCGGGTTCTTTGTTTCATCGTGTTTCATTGTGGCCTTGTTTTTGAGGGCTATACTGTCCCTATAAATATATTCTGATACCTGATTGGGACAGTTCTCCTTCATTAACATTCTGGCTATTTTTCCTTATTTATATTTTATTTAAACTTTAGAAGAAGCTCTATGTAACTTTGAATTCATTCTTTTGAAAAAATCTTTTTTGAGGGGTACCTGGATGGCTCAGTCGGTTGAGCTTCTGACTCTTAGTTTTGGCTCAGGTCACGATCCCAGGGTTGGGATCCAGCCCCATGTCAGGCTCCACGCTGTTGCTTGAGATTCTCTCTCTGAAATTAAAAAAAAAAAATCCTTTTTGCACATTTTTACATGAATTAACATATGTTATAGATCCTTTCTATCATAAAACAGGGTGTGCATTTTTTCATGTTTCCATATAGCATTTTAATGTTTTCTTCATCTACATTTTGGATGTTTCATTAAGTTTATTCATATAAACTAGCATATTTCTTCTATACTCTCTTTATATTAATATTTATGTGGGCTCTTTTTTTTGTTCTAACTTTAATTTGGTTGTTGTTCGTGTAGGACAGAGTGTTGATTTTTGTATAGTAATGTGCCTGGGCAGCTTACTGAATTCGGGTTCTGATTTCCAGTTTATTCTTGTGTTTTCCAGGTATATACATCATATCATATCATATATAATCCATAGTAATTAAACCACCTCCTCTCCAACTCAAAATATCTCTTATTTCTTTCTCTTCCTTAAATGCAATGGCTGAGACCTCCAGAACAATGCTAAATAATCACAGTAACTGTGGACATTTTTGCCTAGTCATGCTTTGATTATTTCCTCCATTAAACAGGACATTTCAATGTTTGTATAAGATAATAATAGTAAGGATGTAGGCTTCTAGTCTTATTTAATTAGGAGGCTGTTTGCTTATTAGTAAGCATAAATATTGAGTTTTAGTAAATGCTCTTCAGTATCAGAGGTAGTCCTATTTTCCTTTTGATCTATTAATATATTGAAAGGTAATAATAAATCTCCTAGTATTAAAACATCCCTGAATTCCTAGACTAAACACCATTTATTCATGTGTTATTCATGTGTTAATTTGCTCCAAATGTGCTTTTATCTGATAATATTGTATTAGGAGTTGTGCATTGAGTTTTGGCATCACTGTGATTTGTAAGTAGAACTCAGAATTTTCAGGGCGCCAGGGTGGCTCAGTTGGTTGAGCATCTGCCTTTGGCTCAGGTCATAATCTCGAGGTCTGTGAGTTTGAGCTCTGCATCAGGCTCTGTGCTGACAGCTCGGAGCCTGGAGCCTGCTTCAGAATCTGTGTGTCCCTCTCTCTCTCTCCCTGCCCCTCCTCTACTCATGCTCTGTCTCTCTCTCTCTCTCTCTCTCTCTCTCTCTATCTCCCCAAAATAAATAAACATTAAAAAAATTAAAAAAAGGAACTCAGAGTTTTCCTTTTTCAGTGATATGAAACAATTTAAATACATGCTGAAGTATCTATTTTGTAATGATTTGATAGAATCTGTGAAAAGCCCAGAACTTTGAACTTTTTTTTTTCCATTTTTTCAAGCATGTGGAGGGGAAGACATAATTCTGTGAGCAGTCTTTCTCAATTGTTTCTGTGGTATTTAGTCTGTTCAGATTTTCTAACTCTTTTAAGGTCACTTTTAATAATTTATATATCCTAGAAAGGCATCAATTTCATCTACATTTTTGAATTTTAGAGTTGAACAAAGCAATCTCTTATTAGTCTTTAAATGTCCTTTTACTTGTATCATTTACCAGAACTTCTCTTTTATTTTGATCATTTTGTGCAGCTCTCTCTCTTTCTCTCTCTCTCTTTGTGGATAGGGGTAGCTAACGGTTTATCTATTTTACTGTGTTCCCCTTCAAAAAAAATCAGCCTTTAAATGACTGGAAGTCCAGAAGGAGAGAAGAAAAGGAGAGAGACAGAGAGAGACACGGACAGAGACAGAGAGAGAAGGAGAGACAGAGAGAGAAAGAAGGCAAGAAAGAGAGAGAAGGAGAGACAGAGAGAAAGGAGAGAAAGAGAGAGAAAAGGAGAGACAGAGAGAGAAAGAAGGCGAGAAAGAGAGAGAGAGATTTAGCTGTATTTTAGTAGCTGAGTAAGAATATTCCGGAAAGATGGAATAGCATAAGCCAGATGGGATGTCAGGAGTGTGATGCCAGAAGTCAGTGAAGTTATCGAAATCTTAACAGATGTTTTTTGAAGGAATACTAAGTGTCAGGTGTTGTTCTAGGAGACAAGTGGGAAAAGGACCCCAAATCTCTAACCAGAGGAGTCTATATTGTCATGTGGGCAGAAGAGCTAGACAATGACCAGGCATACAGATAAAACTACAAGGTGACATGAGACGGAGTAATAGGTATTATGATGGAAATACACAGGTGCTGTGGTAGAGAGAACTGGAGTGGGCGTGCATTTTCGGGTAGTCAAGGAAGGTTTCTTTTAAGAAGTGTCTTTTGAATCTTGACATTTGAAGACTGAGGTGGAAGCAGCCATGGAAAGATCTGGAAAAGGAGGAGAATTTGACTCAGAGAGACCACAAGTTCTTTGGGTTTCAAAGCACGAAAGACTTTGTCACATGGCAGGAGCATGAAAGGGAGACAGGGTGGCTGGAAAGTATCCAAGGGAGGGGTGGCATAGGTAGGGTGTGACTAGGAAGGGAGGTGGGTACGGATCACAGAGTGCTGCCTGCTGACGGCTCTCAGCCAGCTCACTCCCCAGGCACGGCCTTCCGCGAAGGTAGCTGCCTTGCCCAAGGTTATTCCCTCTGCTCAGACGCAACTTGAATCCAGTGGCCGGTGGAGAGAGAGAGGTTAAAAAAACAAGTCCTGTGTCTCAATCTGGGACACATCTGAAGGACCACCCCAGCCTCCAAACTCCTCATGAGACCAGATGAGGCTTTTGTTACAATTGAATCACAGTTCAATACCTGCGTCAGCCCCATCCTGCTCTCCTTACTCCTGAGCAGGTGCATTCCAGAGTCCTCCCCCATAAAAAAAACCTGCAGGCAAACCCCTTTACATATGTGTCCTGAGGAACTGAGCCTAAGAGAGTTGGTACTAAAAGTGGTCCAAGGAAACAGCATCCAAAATGGGATCTTGGAGCTGGATCACGGACCCTCTGCCACTGACCCTCTGGCAACGAGGACCCTGTTGCTGGAGCTGGGGAGAGCGCTGATAACTCTCTAGCACGTCAGACTATAGCGGTGAAGTTGTTAACATTTTCCCACTGGTCACCTGGAGTGTGATTCCTGTAGAACAGAATGCTCTGGCAGGTGCAACATGTCAGGCATTTGAGAGGCACCAGGGAAGTAGTAATTATAATGACTATGGAATTGGATGCCTCTTGCTAAGTACAAATGATGAGTTGGAAAAATTCAATAAAAGGTCAAGAGTGATTAATCATCAATTTAAGGCAAAATGTGAAAGTCGGAGGACCTTCTTGCCATGGTGAAGGGAGCTGTCATATCCTGTAGCTGGAAGGCAGTAAAAGGACCAGGTCTAGGACTTAATCAAAAGAGTGGCAGAGCTCCATAGAAGGTGGTCCGATCATCACCATCTGGACATCCTGCGGCATGCTGGTGCGCCGTGGTGAAGATATCACGCTGCTTGGGCTAAATTCGCAAAGATTGGCAAGAGTACTAGAGGTCTCAGCGAAAGACATATGTTCCAGAGGTGCGAGTAAAATCTACAAAGATTCAGGGCCTTCTATGTCAGTGCAATGTTTAGGAACGCAGTGGTCTGGGAACACGTTCCATTCAAAGTATCAGGTCTTCCCAATACAGTGACCGCTAAGAAGGAAGCACAATTCCTGGTGGGACTTTTTAGTCTCTAGAGCAGCATGTTCAACATTTTGTGTACTGCTCTGACCCATTTTCTAGGTGACATGGAAGGCTGCCACTTTCCGGTGGGTTCCAGAAGAGGGAAGGACTCTGCGGCAGCCCCAGGCTGTGGTATAAATAGCCCTGCTGCTCTGCCTGGATGGTCCATCAAGTCCTGAGGCATTAGGGGCATTTATGGGGCAAAAGACACTATGTGGACTTTGCCAAGGCCTATTAAGCAAATCAATTTAAACCTCCATGGCTCTGGAGTAAGGCTACACCGTATTCAGCTGAGAATTACACCTCGAGAAAAAGAGCTCTGTGCATTGCTGGGCTTGGCAGGGCACCCAACAATGGGGCATCACCTAACCGTGGGCCCTACCTGCCTGTCATGACATGGTTTTGTCAAATCTGTCAAGTCATTGTTTTTTTAATTTTAGGTTTTTTTTAATGTTTATGTCTGAGAGAGAGAGAGAGAGAGAGAGAGAGAGAGAGACAGAGTGTGAATGGGGGAGGGGGAGGGGCAGAGAGAGAGAGGGAGTTACAGAATCCGAAGCAGGCTCCAAGCTGTCAGCATAAAGCCTGATGTGGGGCTCGAACCCACGAGCCAGAAGATCATGACCTGAGCCGAAGTAGGACCTTTAACCGACTGAGCCACCCAGGCGCCCCAAATCTGCCAAGTTATAAGGGCGATGGACCCAGCAGCGATCTACTATACAATGGAAACCATACAACTGAGACTGGGCACAACCAGGGACAGAAGCGAGCAAGTGACCTGGATCCCCATGTCATCAGCACAGTTGTACCAGATCCTTTCCTCCAGCTCACATCTCTTATGACTGTGTGGTATATGTGTGTGTGTGTGTGTGTGTGTGTGTGTGTGTAATGTATGGGGTGTAGGGTGAGGTGTATATATGTTGTGTGTGTGCATGTTATAGTGTAGTGTGTGTGTGTGTGTGTGTGTGTGTGTGTGACTCCAATATAACTCCTTACAACCCTGAGGAAAATGGTGGAGCTTGTGGCCCTGAAACATGGCTGTGAGGATGAAATTCTCCCAATGGGCACAATTTTGGGCAGGGCTTTGCTCATTTACTTTCTGTGGAATGAGAAGGGATCCTAAATGAGAATATATACAATTCACAAGCAATAATAATGGCTTTGCTGCTTTGTCAGGCATCTGGGAGGGGAAGGAATCAAAGATCAAGGACAAGAAGGTCCGGGTAAAGATGTTACCAGATGGATGAAAAGGAGCAAAATGTGAAGATTGTTGTTTTCATTGAGAGCTCCCTCTTGGGAAGAGGGACATAGCAACCACGTGGCCGGAATGACACGGTCAGTGTAAGTCAACCAGCCTCTGACATCGGCCACTCCACGGTTGGCAGAGTGAACACGTGAATGGAGTAGCCAAGGCTGGAGGATAGGATTGGACCCACCACCATGGAGTCCCACATGGCAGCTCATTAGAAGGGGCCCGCTGTACAGCAAGAGTTGCAGTGATGGGTCCATGACATGGGAATTCTGGTCCTGTCACATATCACACCATCCAGAAGCTGCCAGGCTCCTAGAGGCTTCTGAAGTAGCTGAGGCACTGGCTTAGAAATGATATCCACAAGGCCAGGGCATCATCTTCCAAGAGGCAGTATACATCTCAAACGAGCCTTTGCACGAGGTTGTGTCCCCAGCATGTAGAACACATGTGTTGGGAACCAAGGAGAAGATACAGGAGTGGCCTCACTTATCATCACTTTGAATGGCTTGTTTGGGAGATTGTGTTTTCTCTTCCTACAGCCCTGAGTTCTGTAGGTTTTGAGGTCCTGTTTCCTCCGAGCACTAATGCTTTCGCCAGCAGACAGTAAGAGTCCCATTAAACTTTCAGGCGTTGCTGTCATCTGGTCACTTCTGGCTTGTCATGTTAAGCAGACAGCAGGCTAGGAAAGGAGTCACCGCCGTGGCAGCAGTAAGTGACTCTGATCATCACAGGAGGTAGGGCTGCTGTTACACAAAGGATGATAACTAGTTGTGGCACCTTGGCGACTCAACAGGGTTGTCTCCTGGTATGGCTACTACCCTGGCCAATTGTGACTGAGAATGGACAAGTGTAACAGCCCTGACCTGAGGAGAGCATGGCGACCAGAGGCGCAGACCCTTCAGGGGTGAGAGTCTGGGACACTCCACCAGTAAACTACCTAGACTGTCAGATGTGATAGATGAAGATATGGGGTGCGTGTGGGGGTGGAGCTAGAAAAGCTAACAGAGGAAGAAATGATGAGTGTCACTTGTGGCCCCGGGGCCAATCCTAACCTTCGTCTTGAGCGTTTTCTCCAAGAAAGTTTTCTCCGACCAGTGTTCCAGAGAAGTTTCACCCAGACGGGGTTAACTTATTATTTGAAGCAGTTGGATCCAAGGGGCACAGAGAATGGATTTAGTAGATGCTACTGTGTGGCCCCAAATCCCTCCTCAGAGCCAAAGCTTTCATACCTGCTGGATGTATTGACTGCTGACACCCTCCAGCTGAGCTCTGCCCTCGCCAAATTGTCTTCTGCCAAAAGGTGCTGCTCATCCCAAGGTTATGCTACCCCCTGCCAAGGGCCAATGTGCTTCCACGATTAGGAGATGCAGGCATAAAAAGGCTGGCCCCCTTCCCTGAATATGGGGGACCATCCATTCTCCAGAGCCCTGAGGTCAGCAGAGGCTCTGTTGAGACTGGATCACTGTTTACCTTCTCCCTCTGCCCATCCCTGCTTCCCTCACCCTTCATGGTATCTTTTAAGATATGTGCAAAAATTCCTTGGTGTTCCTTCCCTCAAGACATTGGGTTCTATTCCCCTCCTCTTGTGTGTGGGCTGGGCTTGGGTGACTCTAGAGAATAGATTAGTGGCAGATATGATGGGGTGTCACTTACAAGATTAGTTTATGGAAAGACTCTGGCTTCAGTCGTGGGTACGCTCTTCCCCACCCTTATTCTGTCTTCCACTCCTTCCGGGGGAAAACAGCTGCCATGTTGTGTGGACACTGTGCAGGGGCCCATGGGCAAGGACTGGGTACTACCAATACCATGTGATAGCTTGGCAGTGGATTCCCTGACAGACAGCTCGATGCATCCTCACGAGAGTCCCTGAACCAGAGCCACACAGCTAAGCTGCTCCTGGATTCCCGACCCACAGGAACTGTGTGACTCAGTAAGTGTTTATTGCCTCAAGCCGCAGAATTTGGGGATAATTTTTTACCTAATAGGTAGCTAACACAGCCTTATGGATGTTTTCCTCGAAAGAGATTTCCAATGAACTTCTTTCCTGCAAATCTCCACATCGGAGTCTGTTTCCTACAAAATCCATCCTAAGAGAGGAAGTAAAGTCATGCAGATCCTAAAGGTCTTGCTTTTTCTGAGGGATGCTGCCTAATTTATTGTTGCTAACTGTAGGGAGACCAATATATGGCCGTGATGCCGAGGCAGGTGAGAAAGGAGGTCTTCTAAGCCAGGCTAAGGAAATATAACTTTGCCTTGTAGGCAGTTGGGGGACCAGGGAAGGCTTGGGGGCAAGAAGAACATTCTAGAAGCAGGATGAAGGATGGATAAAATGGAGAGACTAGCAATAGGGAGAGAAAGCTGGAGCCCACTGTGAGGTTTGGACAAGAAATCAGGAAATAAACTACCCTCAACCCTCTGGTGGGTGGGACTAATAGAATAGGGTTGATAACAGTACTCACTTGGTAGGGAGTTGTTGGGATTAATGAGATGCTTAGAACAGTGTCTGGAACGCAGACTCACTGCGTTTGTTAGGTAAACGCGTGCTGGGTCAGGCGGCCCCTCCAGGGCCACAGACTTTACCAGCCAATGCTGTAACATCCCAGAGTTTGAGGGAGAGGGAGGGACATCCCAAGTAGTTCATTTGGGCACACAATGCTGTGACTCAGAGCAAGGTCAGGGTCCTGGGAAACTTAGTAAGAGAAGTTGTGTTGGGTCCCTGGTCAACATTCCTAGTTCAAGGCCTTGCTCCCTCCCTCAAATGTGGTTTGTGCTCTTGATAATAAAGGCAACCGGAAAGAGAAAGAATGACCCACCCCTGCAACAGGGAAAATAAATCCGGAGCTCATATTCTGCTGATACTAGTGACAACATTTCCTGAGGAAACAGCATGACAGAAGCCTGTCCATCACCAGCCCCCAGACCCCTGCCTCTGCTCTCCATCCACAAAGTGGACCCATTACTAGAGACTCCTAAAGAAGAGGAGGATGGGCTTCTGATGCTTTAAACTGACAAGTTCTGGTGCCCCAATCTCTCATAGGTCACGACAGATTATTTTTCTGAAAGGCAGTTTCCCGCTTGCACACGGTCTAAAAGGCTTTCTCTGATATTTCAGCTGCTGGCTCCAGCTAATGGTCTGGCTAGCCAGAGACATTATTGAATATCTTTGTAATTAACAAAGTGTCAGATGTCATGCGGAATAAACAGGAAGAAGTTTGTGGCAAAGCGGATAAGGTGGACACATGCCATATGAATACTCAGAAAGTAAGTCTCTTTAGAATGGTATCCCGACATGAGGATCGTTACCTGGTTCTGCCATCCCAGGCTGCAGGATTTTGACTCTGAAAATTTAGGCGGGGTCTGCCCACACTAGGGTTTCATGTGCTGAACCGTCTAGTGGGGGTACTTTAGCTTGGGACTTTCTGAAGATGTCAAGAGAACTCGTGGATAACCACCAAGCCCATGTTCTAGAGTGGAAATGACATACACTTGCCTTAACTCTGATGACTTCAAAAGGAAGCCTGTGACAAGGGCTTACGTGCAAGGAGCTTATCTGGGGAGTGGGTCCAAGGAACAAGAATGGGCATTCTGAGATGGGTGTGAATGTCCAGATATGAGGACAGGGGCTTTCCTGGGTGCTTCCTCATGACTTCAGCTGTAGGGTACCGTCTTGTGGATAAGCCATAATTAATGTAACCCTTCATCTATCTGTTCTTTGTTATTTAGGTTGATCCCCCCTTTTTTTCCCCTGTGAAAAACAGTATTTTGAAACATCCCTGTGCAGTCATCTTTGCAAACAGAGCTGATTTTCCCTAGGATAAATTGTAAAACTGAAGTGACATAATTGTTCTTTACAAAATGTTGCAGGCAGTAGTTACCTATATTTAGCATTTTTTATTCTGATTATAAAAGTGATACATACTCAGTACAGAAAATTTAGAAAAATAAGAAAAATACAAAAATATATTTTATTAATATACTATACATTAAAAATAAATATATATTAAAATAAAAAATATATATTAAAAACGTATTTTATACAGAAGGACAAAAGCAGCTTGCTTTTCTTAACTTGAGAGGTATAGCATCAACATATCTCCGTGCCATTTAAAATTTTTAAAAACCCACACGTCACTTAAGGGCTGAAACGTGCTTCATGGTGGCATTAGAGCTTCACTAGACAAACTATTTTCTCATGTGGGGATATTTAAGTTATAGCAACTTTTTTGCTATTGGACATCGTGCTAGGATGAGCATATTTTCAATTTTTCTGGACTCTGGTTATTTTATTAGGTTAGGTCCTTAAAAAAGGATTATTGGGTCAGATAATGAGCCGTGTTTTTATATTCAAGAAAAATCAGCACCCTCAGAGTCCTTGAGGATTAGCACATAACAGGTGCCTAGTAAATATCTGTGAAATGGGCATGCATATTTAATTTTCCTTATGTTTATTTATTTTTGAAGGAGAGAGAGACAGAGTGCAAACAGGGGAGGGGCAGAGAGAGAGGGAGACACAAATTCTAAGCAGGGTCCAGGCTCTGAGCTGTCAGCACAGAGCCTGATTAGGGACTGGAGCTCGCGAACCATGAGATCATGACCTGAGCCAAAGTTGGACACTTAACCGACTGAGCCACCTGGGTACCCTGGGTATGCATATTTTAAAGTGCAAGTTCATAGTGCCAAAATACTTTCCAGGTGGGTTGTGTTCATTCACATTCCCACCGATACAAAAATGAGTCTGTGCTACATTGTCAACATTCAGTACTATAATTTCCTTTTACCTCGGACTATTGAAATAAAGCCTTGTTTTAATTTTTATTTCCCTGAATTGTAGTGTGTTTTTCCATGTGCTTTTTGGCCATTTATATTTTTTCTGCAAATTATTTATTCAGAATTTTGCCCATTTTTTTTGGGGGGGAGAAGGTGTTACTCTTTTAATATGATATATAGATTTGTATGTATACATGTACTCTCTGTAATTCTTGGGCTATCTAACATTTCTTGTAATATTCCCCCAGGTTGTCACTTGCCTTTAATTTGTCATTTGATTTCAGTCTTGAAATAAACAGAAATTGACTTTAAATTTCACCAGACTTAGCAGATTTTTCTTTTTGATATCTTCCTTTGCTTTAAGAGTGAAAAAGACGGCTCCCGTCCGAAGATCACACACATTTGGTGTGTCAAATGGCATTCTCCTTGCAGTATATAAGGCTGCCTTCCTGAAAGTTCAGTATGCTTGAGAGTGGGACAAGAGGAGACACACTGCCTTCTGTTTCTCACAGTGAACCGTGCACAGCCCTGGATCTGTGGGGCCCTCTGCCTAGGACATCCCGTACACACTACCATTCCTCCCTTTCCAACGCAAGTAATTTGACGTTTTATTTATTTTTGAGATAGAGAGAGACAGAGCATGAATGGGGGAGGGGCAGAGAGAGAGGGAGACACAGCATCCGAAACAGGCTCCAGGCTCTGAGCTGTCAGCACAGGCCCCGACGCGGGGCTCGAACTCACAGACCGTGAGATCATGACCTGAGCCGAAGTCGGACGCTTAACCGACTGAGCCACCCAGGTGCCCCATCCAACGCAAATCATTTGAATTGACTTTTATTAAGGGCCACTGTCCACAGCCTCTTACATCCAACTTAGACCACGACACTGAATCCTACACTTTCTGCTTTCCAGAAGTCTAGAGGAAGAGACAGGCAGCCCCATGAACATCTTTAGTAATGTAATATTTAGGAGCTAAAATAGGAAAATAAATATAATGCTAAAGGAACAGGGAAGATGGAACGATTCATTGTAGTTATTGGTGCAGCAATTAGAAAACAAGGGTTCATGGAGGAGGTGATGTTAGCTGGATAATTATTAATGAATATTAATGATAAAGAAGAAATAGGCAAAGACAGCTATTTGAGAAGCATGGCATGTTAGGAGGAGGTTAAAGAGTTTGGAGAACAGTGGGGTCTTGCAGTTGGGGATAAGATGGGTTAGAGGTTAGAGGCACTGGTGAAAGGCAACAAATTTCTTTCTAGGTCATTGCACTTAACCTTCTGGGTAACGTGTGGCCAATAAGCTGGTGTCCTGTCAGTATCACATCATTGCGCACTCCCCTCACTCCGCTAGGCTTTTGTTTTTAGGCACCGGAGACTCTTCTTCACTGGACCACCATCAGACAGACTAGAGGGATCCTACCAGCTTCTCCTTCTCCTTCTCTTCCTCCTCCCTCCTTCTCTTCTGCAAAGTAGCCAGACTACAGTTAGCCACTATCTCCGCAGAATCTTTTCTCTTCCCAACTGCCTTTCACATGCAGACTAGTTTTCACAGTGCCCTTAAGTGTGAACTTCTCCACATTCTGTTGCAAATGAAGTCAGATCTTTTAGAAACTTAAATGTCCCCAGAAGAGATTCAGAGCTCTTCCCCAGGCAAATCTCTGAGCCCTGGCTCTGGAGATTGGGGTGGGGACAATGGTGCCCTTCTCTCTGACCGCTATCCCTGTTTCTAAAGGAGCACTCAGTAGAGAAGAGGCAGTGGTCTCACGTATCCTTAGCTTGCCTCCCCCATCATGAAACCTGTCTTATAAGCTGTGACAAAAGCCATTGTGGTCCCGTTGTACGCAACAGCACCATACCCAAGATAGAGCCTCCATCCCGACAACGGGGTCTGGGTGAAATAAGGGAGCCTTCACTTCTTCACTTCACTCACCCAGAATGTACTGTACCTCAGTAAGGAGTGGAGTAGACGCAGTAACAGCTGGAGGCAAGATGGAAAATGCTGGTGTCTTACTCTATCCCTAGGCAGATAGTCCTCCTTGTGGGAGCTCAGGGAAGAAGGGACTCTGCTGTGGGCTGCAGCAATCTGGAGTGAAGTTTCTGTCTTGCTGATCTCAGAGTGGGGAGGGAAGAAGAGGGTCTTGGTTCATATATCACAGGTTCTTATGGTTCTTAATCACGTTTTAGTAGATTTTCTTGAGTAAATGTTTCTTCCTTTGCTAGATGCTCTCAGGATGGTTTCCAGAGACTTTCAATGTTTTTAAAAATAATTTTCACCAGTTTTTCTGGGGAGTAGGTCTGTGGAACTCACACTGCCAGGCCAAAAGTGGCGCCTGCAATTGTTTTTGTTTTTGTTTTTGTTTTTTACAAATGCTCTGGGGATAGGACTTTTTGCTCTGAGGAGCTTTGAATAAGGTGACATGATGGCAAACCCTGAAAATCAACCTTTTCCAGGTAGATGACAGACAAGTCAAATAGTGACATTCTCTGTCATTTTGAAGATGTTCCAAACCCTGTCTTTCCCATCCAATAGCTTCTACCTCTACATAGCTATCACGGGTGTGAGACTGCTGGTTTCCAAGGGTAGCATTTAATTAGCAAGAGGGCTCTAGGTTATAGGGCAAGTTAAAATGTCACACAATTCACTGTTCTTTCCAAGATTCAGCCATTTTTCACATTTTCTTAGATTGTTTATTTACTGTTGAAGTTTGAGAGTTCTTTTTAATATTTTCAGTATAGGCATTCATGTTATGTTTGAGGCTTGCAAATATTTTCTCTTAATTTTTAAATTGTCTTTTCAGTTCTTGGCAACATCTTTAGTACAGCAAAATTTCAATTTTGTTGACATCCAGTTTACTGAGTTTTTTCTTTTATAGATCATGATTTTGATATCAAGTCTAGGAGCCCTTTGCCTAGCTATAGATCTCAAAGGTTTTCTCCTATTTTTTCCTAAGACTTTTATCGTTTTCCACTGAAGTCTGTGAGTTAATTTCTGTATCAAGTGTGAGACTTAGGTCAAGGTTTATTTTGTTGCTTATAGATGTTCAATTGTTCCAGTATCCTTTGTTGAAAAAGTTATGTTTCTTCCTTTGAACTTTCTCTCACATCAGTTGGATATATTTCTGTGAGTCTATTTCTGGGTCCTCCACTCTGATCCATTGGTCTATATCTCTATCCTTGCACCAATATCAATCCGATTCATGTAGCTGTATGATGAGCCTTGAAATTGCATAGACCGAATTCTCTCACTTTAGTCTTCTTTTTCAAAATTGTTTTAGTTTCTTTGCCTTTCCATGTACATTTTATTTTTTATTTTTTATATTAAATATAATTTATTGTCAAATTGGTTTCTACACACCACCCAGTGCTCATCCCAACAGATGCCCTCCTCAATGCCCATCACCCACATTCCCCCCCCCCCCATCAACCCTCAGTTTGTTCTCAGTATTTAAGAATCTTTTATGGTTTGCGTCCCACCCTCTCTGTAACTTTTTTTTCCCTTTCCCCTTCCCCATGGTCTTCTGTTAAGTTTCTCAGGATCCACATATGAGTGAAAACATATGGCATCTGTCTTTCACTGCCTGAGTTATTGCACTTAGCATAATACCCTCCAGTTTCATCCACGTTGCTGCAAATGGCCAGATTTCATTCTTTCTCATCGCCAGGTAGTATTCCATTGTGTATATAAACCACAACTTCTTTATCCATTCATCAGTTGATGGACATTTAGGCTCTTTCCATAATTTGGCTATTGTTGAAAGTGCTGCTATAAACATTGGGGTACAAGTGCCCCTATGCATCAGCACTCCTGTATCCCTTGGGTAAATTCCTAGCAGTGCTACTGCTGGGTCATAGGGTAGGTCTATTTTTAATTTTTTGAGGAACCTCCATACTGTTTTCCAGAGCGGCTGCACCAGTTTGCATTCCCACCAACAGTGCAAGAGGGTTCTTGTTTCTCCACATCCTGGCCAGCATCTGTGTACATTTTAGAATGATCTTATGTATATCTACAGAAATACTTGCTGGGATTTCAATACAAATAGTGTTAAACCTATATATCCATTTGAAGACAATTGACACCTTTACTATGTTGACTCTTTCAATCCATGAACACGGTATGCCTTTCCATATTTTCAGATTTTATTTCTTTCTTTCAATGTGCCTTAGTTTACAGCATACATTTCCTGTACATGTTTTATTAGACTTAAACCAAAGTATATTATTTTTTGAATGATTACAGATGATACTGTATTTTTAGCTTTGTTGTCTACATGTTTATTACTAGTGTTCAGAAATATTGTTTGTGTATTTTATCTTGTAACCTGAAGACTTGTTGAACACTCACTTATTTTTTCTTGGAGTTTTGTTTTTGTTTTTTTAATTATTATTCCTTGTGTCTTTCTTTCTTTCTTTCTTTCTTTCTTTCTTTCTTTCTTTTTTATTTATTTTTTAATGTTTATTTATTTCTTGAAAAGAGAGAGAGTGAGAGCATGTGCATGCACAAGGAAGGGGCAGAGAGGGAGAGAGAATTCCAAACAGGCTTCTTGCTGCCAGTGCAGAGAGAGCCTGACGTAGCTCAAACTCACAAACTGTGAGGTCATGACCTGAGCTGAAATCAAGAGTTGGATGCTCAACTGACTGAGTCACCCTAGCACCCTTATTTACTTATTTTTCACGTAGGCTTCATGCCCAGTGCAGAGCCCAATGCAGGGCTTGAACTCACCACCCTGAGATCAAGACCTCAGCTGAGATCGAGACAGATGCTCAACTTACTGAGCCACCCAGGCACCACTCCTTGTTATTTTCTATGTAAGCATAATATCATCAACAAACAGGGACAGTTCCTATCCAATCTTACTTACTATCCATCTAGCTTTTATTTTCTTTTCTAGCTTCTAACATTATGTGAATAGGAGTGGTGAAAGTGGATACTCTTGATTTGTCTTGGATCTTAGGTGGAAAGCATTAAGACTTTCACCATTAAATATAGTGTTCCCTGTAGCTTTTTGGTAAATACTTCTTTTGAAGTCGGAGAAGTTCCTCTTTATTTCTACTTTTCTAAGAGCTTTATCATGAATGGGTGTTGAATTTCATCAAATAATTTTTCTGTTATCAATTGATATAATCGTGTGTTTTTTTCTCCTTTATCTCATTAGTATGGTGGGTTATGTTGACTACTATTTGAGTATTGAACTTGTCTAGTATCATTGAGATAAAACCTACTTGGTCATTGTGCATAATTCCTTTTATAATTCATTTCTTATGTTGCTGAATTCTATTTGCTAAGATAAGTTGCCATTTCTTTCATTGCTTTTACAAGTTGGACTGTGATGTTTGTGGTGTAAATTTCTTTGAGTTTATTCTGTTTGATGGTCACTCACTTCTTGAATCTGTAGGTTTATGTCTTTTGCCAATTTGGGGAAGATTTCACCCATCATTTCTTCAAAGACTTTTCAGCCCTGCTTCCTTCTTTTATCCTTCCAGAATTCTGATGACATGAATGTTAGAATTTTTAAAATCATCCCATAGTACCCTGTGTACACACACACACACACACACACACACACACATACTCTCTCTCTCTCTTTCTCTCTCTCTCTTGCTCTCAGTTGTTTCTATTCCTGGAGTAACTTCTATTATTCTGTCTTTCAGTTCACTTATTCTTTCCTATGTCCCCTCCTTCTGCTGTTGAGCCCATTCCTTGAGTTTTTAATTTAAGCTGTTATATTTTTAAGTCTCAATATTTCCATTTGATTCTTTCTCTATAGTTCAATTTTCTTTTTGACATTTTTTTTTAATTTTTCATTTATTTCAAGTCTGTTCATATTGCTCATTGGACTATTTTTAGGATGACTGCTTTAAAATCTTTGTCAAATTAATTCTAACATGTCTGCCAAATCAGTATTGGGAATATAGTCATTGCTTTAATTTTTTTTATTTTTTAAGTTTCTTTATTTCGAGAGAGACAGAGACAGTGTGAGTGGCGGGGTGGGCAGAGAGAGAGGGAGGCAGAGAATCCCAAGCAAGCTCTATGCTGCCAACACAGAGCCCAATGCCAGGCTTGAACTCACAAAACTGTGAGATCATGATGTGAGCTGAAACCAAGAGTCAGACGCTTACCCGGGCACCCCTAGTCATTGCTTTTTTTTAATCAGCAGGAAGATTAAGAATGCCCAAGACATGACTCTTTGCCTGTGAGGATAGAAGTTGATGGATAAAAACCCCTGTTTCCTCCCCTTTGGCTGTTTTCCACATAAACTCTCAGAATATCTCCAATAAGTCTGATCCCATTGTCCCTACTGGTAACCTGCTAATTATTGTTCTATTCAACTTCTCTCCCATCCCTATCTTACTTTTCCATTTTCCTTACCAGTGATCACTGTCGGGACCTTCTGGTTTTTTGTTTGTTTTTACTTTGGTAGTGGCATAGGTAGGAGGTGAAGATGAATGAAAACAGACAATGACAACTTTCCATGTTCCCTTTTAGATAGACCTAGGTGTATGGAATCAGGACAAGAAACATAATAGTTTAGCATAGATTTTTTAATTTTTTTAATTTTAATTTTTTTTTAATGTTTATTCATTTTTTGAAAGAGAGAGAGAGACAGAGCACAAGCAGGGGTGGGGCGGAGAGAGATGGGGACACAGAATCTGAAGCAGGCTCCAGGCTCTGAGCTGTCAGCACAGAGCCCAACGCGGGGTTCGAACTCACGAACCATGAGATCATGACCTGAGTCGAAATCGGACGCTCAACCGACAGAGCCACTCTGGCGCCCCTAGCATAGACTTTTTTAACGTATAATACTTTGTTCACTTTGCACTGAAGTCATGTTATCTGTGATGCGATCTATTTAACTGAGAGCGTCTCTATCTTCAGTGTCAAACTAAACAAAATTCGAGTTACACGTATTTCAGATTCTCAGTTAAAACAAACACGGTGCACTGGCAACCTGACTTTATAAAGTTGACTCTCAAATATCACCAGGTTGAGTCACTAGGAGCTCATTTTCACCTCTGTTTTGATCTGCGACTTTTTAAGAAGGTCACCGTGTCTTCTCTCCTTGAGCTCTGGATCTTACAAGACTTTGGTCAAAGTCGTAAAAATTCTGAACTGACTACAGAGAGAGGATCAGGCTTCAGGAGCGGGAACTCGAGAGGCGCACGCGGAGCTGCATGAGATGAGAGTAAGTGAGTTCTGAACTCAGTTCTGATTGTACTGCTGTTTATTCAGCGTTCTGGGAACTGAAATTCTTCTTGATTAAAGGGGGGGAAATGGCAATTTTTAGCAGTGCTTGTTCAACATAGGTTATTTTGACAAGGACATATTTGAATAATTCTGGGTTAGGGGGTGAAAATGACAAGTTTTATTTATTAGCCTCAATTGGCAGTAAGATACACCACAGGGAATACAGCTCGGTGTTCTTGCGGGGCGGCCACGGGGACAGCTTGCCCATCTTAAGCACATTCTCAGTGTTCTTGTTACATTACGAAACCAAAGAAGTGATTGATGTAGAATTAAGAAAAGAAACACAAGAGATATGTATCTCAGTCTCCAAGCTCAGACATCCAATAAATATATTTGATTTATTTTACCAGGACGCATATGAATATTTCAAGCCTGTTTCTGCCAGACTCACGGAAACTGGGGATAGAGCACTTTTGTTTTTGAGGAGGTGAAAAGGAAAAAAGAGAAATGGGAAAAACAATGAAGAAAAAGGGGCAAGAGAGTGGTGTGCAGGGCCTGGAGACCAGTCCCAACAGGAAGAGATGAGAGAAGCACCTCAAACGTTGCCCAGAGGGCAGAGGGGCTGCTGTGTCATCAGGGATGGTCCAGCCCTGGACAGCACCAACCAGAGTTCCCAGTTCTGAAAGCTGGTGTAATGGGCTATCTGCGAACCAGCTTCTTGTGCCCTCCTCTTTCACCTTACCCTCTGTAAGCCACTGGTGTTCCAGAGAATCTACCTGAAGGGGCTGAAATTTGACGTCCTGGGTTTCTCATCTGACCGCATCCCGATTATCCCACCATCCTGCTGTGGCTTAAAGGATTTTCTCTTCCATATTTCATAACCTCCTAGAAAGAAAGAGTTTGAAAGTGGCATGGCTTCTCAGTGACCTTCAGTCTCCCTCTGCGTCTCTTGATTTTGTTCGAGAGATCTTTGTCTGTTGAAATCTTACTCAGACTCCAATCTGTACCAGAGATAGAGGCAGAGCTTTCCTGTGTGAAATGAGGAGAGGAGAGTGGTGTTCTCTCCAGTGGAAATTAGGAGAACCAGATTCCTGCTTGGGCCAGTCCTTATCAGACCTTCCAGTGGTTAATAAAGTCACACATAGTCACCTTACCTTGGTTTCTTGTCAGTTCTGTGAGAGGTAGGGCAATGACAAGGTTGAATTTTACCTGAAGGTTAAGAAATCTCACTCTTTTGTGCTCTGGAGAATTACTGTAAAGAACCACCCTTCCCCCCATGACTTCTGGGAACACTCCTAGATCCATCCCTTCTTTACCTATGTCAAGGCCAGACACAGACCCCACAAGTTCCTTTTTCTGCCTCATAAGTGGTTGTCTTCATGCTTTGCTGGACTGCTAGTCCCCCTTGATTAACTGGAACCAAATGTTCACCAGCCAAACTTTGATGACACAGGCCCTTTTTCCCCAGGACCCTGAATTCTGATCCACCCCAGCCTGAGTCAGCATCGAGACTTTCCTCAAGTGTCCCTCCTAGAAAATGGGTTGGTAGAATATTCTCTGGTCAACCTTTTCATGCCACTTTCCTACACCAGGATATTCCTAGCTTGGTTCACTTCTCCCGCTATGGAAGCTAACACCTTTCTGGCCCAACTTTTGAGATGCCTGAAGGTCTCAGGGGTTACGAAGTTTTCCATATTGTGATAGTCCTCCGTCCCCCCACCACCATGCCTCCCTTCTCCTTGCAATAATCCTTATTCAGTTTGGTTTTCATTGGACAGCAGGCATTCTGATACTCGTTCTGTGGAAGGGAAGTTGAGGTTTGCCGAGATGGACACGTACCTCGGGCCTAGTGGTCAAGTTAACAAGGAATGGCACAGGTTGGACCCAGGTCCATTCCAGACTTCAGTCCTGGGGTTTTTAGACTGCCACGTGGATTCTTTCTTAATGCTGGGGCAAATGACTTCACTTCTATAAACTGAGAACGTTGGAATAGAGATTCTCTGCAGTTCCACCAACTTTGACCTGCTGTAGGGATGACGGAAAGGGCCGAAAGCCCCAAGGTACACCCCCAGGTGGCACACAAGATGGCAGACACTTTGACACCTGAGAATTTTCCAAACGTGAGCTGTCAGAAAACGTTCCTGTAGGAAAACAAACATTGAACGAGATGATAGGCTCAACAGAGGTAACAGAGGTGAATTTGCCCATCCAACTGAAAATCTAAAAATAAAAATCCATTTGCCAAGGTTTCATATTAAAAGAATATATCAAATGAAATCTTAGGGTGTCTCTTGGCTTCTTCATATCACTGTAGTCTGCATCTGATTCATTCTGGATGCCTGAAATTAGCTTTTGTCTGTCCTATCAGAGTTAAGTATTTCTAAGGAAATTATTTCAGTAGAGCAGTGTGGCTTGGGTACTTGGGAGAAATGCACATTCTTTGCCCCACCGAGACCTCTTGAATTAGAAACTTTTGGAGGGTGGCCCACCTTCCATGTGCATTTTTTAAAAGTTTATTTATTTATCTGGAGACAGAGAGAGAGAGAGAGAGAGAGAGAGAGTGTGTGTGTGTGCGTGCACACCAGCAGGGGAGGGGCAGAGAGGGGGAGAGAGAGGATCCCAGGCAGGCTCTGTGATGTCAGCACAAAGCCAGATGTGGGGCTGGATCCCACCACATGAGATTATGATCAGAGCCAAAACCAAGAGTTGGATGTTTAACCCGCTGAGCCACCCAGGCGCCCTCCACCTTCTGTATTTTAATAAGCTCTTCAAGAAATTCACATCACACTCAAGAGTGTCCTGGTTTAAGGATGAGCTTCCCTGTGGCATGTGCCCTCGGCAACAATCCTGAGGAGGAAGGGGACTTTGCTCTCCTAAGCTCCTCCCTCCTCTGGCAGCTGTGCTCTGGAAGGTACCTCATCCCCACCCCCTCTCAATCGCTCTCCTTCCCCAAGTGTTGTAAATAAGTGTTTTTTCCCCCAGCAGTTCTTGCATTCAAAGAAAGGAAAGAAATCAAAATGTATTGAGCGTCCATGAATGTGCCAGGCACTTGGGCTTGGCACCTTTGATGAGCTATTTATTCGATCTTCATAAAAACCCAAAGAGAGGAAAAACATGTCCCATATTTCATACAGAGGGACATTTAAATTTCGTTAGAAGAACCCTCAAAGACCTAAAAGGTCTTAAAAACCCTTTACGACCTGAAGGGATTTCTTTTGGTGGAATTTCTCGCACTTTATAACAAGGGTGGGAGAGAGATTTTTATTGAGGAAGAAGGCTGGGCCGGCACATGCGCAGAAGGGACAGCACTCCCGAAGGGCGATCTGTCAGTACTCCGAAAGGTGGAAGCGCAGTCACGTCCTATGACTCAGCAGTTCCACTCTGGATTGTCCTCTCCGGGGAAAGTCGCCCCTGGATCTACAGGAAACAGGGAGGATGATCCTGCAGCACCGTCTGGGTGGTGGTGGCTGTGGGGGGTGCCTAGGGACAGTCGGGGTGCCCATGACGGGGAGGTGGAGAAGAGGCAGGGAGATGTCTGGTTCTGGGGGGCCAAGGTCTGCGGGAGCCCAGGGCAGCACACATGGGTCTTACAAGTAAAATGGAGTTTGCCTAAGATAATCATCTAAGCACAGTTCTATTTGTGGAAATGCAAAACAATATACATTTTACAAATGCAAAAACCAAAAGGGCAGACACCAAACCCTTAGAACATTTGCTGGTGGGGTGGGGGAGGGGGGGATGAGACTGGAAAGTAAAACAGGAGAGGGGCTTTGCACTGCCAGTGAAGAGAGTGTGCTGTGAATCGAGGTATGTTACCAAGTCCTCTGCACCTGAGTAAACAGACTGGAGGAAGGAGGAAAGGACAGGAGGAGGGAAGGAGGGAAAGGAAGAAAAGCAAGAGACAAGAAAAGCAAGACAAGCAAAACCAAGACACCTCATCCTGGCCAGTCCCCACCTGATCTTTGGATTGAATAGGTCTGGGGAAAGCTCAAGAACCTGTATCTCCCCATAGTTCCCTAGTGATACCGCGATGAAAACCATGCGGTTTGAAAGCCCTGGGAGGTTCAAACCTGGGACCAGCCCTGGGAGGTTCGGACCCAATTAAGCAGCCTGCAGTTTGAGTGCGTGAAAATGTTCTAGGCTCATAGATACACATAACAGATGGGTGGCTGCCAGAGGCGGGAGTGAGGCGTGAGCGAAATGGGTGAAGATGGCCAAAAGGTACCAACGTTTAGTTGTAAGTTAAAAAAATCCCCGGGTACACAATGTGCGACTTGGTGACTATAGTTAAGAACACTGTATCCTATGCTTGAACGTTGCCGGGAGAGTCAATCTTAAAAGTTCTCATCACAAGAAAAAAAATGTTAACTAAACTTATCGGGGCGATCATTTTGCAATATATACATATATCAAGTCACGGTGTTGTATACCTGAAACATATGATGTTATGCGTCAATTATACCTCGCTTTAAAAAAATGATGTATGGCTCCTGAAGACTTCATAGCTGAATCTATGTTGGGATGGCACTTAACTGAGTGTTTTTTTTCTCTGTCTGCCTCTTGGTATGGTGGGGGTATCTGGGATCTTTAGACAAAAGTAGAATTTTCCTGCTGTCCCTCCTGGAAGATCTGTACCTGGTCTGATCATTCACCAGCACCAGAGGGACGTTTGCGTTGGCTTGTCCAGCCCTTCATCTTATGAGGAGAGAGCTGGGGCCCAAGAGGAGAGACAAGGTGAGGGACAGAGCTGGACTAGATAGAACATGATGCCTTGATCTCTGGTCTAAGGCCATTTCTGAACCTCCAGATGCATAATGGAGTCACTCAGGGAGCTGCTGAGAAACCTCATCCTGGCCAGTCCCCACCTGATCTTTGGATTGAATAGGTCTGGGGAAAGCTCAAGAACCTGTATCTCCCCAGAGTTCCCTAGTGATACTGCAATGAAAACCATGTGGTTTGAAAGCCACACTGTTCCACCCTCAAATCCATCTGCAAAGGGCAAAAAAGGGAGCAGGTATAAGACTTTGGCTAGTCTGCTGAGGATGTTTTCTATCAAAGAGCCCAAGGGATTTCTCTCGTGAGAAAAGTCTTCAAGTTACCCCATACAGGTAGAGGGGCTGTTGCGGGGGCTGGGGGGGTGGGGCTGTGCCCTCTTAGGGATAGTGCAGTCCAACGACTAAGGCACTCTGATTCTCCACCCCTACTATTTCCTGGGATGGGCCCGGCCACTTGGTGGTGGTTAACCTATGCCCATACCTTCCTTCATTTATGACCTAACCAGTCTACTGGCTACTGGTGGCTACTGATAAGCATACTACACAGGTACTAGAGAGGATGTAGAGAGAAACGAGACTTGGAACCATCTCCAGGAGCCATCCCAAAACAGTGGGGGAGGTGGGTGACACAAAGCAACAAGGACAGAGGTGGGAGGATACCAGGCGACCAATGTGCCGAGGTCTCTCTCCCAGATCCTGGCTTGCAGAACAGCTCTGACTCTGTCTCAGGTAATATTTTTATTGTGTATCAATGCATTAGAATTAGATTTCATTTAATCGTTTTCTGAACAGGCCCACAGGCACACTGGCATCATCCCAATTTTTTAAGACTTGTAAATTTGTTCACATTCATTCCTCAGTATATTCCTTTTTGGTCTGCCAAAACCACATCACACAGCTTTACGTGTGGCATAAGGGATATCTCAACCTTGAGATTAGGAGGTTATTACGGCTGCTCTGAGACTTTTGATCACCCTACAATGGCTACTGGAGATAAATTATCAGCTTCTAATTGGGTATTTGGAGAGGGTCCTCCTGAACTCTAGTGGACATCAGTGGATTATCTGGCACCAGCACCTCTCCCTTCTTTCATCACAACTAACGGGAGGCAACATTTTGCACCACATACATCTGTCCTTCTGGCGTCGGCCGATTGTTTTAAGCATGGGCACTTGACTACGCTAGGCCAATCAGAACCCTCTTCTGGAATTTGTGGCTTTGGGACAGTGTCACTCTCATTCCTGAAGCAGAGTGCCTGCTCAGGGTGAGACACTGCCCTAGGCTCTGAGACCGTGGCACTGAATAGAAGACCATGCCTTCTTGTTTGGTGGGGGTGGGGAGACATAAATACACACATACATAATATGCAAGTGTAAAATATAGCCCAGAATCAGTCAATGATCATGATAATAATAATTGGTATTATAACACCAATACTTGCAAATATCTACTGAGCACTTACTCGGCACGCGGCACTATGCTAAGTGCTTTATATGCATTAATGCGTGTAATTACATTTATCAACTCATCCCAGAAAAAGAGTCCTAGGATGATTCCCATTTGAGAGGAAGCTCTCATTTCAGTGGGAGGCGATGGTGAAAACTGCAGAGGAAAGCAGGGACACTTCAAGTTGCTGGCTCCACATTTCCTAAGGTCCAGCTGTGTTGTGGTCCATACAGCTGCAGAGGTTAGCTCAGTTTGCCCTTGATCTCATGAGTTAGTCATTTCCCTTTGGCCTTGAACTTCTTTACATACTGTCACCTGCAACCAGAGATTGCCCAGACACCGTGGAAACCCAGCAGTGTTTGTCAAGTTGCCTCTGTGTGTGTGGCACGCATGAGTGTTGCTGATGTGACAAGGGCGAGCTGCCGGACGCAGCCCCAGCCTCAGGGGGTGGCTCACCCACCAACAAAGACCCTGAGACAGCAGAGGCAGACGCTGGAAATAGAAAGCTGGTTGCAGGACTCTACTTCTCACACCTCCATTTGCCCTCCTCTGAGGCAGGGTCCCTAAAGCCCATCGCGCCCCTCTTTTTTCCTTTTTTATATTTACTTACCTTCTACTGTGGTAAAAAACACATCACATTAAATGTACCATCCTAACTGTTTTTAAGTGTGCCGTCCATCCTTCCTGTTAAGCATTCTCATACAGTTGGTGCAACAGATCTCTAGAAGCTTTTCATCTTGCAAAATAGAAACTCAGTACCCGTTAAACACTCCTGCTGCCTCGCCCCACTGCCCTCCTCCAAGGACACCCCCTCTTTATGCAACTCTGATTATTCTATAAACTCCATTATCGAGGTATATCTAGGTGCCCAGAGAGCAGGGTCTCCTCTCTCCTGACTCCTGTTGGGCCCTCTGATCCCAGCCTCCCTTTTGCCTGTGATTCCAAAATAAAAGAAAAAAAAAATTCCAGTCTGAGGGCTGAGTATGGCTGTCCCCTTTCAACCCTTGTTTTGAAGCTTCAGTGGTCGCCTGTGTTCTTATGCCAGAGTAACACTGTCTGCTAGGTGTGTGCAGAGCAGGCCAGGCCGGAGGCGAGGGCACAGGCTGTTAATAAGTGTTTTCTCCTTCCTCTGAAAGTGGACCCAAATACTCACGTGTCTCCATCTAAGAGAGTGGACAGCAAGTCTGTGGAATAGCCAGAATGGTCCATGGGTTAGGTTATTGGGCTCAGGAATCGGACTCCTGATGAGCCAATTACTAGCACTGTATCCCCCAGGGAGCTCCTTAACCGTCCCCCCAGCTTCTTCATCTGGAAAACGTAGTACTGGGGCACCCGGGCGGCTCAGTCAGTTAAGCATCTGACTCATGATCTCACAGTCATGATCTCATGGTTCGTTGAGTTCGAGCCCCACGTCAGGCTCTGTGCTGACAGCTCAGAGCCTGGAGCTGCTTTGGATTCCGTCTCCCTCTCTCTCTGCCCCTCCCTGCTAGTGCTCTGTCTCTCTGTCTCTCTCTCTGTCTTTCTCTCTCTCTCTCAAAAGTAGATTAAAAAAAAGAAAAAAAGAAAATGTAGTATTGATGCCTCCTTCATGGCATTGTTGTGAGGCTTGCATAGGAAGTTATACATAAAATGCTTAAATAAAACCTGATACCCAGAAAGCACTTAAAAATGTATTGTGCAAGAATAAAAACGAATTAATACATAGATCTATGTTTTCAATAAAGGTAAATCTCAAAACATAATATGTGCAAAAAGCAAAAGAAAGTTGCAATAAGATGCATAAATACAGTGTGGTACGACTTAAACTTTGAGACATGAAGTAACATGGTATAATGTCTTTGCATACACACACACACACACACACATATATAAATTGACACGTTTTATAAATGTGTGTTGCCCGTGTGTGTGTGTGTGTGTGTGTGTGTGTGTGTATGAAAGCACAAAAAACATACCCAGGAAAGGGGAACCTGAGTGGCTCAGTCGGTTAAGCACAGGACTCTTTGATTTTGGCTCAGGTCACAATCTTGAGTTCAAACCTTGCATCGGGCTCTGCACTGACAGTGTGGACCTTGATTGGGATTCTCAATCTCATTCTCTCTCTCTCTCTCTCTTTCTCTCTCTCTCGCCTTCCCTTTGCCCCTCCCCCACTCAGGCTGTGAGTCTCTTTCTCTCTCAAAATAAATAAACAAATTAAACGAAAAAAACAAACATAACCAGGAAATATACATTCTGTTTTCCGGATAGTGGTTATCTCTGGTGGTGGTGGTGGTGTGTAGGGATGTGTGTGTGTGTGTGTGTGTGTGTGTGTGTGTGTACTTATGCATGTCATGTAGAATAGAGGTGGTCCGCGTGCTTGAAATGCTTCATAATTAAACATTTTGGAAAATTCATTATAGAAACGTCCATATGATAACTAAAAGGCTGCCTTGTTCATTTGTATTCCACTTGGCTATTTGAACTTCCCTTTTGATATGCAAGAGAAACTACAGTGTGATGCCCATCTGAAATGTGGATTATTAATGAGGATTTGGGGCCTGAGAGAGTGCCAAACTGGGGTTCTGTGACTGGAGTGTGGGGTCAGTGTGAGGGAAAGGCCAGGAGCCAGGAGATTGGCTTATGAATTTACATTATTCATTCTTACATGATCTGCAGAAAGAGAGAGATTTAGAGCCAAACATCACAGACAGGTTGCTTAATCTCTCCCGGTACATTTCCTTAGCTAGGAAATAAGAATAGTAAATCATTTTTACGAGGTTGCTGTGAGAAGTAAATAAACACAGAACATGGCACTTGGTAAGAATATCAAATACTCAGTGTTATGACACCCAATTTATTTTTAAAGCTTATATGCGACAGACTTCAGAGAGGAAAGACTTATCAATCACTTGCCAGGCTGAAAGATGATTTCTGCAGGAGTCAGAGAGGCCAAGAAAACTTCACCCCACAACCACCACTCCAATAAGTGCATTCAAAACACCAAGAACAGGGGCGCCTGGGTGGCTCAGTCGGTTGAGCATCCAACTCTTGATTTCAGCTCAGGTCATGATCCCAGGGTCAAGGGATCAAGCCCCATGTTGGGCTCTGCGCTGAGTGTGGAACCTGCTTGAGATTCTCTCTCTCTCTCTCTCTCTCTCCCTCTGCCCCTCTCCCCAGCTTGCTCTCTCTCTCTAAAATAAAAAAAATAAATAAAATTAAATTAAAAAATAAAAAATAAAAAATAAAAACATCAAGAACAGGGGCACCTGGTTGGCTCCGTCAGTTAAGAGTCCAACTTTGGCTCAGGTCATGATCTCACGGTCTGTGAGTTCAAACCCCACATCGGGCTTCGTGCTGACAGCTCAGAGCCCGGAGCCTGTTTCAGATTCTGTGTCTTCCTATCTCTCTGACCCTCCCCCGTTCATTCTCTGTCTCTGTCTCAAAAATAAATAAATGTTAAAAAACAAAAACAAAAAACCATCAAGAACAGAACATCAAATAAAATTTTCCAGTATGGTTATGAAATGCCATGCATCTTTCCCTACCTTGCTATCTATTAGAGCTTCAGGCATGTAGTTGAGGGAGGCGAATGGGGACCTGGTCCCAAACCCCACTTGCCCCCATTGAGAAAGAGAACAGCAAGATAGGGATGACCAGAAGATTTGGGGCAGGGGTGGGAAACTCAGCAAAACTAAAGGAAGGAAGGGGGGCTCTGGGGAGAAAGGGTTGCAGGTGAAGGAGGGAGGACCTGCAGGAATAACAGAGAATTGCTGTTATTTTGGGTTATTGCCCAGAAAGGGCAAGTGGAAAAGATAAAGGTGAGTGAGGCCACCTGAGGTCAGGGATGATAAAGTTTGATGACAGAGTATGGTGAGGAAAAACAATACCTCAGGTGGGGGACTAGACCCTGGAGGTCCTTTGAATCTCCTAATCCAGTTTGTGACTCTAAGCTGAGCTGCACAAACGATGTTCTTCCAGTAGAAAGCTGTGGTTGATCTATCCATCAGGGAACTAATGTAGCAAGGAGACCTGAACCCCATAACTGAATCCTCAGTAAGGGGATAATGTGTTCCCTGCAACTAGGCAAATCAAAGCTCCTCATTATTGACAGTTCTGCTAATGATCAATTCCTGCACTCTGACTTTTGTCCTCAGTGGTCATGAACATTGAAAGCACATTTTTTTTCATGCTTATTTATTTTTGAGAAAGAGAGAGAGAAAGAGACAGAATCGGGGGTGGGGGTGGGCAGAGAGAGAGGGAAACACAGGATCTGAAACAGGCTCCAGGCTCCGAGCTGTCAGCACAGAGCCCGACATAGGGCTTGAACTCAGGAATAGTGAGATCATGACCTGAGCCAAAGTTGGATGCTTAACTGACTGAGCCACCCAGGCGCCCCTAAAAGTATATGTACTAAAGCTCCATGGTGCCATTTTGACTCAGACGTCACTGTTTGAAAAAGCATTTCTGTAACTGTTGCTTTTAGCAACAACTGATGATAGAGGGGAAGTTTGTAGATGAAATCCAGGGGCAACTTGATATGGTGGGAATACCATGCATTTAATGTCAGCTACATCCAGCCTTGCTGATTCATTCATTCATTGAACACATATTTATATAGGACGTGAACGTTAGTCTTTTTTTTTTTAATATGACATTTATTGTCAAATTGGAATCCATACAACACCCAGTGCTCATCCCAACAGGTGCCCTCCTCAATGGCCATCACCCATCCTTCCCTCCCTCCCACTGCCCAGTAACCCTCAGTTTATTCTCAGTTTTTAAGAGTCTTTTATGGTTTGCCTCCTTCCCTCTCTGTAACTTTTTTCCCCTTCCCCTCCCCCATGGTCTTCTGTTAAGTTTTTATCTGTCTTTCTCTGTATGACTTATTTCACTTAGCATACACTGTCCAGTTCCATCCACGTTTCTACAAAAGGCCATATTTCATTCTTTCTCATTGCCACTTAGTATTCAATTGTGTATATAAACCACAACTTCTTTATACACTCATCAGTTGATGGACATTTAGGCTCCTTCTATAATTTGGCTATTGTCGAAAGTGCTGCTATAAACATTAGGGTACAAGTGCCCCTATGCATCAGCACTCCTGTATCCCTTGGGTGAATTCCTAGCAGTGCTATTCCTGGCTCATAGGGTAGATCTATTTTTAATTTTTTGAGGCACCTCCACACTGGTTTCCAGAGTGGCTGCACCAGTTTGCATTCCCACCAACAGTGCAAGAGGGTTCCCATTTCTCCACATCCTCGCCAGCATCTATAGTCTTCTGATTTGTTCATTTTAGCCACTCTGACTGGCGTGAGGTGGTATCTCAGTGTGGTTTTGATTTGTATTTCCCTGATGAGGAGCGACGTTGAGCATCTTTTCATGTGCCTGTTGGCCATCTGGATGTCTTCTTTAGAGAAGTGTCTATTCGTGTTTTCTGTCCATTTCTTCACTGGATTATTTGTTTTTTGGGTGTGGAGTTTGGTGGGTTCTTTATGGATTTTGGATACTAGCCCTTTGTCTGATGTGTCATTTGCAAATATCTTTTCCCATTCCGTTGGTTGCCTTTTAGTTTTGTTGGTTGTTTCCTTTGCAGTGCAGAAGCTTTTTATCTTCATGAGGTCCCAATAGTTCATTTTTGCTTTTAATTCCCTTGCCTTTGGAGATGTGCTATGCAAGAAATTGTTGTGGCTGAGGTCAAAGAGGTTTTTTCCTGCTTTCTCCTCTAGGGTTTTGATGGTTTCCCGTCTCACATTCAGGTCCTTTATCCATTTTGAGTTTATTTTTGTGAATGGTGTAAGAAAGTGGTCTAGTTTCATCCTTCTGCATGTTGCTGTCTAGTTCTCCCAGCACCATTTATTAAAGACACTGTCTTTTTTCCATTGGATATTCTTTCCTGCTTTGTCAAAGATTAGTTGGCCATACTTCTGTGGGTCCAATTCTAGGGTGTCTATTCTATTCCATTGGTCTATGTGTCTGTTTTTGTGCCAATACCATGCTGTCTTGATAATTACAGCTTTGTAGTAGAGGCTAAAGTCTGGGATTGTGATACCTCCTGATTTGGTTTTGTTTTTCAACATTACTTTGGCTATTTGGGGTCTTTTGTGGTTCCATACAAATTTTAGGATTGTTTGTTCTAGCTTCAAGAAGAATGCTGGTGCAATTTTGATTGGGATCGTTTTCAATGTGTAGATTGCTTTGGGTAGTATTGACATTTTAACAATATTTATTCTTCCAATCCATGAGCACGGAATGTTTTTCCATTTTTTTGTGTATCTTCTTCAATTTCCTTCATAAGTTTTCTATAGTTTTCAGCATACAGATCTTTTACATCTTTGGTTAGGTTTATCCCTAGGTATTTTATGATTCTTGGTGCAGTTGTGAATGGGATTAGATTCTTTATTTGTCTTTCTGTTGCTTCATTATTAGTGTATAAGAATGCAAATGATTTCTGTATGTTAATTTTGTATCCTGCGACTTTGCTGAATTCATGTATCAGTTCTAGCAGACTTTTGACGGAGTCTATCGGGTTTTCCATGTATAATATCATGTCATCTGCAAAAAGTGAAAGCTTAACTTCATCTTTGCCAATTTTGATGCCTTTGATTTCCTTCTGTTGTCTGACTGCTGATGCTAGAACTTCCAACACTATGTTAAACAACAGCGGTGAGAGTGGACATCCCTGTCATGTTTCTGATCTCAGGGGGAAAGCTATCAGTGTTTCCCCACTGAGGATGATACTAGCTGTGGGATTTTCATAAATGGCTTTTATGATGTTTAAGTATGTTCCTTCAATCCCGACTTTCTCGAGGGTTTTTATAAAGAAAGGATGCTGAATTTTTCCAAATGCTTTTTCTGCATAGATTGACAGGATCATATGGTTCTTTTCTTTTCTTTTATTAATGTGATGTATCACATTGATTGATCTGTGAATGTTGAACCAGCCCTGCAGCCCAGGAATGAATCCCACTTGATCATGGTGAATAATTCTTTTTTTTTTTTAATTTTTTTAATGTTTATTTATTTTTGAGAGAGAAAGACAGAGCATGAGCAGGGAAGGGGCAGAGAGAGAGAGAGGGGGAGACACAGAATCTGAAGCAGGCTCCAGGCTCTGAGCTGTCAGCACAGAGCCCGATGTGGGGCTTGAACTCGCAAACCGTGAGATCATGACCTGAGCTGATGTCAAATTCTCAACCGACTGAGCCTCCAGGTGCCCCAATAATTCTTTTTATATGCTGTTGAATTCGATTTGCTAGTATCTTATTGAGAATTTTTGCATCCATATTCATCAGGGATATTGGCCCATAGTTCTCTTTTTTTGCTGGGTCTCTGGTTTGGGAATCAAAATAGTGCTGGCTTCATAGAATGAGTCTGGAAGTTTTCCTTCCTTTTCTATTTTTTGGTATAGCTTGAGAAGGATAGGTATTATCTCTGCTTTAAATGTCCGGTAGAATTCCCCAGGGAAGCCATCTGGTCCTGGACTCTTATTTGTTGGGAGATTTTTGATAACTGATTCAATTTCTTCGCTGGTTATGGGTCTGTTCAAGTTTTCTATTTCTTCCTGTTTGAGCTTTGGAAGTGTGTGGGTGCTTAGGAATTTTTCCATTTCTTCCAGGTTGTCCAGTTTGTTGGCATATAATTTTTCATAGTATTCCCTGATAATTGCTTGTATTTCTGAGGGATTGGTTGTAATAATTCCATTTTCATTCATGATTTTATGTATTTGGGTCCTCTCCCTCTCCTTTTTGAGAAGCCTGGCTAGAGGTTTCTCAATTTTGTTTATTTTTTCAAAACCAACTCTTGGTTTCATTGATCTGCTCTACAGTTTTTTTAGATTCTATATTGTTTATTTCTGCTCTGATCTTTATGATTTCTCTTCTGCTAGGTTTGGGGTGTCTTTGCTGTTCTGTTTCTCTTTCCTTTAGGTGTGCTGTTAGATTTTGTATCTGGAATTTTTCTTGTTTCTTGAGATAGACCTGGATTGCAACGTATTTTCCTCTCAGGACTGCCTTCGCTGCATCCCAAAGCATTTGGATTGTTGTATTTTCATTTTCGTTTGTTTCCATATATTTTTTAATTTCTTCTCTAATTGCCTGGTTGACCTATTCATTCTTTAGTAGAGTGTTCTTTAACCTCCATGCTTTTGGAGGTTTTCCAGACTTTTTCTGGTGGTTGATTTCAAATTTCATAACATTGTGATCTGAAAGTATGCATGGTATGATCTCAATTCTTTTATACTTATTTAGGGCTGTTTTGTCACCCAGTATGTGATCTATCTTGGAGAGTGTTCCATGTGCACTCAAGAAGAAAGTATATTCTGTTGCTTTTGGATGCAGAGTTCTAAATATATTGGTCAAGTCCATCTGCTCCAATGTATCTTTCAGAGCCCTTGTTTCTTTATTGACCCTGTGTCTAGATGATCTATCCATTTCTGTAAGTGGAGTGTTAAAGTCCCCTGCAATTACCACATTCCTATCAATAAGGTTGCTTATGTTTATGAGTAATTGTTTTATATATTTGGGGGCTCCTGTATTCGGCACATAGATATTTATAATTGTTAGCTCTTCCTGATGGATAGACCCTGTAATTATTATATAATGCCCTTCTTCATCTCTTGTTACAGCCTTTAATTTAAAGTCTAGTTTGTCTGATATAAGTATGGCTTCTTCAGCTTTCTTTTGACTTCCAGGAGCATGATAGATAGTTCTCCATCCCCTTACTTTCAATCTGAAGGTGTCCTCAGGTCTAAAATGAGTCTCTTGTAGACAGCAAATAGATGGATCTTGTTTTTTTTATCTATTCTGATACCCTATGTCTTTTGGTTGGAGCATTTAGTCCATTTACATTCAGTGTTATTATGGACATAGGTGTTAGTCTTGAAGTATTTACTTTCCAGTGAAGGGAGATGGAAAAGGAACTAAGGACTGAATGACAAGATGACTTAAGGTGTTGTAAGGTGCCGAGGATAAAGCAAAGCAAGGTGATAGGGCCCCGAGCAAGGGCTTTGGGATGTGTGGACAGGGAAGGCCTTCCTGATGCCAGCCCAGGGGATGAGTATTTCATGCAGACAGACAGCATTTTCATGCAAACATTTCATAAGAGCTAACTCTTCATTGCTGTTCTAGAGAAAGGCACTTAATTTTAGTGTGCCAATCATATTTCTAAACATCTTAGTTAATTTTCTTAAAATTTCAAATAGTCTGTAGTGGATTTCATTCAATTTTCTAAGTAGATTAGCATATAATTGAGAGTAATAATGGATTGTCCCCCCCCCCTTTTAAAATAATTGATTAGCTTGAATCTCCAGGACAATTTTGAATAGTAGAAGTGACAGCTGGCATCTTTTCCTTGTTTCTATTTTAATGGAATTGTTCATGATGCTTCAACATTTGGTGCTGTGTTTATTGAAATAGTCTGGTGAATATCCTTCTCTTACTGGTTAATGAAGAATTAATTTTTTCTAATATCTTTCTGGTGTCTGTGGCTATTATGTAGTTTTTTCTTCTTTAATCTGTTAATATACTAATTTATATTAATGCTTTTCTAATGTTGAAGGACTCTTATTTTTCTTAGATAAATCTTTTTTAGTTATAATCATTGTCAATATATATTCAGTATGCTGATACTTAAAAAAATTTAATTTAATTTAATTTTAATTCCAATGTAGTTAACATCCTATGTTATATCAGTTTGAGCTGTACAATAGAGTGATTTAACAATACCATATGTTACCCAGAGCCAGCAAGATAAGTGTACTCTTTTTTTTAAATTTTTTTATATATATTTTTTAACGTTTTTATTTATTTTTGAGACAGAGAGAGACAGAGCATGAACGGGGGAGGGTCACAGAGAGAAGGAGACACAGAATCTGAAACAGGCTCCAGGCTCTGAGCTGTCAGCACAGAGCCCGACGCGGGGCTCGAACCCACGAACCGTGAGATCATGACCTGAGCTGAAGTCGGACGCTTAACCGACTGAGCCACCCAGGCGCCCCGAGATAAATGTACTCTTAATCCCCTTCCCCTGTTTCACCCATACCCCACCCACCTCCCCTCTGGTAATCATCAGTTTGTTGTCTATAGTTAAGAGTCTCTGTTTTGGTTTATCTCTGTTTTCCTTTGTTTGTTTGTTTTTTCTTTAATTTCACAGATGAAATCATATGCTGTTTGTCTTTCTCTGACTGGCTTATTTTGCTTAAGTATGCAGATATTTTACATAGAATTTCTCCCATCTATATTCATAAATGGAATTGGCATATGATTTTTCTCTTCCTTTTCAGCCATTTTATGGTTCGTGTATTAAAAGTTATAGTTGTCTTATAAGATTAGTTGAGTAGATGCTCTGAAATAATATGCTTAAAGATGGGAATTTTACCTATTCCTTTAAGTTTAGTGCAATGCTCCCGGGTCTATTGCCTTTTGGGGGGTATATCTTTGACTATTGTGGCTTTTCTTCTATAATTACTGATTTATTCAGATTTTCTAATTCCTGCCAATTTTGATGATTCTTTTTATTTCTGCTGTATCTATGTTGTAGCAATTATTGGTATAAATTCGTATGCATTAGAGTCTTATTGAAAAAAAAATCTACATTTGTTAATTATGGTTTTCTTCTCATGGGCTTTTCTCCCTCTCCCCATTGATCATTCCTGCCAAAATTCTTCTATTTTATGAGTCTCCAAAATATACATTTTTAAGGGCTCCTGGGTGGCTCAGTCAGTTAAGTGTCTGACTTTGGCTCAGGTCATGATCTTACAGTTCGTGAGTTTGAGTCCCATGTTGGGGTCTGTGCTGACAGCTCAGAGCCTGGAACCTGTCTCAGATTCTGTGTCTCCCTCTCTCTCTCTGCCCCTCCCCCACTCATGCTCTGTCCCTCTCTCAAAAATAAATAAACATTAAAAATAATATATATATATATATATATACATTTCTAATAATCTTAATCAATTCTATTGCATTTTTATTTTGTTTTGTATTTGTGTTAATCAAAGAAAATTTACAAAATATGAGATAGATAGATAGATAGATAGATAGATATAGATAGATAGAGATAGATTTGTTATAGAATTTGCTCATTAGATCATGGAGGCTGAGAAGTCCCCAGATCTGCCATCTGCTAGCTGGAGACCCAGGAAAGCTGCCGGTATGATTGAAAGGCCCAAGAACCAGGAGAACCAATGTCCAAAGGCTGGAGAAAATGGAAGTTCCAGCTCAAGCAGAGAGCAAATTCACCCTTCCTCTGCCTTTTTTGTTTTATTCAGGCCTTCTTTGGATGGGATGATGCTACCCACATTCCTAAGGGTGGATCCCTTCACTTAGTTTACTGATTCAAATGTTAATCACTTCTGGAAACACTCTCACAGACACAAGGAGAAATAATGTTTCACCAGCTATTTGGGTATCCCTTAATGAGTCAAGTTGACTCATAAAATTAACCATCCTGGTATCTTATTATTTTCTGCTTTTACCTTTATTATTTTCTCTCTCCGCTCTCTTTGTTGTTCCTGCCTTCCAGTGTTGATGAAGAAATCACATGTCTTATCTAGTGACAAAACCTGTGAACAAAAAGTCAATAAAGTAAGCGATCTTAATTTTTTACTAAATAAATTACCTGACCGATTTCAAGCTTATTTGATGTCAGTTTTGTTATGTATACAATTCTAATGTTCAGTTATTTCCCATCAGCACTTTGAAGACATTCATCTGCTGACATCCTGCATGTGGGATGTTAGTCTGAATGTGGATCAGCTTTAGTGAGTTGCTCATAGTGAATGAATAGAAAGGGAGGCTGCCTCTGAGACTATGCCATAGGAGGTGATACAGCCTACGTCTGACCTCTCCCGGGATCCTTACTCTGGGAACCCCACCACCATGCTGTGAGGAAGCCCAGAACACATGATGGGACCTCTGCAAGTGTTCTAGCCAACAATGCAAACCAAAGTCCCTGCCAACAGCCAGGAGCAGCCACAAAGAGAGTAAGAAAGCCTTCAGGATGCCTCTAGCCCAGCCACTGTGTGACTAGAGCTGTATGAGAGACCCTAATGAAACACCCCTAGCCAACACCAATAACCCCCCAGAAATCACAAGTTGGACCTCCTGGTTCTGCTGTTGACTGGCTGCGTGACTTTGGGCAAGTTATATAACTTATCTGTTAAATGATGCTAATAATACCTGCATCAGAAGGCTGTTATAAGAATTAATCAAGATAATAACTCTCCAAGGTGGGTATTATTAGGCTCATTTTATCCATGAGAACGTGTACCAGGAAAGGTCAAGTAAATTGCTCAAAGTCAGTCAAATATATAATGAGAGGCAGAATGTGAGTTTGAACTTAAATCTGACTCTAAAACCTGTTCTCTTTACCATTAAACTTCATTGCTAAAATTGATCACCATAGCAACTCATTAACCTCCCTAGTCTCACACAAAGACCTAAAGAGATGGTGCCATCCCTTTGCACGTCTAGGTTTAATTTAAGCCAGACTTGGCAACAGGCGAAAATTGTGATGTCATTTAAAGCAGAAGAGAGAGAGAGAGAAAAAAAAGGAAAAAACAAGTACCATGGGTTTTGAATCCTTAAGCCCACAAGAAGGATGAGCAGGCATCACACTGTGCCGGTGTGATGTGAGAGAGAACAGCAAGTCCATTTTGGTCTCACTTGGTCATAATGCTGTTTTTGGAAAATGATTTTTACCAAAATAGCATGCCATGCCTGAACGCTGTTCAAATGCCAGAGTTGATCTTGGAACCAGAATGTAGTTATATTGCATATTTTCATAGAGGGATCTGGCACATGGTAATGAGGAGGAAAGAGCTGAGTAGCAGGGAAGAGAGTGTGGTGAGGGTGAAAAGAGTCTTAACGCAAAAGTGCGCACTCGTAAAACTCGTATATAAATTTTTGCACTGGTGGATCACATAGATCAGCATGGATCTAAATGACATCACAGACTACAGATGAACAATACTACCAGTAAAAACCATGTTTTCTCTGAATACATGTCCCTGGAGAAACAATCAAATTGTGAATCCAAAAGATAATGCCAAGTTTCTACCTTTGACACACAAAGGAATAGTGATAATTTGTTTTAGAAAGAGGAATTAGGGCTGCCTGGGTGACTCAGTCCCTTAAGCATCTGACTCTTGATTTCAGCTCAGGTCAAGATCTCACCGTCATGAAATCGAGCCCCCAGTTGGGTTCTGTGTTGAGCATGGATCCTGCTTGGGATTCTCTCTCTCTCTCTCTCTCTCTCTCTCTCTCCCTCTGCCCCTCCCTGCTCTCTCTCAAAATAAATCAACATTCAAAAAAGGGGGGGGGGAATTATTTCCGAGTCTCTGCTTTAACAATGGTGTGCTGCTGATCAACTGATTCTCCCTCTCCTCCTCATTGTTGTCACTGTCACCATCATCAATTAATTTGTTGAGTATTTAATATACTTAATATGTAATAGAATTACTATGTAATATATTACTGTGTACCAGGCAGACTTCTAAATACTTTTCATGTATAATCTCTTTTAATCCTCAGAACAAAATATGTTGTAAATACTTTTTTTCTAAAATGTTTATTCAGGGGCGCCTGGGTGGTTCAGTCGGTTAAGCGTCCAACTTCAGCTCAGGTCATGATCTCGCGGTCCGTAAGTTCGAGCCCTGCGTCGGGCTCTGGGCTGATGGCTCAGAGCCTGGAGCCTGCTTCTGATTCTGTGTCTCCCTCTCTCTCTGCCCCTCCCCCGTTCATGCTCTGTCTCTCTCTGTCTCAAAAATAAATAAACGTTAAAACAAAATTAAAAAAAAATAAAATAAAATGTTTATTCATTTTTGAGAGAGAGAGCATGAACAAGAGAGGGGCTGAGAGAGAGAAAGACAGAGGATCCAAAGTGGGCTCTGTGCTGACATCAGTGAGCCTAATACGGGGCTGGAACTCATGAACCGTGACATCATGACCCCAGCTGAAGTCAGATGTTCAACTGAGCCACCCAGGTGCAACTTTTTTGTTGTTAATATAATTTATTGTCAAATTGGTTTCCATACAATACCCAGTGCTTATCCCAACAAGTGCCCTCCTTCATGCCCATCAGCCACTTTCCCCTCTCCCCCAACCCCCATCAGCCCTCAGTTTGTTCTCAGTCCTTAAGAGTCTCTTATGGTTTGCCTCCCTCCCTCCTTGTAACTTCTTTTCCCCTTCCCCTCCCCCATGGTCTTCTGTTAATTTTCTCAAGATCCACATGTGAGTGAAACACATACGGTATCTGTCTTTCTCTGCCTGACTTATTTCATTTACCATAATACCCTCCAGTTCCATCCACATTGCTGCAAATGGCATGATTTCATTCTTTCTCATTGCCAAGTAGTATTCCATTGTATATACAAACCACATCTTCTTTATCCATTTGTCAGTTGATAGACATTTAGGCTCCTTCCATAATTTGGCTATTGTTGAAAGTGCTGCTATAAACATTGGGGTACAAGTGCCCCTATGCATCAGCACTCCTGTATCCCTTGGGTAAATTCCTAGCAGTGCTATTGCTGGGTCCTAGGGTAGGTCTATTTTTAATTTTTTGAGGAACCTCCACACTGTTTTCCAGAGCAGCTGCACCAGTTTACATTCCCACCAACAGTGCAAGAGGGTTCCAGTTTCTCCACATCTTTGCCAGCATCTATAGTCTCCTGATTTGTTCATTTTAGACTCTCTGACTGGCGTGAGGTGGTATCTCAGTGTGGTTTTGGTTTGTATTTCCCTGATGAGGAGTGACGTTGAGCATCTTTTCATGTGCCTGTTGGCCATCTGGATGTCTTCTTTGGAACAAAGTGTCTATTCATGTCTTCTGCCCATTTCTTCACTGGATTACTTGTTTTTTGGGTGTGGAGTTTGGTTAGTTCTTTATAGATTTAGATACTAGCCCTTTATCTGATATGTCATTTGCAAAAATATCTTTTCCCATTCTGTCGGTTGCCTTTTAGTTTTGTTGATTGTTTCCTTTGCAGTGCAGAAGCTTTTTATCTTGATGAGATCCAAATAGTTCATTTTTGCTTTTAATTCCCTTGCCTTTGGAGATGTATCAAGTAAGAAATTGCTGCAGCTGAGGTCAAAGAGGTTTTTTCCTACTTTGTCCTCTAGAGTTTTGATGGTTTCCTATCTAATGTTCAGGTTCTTCATCCATTTTGAGTTTATTTTTGTCCTTCGTCCATTTTGAGTTTATTTTTATTTATGGTGTAAGAAAGTGGTCTAGTTTCATTCTTCTGCATGTTGCCGTCCAGTTCTCCCAGCACCATTTGCTGAAGAGACTGTCTTTTTTCCATTGGATATTCTTTCCTGCTTTGCCAAAGATTACTGGGTCCAATTCTGGGGTCTCTATTCTATTGCACTGGTCAGTGTGTCTATTTTTGTGCCGATACCATGCTGTCTTGATGATGACAGCTTTGTAGTAGAGGCTAAAGTTTGGGATTGTGATGCCTCCCACTTTGGTTTTCTTCTTCAATATTACTTTGGCTATTCGGGGCCTTTTGTGGTTCCATACAAATTTTAGGATTGTTTGTTCTAGCTTCAGGAAGAATGCTGGTGCAATTTTGATTGGGATTGCATTGAATGTGTAGATTGCTTTGAGTAGTATTGACATTTTAACAATATTTATTCTTCCAATCCATGAGCACAGAATGTTTTTCCATTTCTTTGTGCCTTCTTCAATTTCCTTCATAAGCTTTGTATAGTTTTCAGCATACAGATCTTTTACATCTTTGGTTAGGTTTATTCCTAGGTGTTTTATGGTTCTTGGTGCAATTGTGAATGGGATCAGTTTCTTTATTTCTCTTTCTGTTGCTTCATTATTGGTGTATAAAAATGCAACCGATTTCTGTACATTAATTGTGTATCCTGCGACTTTGCTGAATTCATGTATCAGTTCTAGCAGAGTTCTGGTGGAGTCTATCGGGTTTTCCATGTAGAGTATCATGTTGTCTGCGAAAAGTGAGAGTTTGATTTCATCTTTGCCAAGTTTGATGCCTTTTATTTCATTTTGTTGTCTGATTGCTGATGCTAGGACTTCCAACACTACATTAAACAACAGCAGTGAGAGTGGACATCTCTGTCGTGTTCCTGATCTCAGGGGGAATGCTCTCAGTTTTTCCCCATTACGGATGATAGTAGCTGTGTGCTTTTCATAAATGGCTTCTATCATGTTTAAGTATGTCCCTTCTATCCTGACTTTCTTGAGGGTTTGCATCAAGGAAGGATGCTGTATTTTGTCAAATGCTTTTTCTGCATCGATTGAAAGGATCATATGGTTCTTATCTTTTCTTTTATTAATGTGATGTATCACCTTTTGTAAATACTTTTTACTGCACATTTTACAGATGAAGAAACTGAAACACAGAAAAACAAATTTGTTGTGAGGGTAGGAAATTTAGGATGTACAGGGAGACAAAATTCAAATCCAGAGCCCATGTGCTTAACTGCTCAGTTATTTTTTATTATTATTGTTGTTGTTGTTGTTGTTATTATTATTAGCATTAGCATTAGGATTAGCATTATTACTTATAGATAATATTTTTGGATATATGTTCCAGGCTTGATGCAAAGTCCTTTACCTTGAGCAAGGCACAGGGACCAGAGAGTGGAAAAGGAATGATTTTCCTCAATGTGTGAGTCAATATTATTTAATTTCTTGCCTCTTCTCTATTGTTCCTTAGTGGATTCTTTGGGTGCTTTGCTAGGAGATTTAAACTCATGGGTTCATAGCAAAAGAAAGCTGGAAGGGATTCTGGGCCTTTTCTACTAGCTCCTTAATTTAGCAAATGAGATCTGAACATCTATTGAATATGAGAACTGTGTTCTGTGTTCTCTGTCCTCTGTGGCAGGAGTGAAATTATGCAAACTTATTTTCCTAAACACCCTCAGGTTTGTACCATTTCTTTCCAGTATCAGGAGATAGAGCACCTGTTTAAGCAAAAATTCCTTTTTTTCTATAAGTCCAATCAGACTACACTGTCCTGACCAGTTCTGCACAATTTGTGGTCTAAGATTACCCACCTGGAGTCCTGATTATGAAAGGGATGGGGGCAGGAATTAAGTGACACTGAATCACACTCTTCTCTTTTGGTCCTTCTGCCTTCACCAAGGTGAAAGTCTCATTTTGGAGGTGATGTGTCTTTTTTTTTTAAATATAGATTTATGTTTACAGGGTTGGTCTACATGAGGATACACACATTTTTTTTTTAAGTTTATGTATTTATTTTGAGAGAGACAGAGACAGACAGAGAGAGAGAGAGACAGAGAGAGTATGCACACACAGGGGAGGGACAGAGAGAGGAAGAGAAAATCCAAAGCAGGCTCTGCATTGTCTGTGCAGAGCCCAATGTGGGGCTCAAACTCACAAACTGTGAGATCATGACCTGAGCCAAAACCAAGAGTCAGATGCTTAAGCAACTGAGCCACCCAGGTGCCCCGGAGGTGATGTGTCTTGTCTTCAATGCCTGTTCAGCATGTATATCTCTTTCTTTTTTTATTTAATTTTTTAAATGTTAATTTATTTTTTATTTTTTTAATATGAAGTTTATTGTCAAATTGGTTTCCATACAACACCCAGTGCTCATCCCAACAGGTGCTCTCCTCATTGCCCCTCACCCATCCACCCCTCCCTCCCACCCCCCATCAACCCTCAGATTGTTCTCAGTTTTTAAGAGCCTCTTATGTTTTGGCTTCCTCCCTCTCTAATCCCTTCCCCTCCCTCATGGTCTTCTGTTAAGTTTCTCAGGATCCACATAAGAGTGAAAACATATGGTATCTGTCTTTCTCTGTATGACTTATTTCACTTAGCATCACACTCTCCAGTTCCATCCACGTTGCTACAAAAGGCCATATTTCATTCTTTCTCATTGCTGTGTAGTATTCCATTGTGTATATAAACCACAACTTCTTTATACACTCATCAGTTGATGGACATTTAGGCTCCTTCCATAATTTGGCTATTATTGAAAGTGTTGCTATAAACATTGGGGTACAAGTTGCCCTATGCATCAGCACTCCTGTATCCCTTGGGTAAATTCCTAGCAATGCTATTGCTGGGTCATAGGGTAGATATATTTTTAATTTTTTGAGGCACCTCCACACTGTTTTCCAGAGTGGCTGCACCAGTTTGCATTCCCACCAACAGTGCAAGAGGGTTCCCGTTTCTCCACATCCTCACCAGCATCTAGTCTCCTGATTTGTTCATTTTAGCCTCTCTGACTGGCATGAGGTTGTATCTGAGTGTGGTTTTGATAAGGAGTCACTCCCTCTGATAAGGAGTGACATTGAGCATCTTTCATAATGTTTATTTATTTTTGAGAGACAGACAGAGTATGAGTGGGGCATGGACAGAGAGAGAAGGAGACACAGAATCCGAAGCAGGCTCCAAGCTCTGAGCTGTCAGCATAGAGCCGGAGGTGGGGCTAGAACTCACAAGCCGTGAGATCATGATCTTTGCCGAAGTCAGACTCGTAACTGACTGAACCATGCAGGAGCCCCGTCTCTCTTTCTTTTTTTTTAATAAAGAACCTTCCCAGACAACATTTCTGGCTAAAATTTAGTAACATTATTTAATGTTTTCCTTGTATTTGTTTTTGGTTTGCTTCTATTTGTGCCAAGTGAAAATGTTTTTTTTTCTATTTGCAGGGTACTAAAAAGACTGTTTAAAACTTAATTTATTTAAATGATAAAATTGCTTTAGGGAAAAATGTTGAACACATAATATTAGGGATCTATATGGTTTTTATGGTTATATAACAAAGCACTCCAAAAGTTAGTAGGTCAAAATTACAACCATTTTGTTTAGATTACTACCCCATGGGTGGGCAATTTAAGTGAGACTCACTTGGGTGGTTCTTCTGTTCCCAGCTAGCTCTCTCATGTATTTGCAGTTAGTTGAAGCTTATAGATTTCTTTTCAGAAAGTGTTTCCAAAGGCATAAAATAAAATACATAGAATTACAAAGGAAACCAATTAAGGGTGCCTTTGTGGCTCAGTCAGTTGAGTGTCCAACTCTTGATTTCAGCTCAGATCATGATCCCAGGGCTGTGGGATCAAGCCCCATGTAGGGCTCTGCACCGAGCACGGAGCCTGCTTGAGACTCTCTCTCTTCTTCTGCCCCTTTCTCCTACTTGTGCTTTCTCTCTCTCAAAGAAAAGAAAGGAAACCAATTATGTTGAAATATAAGTATCAAAATATGGTATTTTAAACATTATATATTTATACATTATATTTTATTTATATTTTATGTAATTTATATAATATATTTCATGTATGATAACATCAAAGCACAATGAGATAACATCTCACGCCTGTCAGAGTGGCTAAAATCAAAAACACAAGGATCAATAATGTTGGCAAGGATGTGGAGAAATAGGAACCCTTGTGCACTTTTGGTGGGAATGCAGACTGGTGAAGCCACTATGGAAAGCATTATGGAGGTTCTGCAAAAAAATAAAAAAATAGAACTACCCTGTGATCCAGTAATGTCAGTACTGGATATTTACCCAAAGAATGCGAAAACACTAATTCAAAAGCGTATATGCACCCTTATGTTTATTGTAGCATTATTTACAATAGCCACATTACAGAAGCATCAATAGATGAAGGGACAAAGAAGATGTGCCATATATTTATATTATATACATATATAATTGATATTATATTTATATTATATAATATAAATAGATATATATTTACTAATATATAGATGTGGCATATATTTATTTATATATTTAAATATATATATAAATGCAATGGCACATTATTCAGCTATAAAAAAAGAATGAAATCTTACTATTTGCAACAACATGGATGGACCTAGAGAGTACAATACTAAGTGAAATAAGCCAGAGAAATACCGATACCATATGATTTCACAGATGTGTGGAATTTAAGAAACAGAACAAATGAACAAAGGAAAAAAAAGTGAGAAACCAAGAAACAGACTCTTAACTACAGATGGTTACCAGAGGGGAAGTGGGTGGGGGATGGGTGAAATAGATGATGAGAGTAAGAATATACTTATCTTCACTGGGTTTTGTATGTAAGCGATGAATCACGGGAATCTACCCCCAAAACCAAGAACACACTGTATACACTGTATGTTAGCCAACTTGACAATAAGTTATATTTGAAAAAAAAAAAAAAAGGAAAAATGGGGGAAAAAAAGAATACACTTATCTTGATGAGCACTAAGTAGCATATGAATTATTAAATCACTATTTTTGTATACCTGAAACTAATATAACACTGTGTATTAACTACACTGGAATTTTAAACTTATAACATTTTTTAATATTGCAATATACTGATTCTTTATTAAGGCATTAAATAATGAGATTCAGTGTCAGGTCAATTAACTACTGTAATTTTGAATAATGGTGAATGTAAACAATATTTCAAGATCTCTGCAACAACTTTAACATGGTATAAAAATATTTCTTATTTGTATTGGTATTAAATTCATGGATTCTAATAAGATGACTGCTAATTGTTGCCTAAATTCATAATAGAAATAAATGCTAAATTTCATTCAGGGGATAGTAAAAGGGACGCAGTATTTTTTCTTCTCCTTCTCCTCCTCTTCCCCCTTCTTCCCCTTCCCTTCCACTTCCCCTTCTGCTCCTTCTCCTTCTCCTTCTCCTTCTCCTTCTTCTTCTTCTTGGCCTTCCAGTTCATAGATCTGTTCCACATAAAAGGGAAAATCTACTCATGGGTTAGGGCCACATTGCTTTTTTTTGTTTTGTTTTGTTTTTTTTTTACCTTTCAAAAAGCAAAAGTGTGCATGTCAAAAATCTGGGGAAATATGTTTGTTGAATATTTGTGGGGTTTTTAAAAAACACTTTTTGGGGCACCTGGGTGGCTCAGTCGGTTAAGCAGCCGACTTCGGCTCAGGTCATGATCTCGCGGTCTGTGAGTTTGAGCCCCGCGTCCGGCTCTGTGCTGACAGCTCAGAGCCTGGAGCCTGTTTCAGGTTGTGTCTCCCTCTCTCTGACCCTCGCCCGTTCATGCTCTGTCTCTCTCTGTCTCAAAAAAATAAATAAACGTTAAAAAAAAATTTAAAAAAAATTAAAAAAAAACCACTTTTTAATGTTTACTTTTTTTTTGAGAGAGAGTGTGAGCAGGGAGGGGTAGAGAGAGGGAGACACAGAATCCAAAGCAGGCACCAGGCTCTGAGCTGTCAGCACAGAGCCTGACATGGAGCTTGAACTCAGGAACTGTGAGATCATGATCTGAGCCAAAGTCGGACACTTAACCGACTGAGCCACCCAGGCACCCTGAACATTTGTTTTTTCAAATTCTTGTTGGCTTTTACTGCTTGGGAACTTTTACCAGCTACCTATCGTTCAGTCATTTTTAGTGTAACAACATGTCCCTCTTAACTCAGATCTGAGGTACTTTGGCATTCTGCTAGAGCTTCAGAGAGCCGTCTTTGATCTTCATCTTCTTCCCACACACACTTCCTTGATGTTATCAATTCTCTAAATATTTCCAAAGGATTCTCTGATGCCGGAGGGAAGTGTCTGCCGTCCTAACACATTTGCTTGTTGCACGTAATTGGTGACCTGAGAGTGAAGGTCGAGGGGTTGGCAGGAGATGTGTGGGAATTAAATGAATAAGGAGAAATAAAGGATGAATTGTTGAGACCCCACTCCCTCTGAGAAGATGAAGATTTTCTGTCACTGCTCAGGAAAACGGGGGTGGGGGTGGGGGGGACATCACAAAAAGATCCAAGAAATAAGTACAGCCTGAAGTGGTTGATCCCTCATTTCCAAGGACTTTAAGTAGGTATTTATCATGCTTTGCTGTGTGGGCTACATTAGGGTGTAGAGGCCATTTATGCCAGAACATCTGATTCCTATATTATTGTCTAAGTGTTTGCAGTGCACAAAAATATTTCCATTTGGAGCAGACTTAAATAGTGAAAATCTGAGAATTAAAAAAAAGCAAAAAAAAAAAAAAAAACAACCCATGCTGATTATGCACAGCCGAGTGACCTATGTCGGCTGAGAAGTTCTCATCTCTCCACTAGAATTGTAAACAGCACTCTCTGCAGAAGAAAGTAAGATGTACAAATATGATGATATATAGCCGAACCAGTCAGCCAAGAAAGAACACTGTTATTTTGGGTGAGTTGAGAATGCAGCGGTTCCGATGGTTCTCAGAGGGATTAAAAAGATGGAACTAGCATTTTTCTCCATGCAGGATTAAATGAGGGATGGCACCTGACTAACTCGGTGTCAAAACAAGTAATCATTTGTACCCAGTTGCCTTCTTTTTTCTACCGTGTCATCGAATACCCATGATTCATTCAAAGCATTGCTTGTTTCACTTGTTCATTTGTAAGTTACATAAGTAATGAGTGTTTGTTGTGAAAGACAAAGGATACAAGTGAAAAGAGAAAATTCTTTCTCCCTCTACCCATCTCATTCCTCAAGGTAATAGCCTTTAAAAGTACAGTGTTACACTTGTCATCTAGATTTCTAAATGTGCATATCCATAGATGTGTGTATATGCACATATAATCAAAATATTATTCTATACATAATGTTCTGCAATTTGTTTATTAAAATAACTCTTGCCCACCTCCCCATGTTTATAGTAGAGGGAACCTCCAGTTCTTTTTTTTTTTTTTTAATACCTGTGCTGTATGAATGTCCACTCTATGGCTACCCTATTGCTTATTTCACATTCTCCTAATGTCTGGAGTTTCGATTGTTCCCCACTCAGCAAATATTAATGGGGAATTTGTTACCCACTAAAGATGCTGTGAAGGAGTACAAGAGATATAATAAGGAGATGTCTCTTCTCTCAGGGAATTTGAGGCTGAGTATGTGAGTCACATATATTGTGTAGCAAAGAGCCTTTACATTTCAGCAGAAAATGCCAAGAATTCCCAATGCCACAGAATCTAATAGCAAAACGAACGAAAACAGCCCCCAAAAGGAAAACATTGTATGAGAGCATTTTATCAGTAAAAAAAAAAAAAAAATCCAACGTATCAAAAAACCAGATGGCTAACAGGCAACTATTCATAGTATAAAGACTTCTTCCCACAAACTGTTTGATTTGATAAGTACCCTTCCAGTACTTAGGTCTTGATTTTTGTACCAACAGCTATTGGATCCAGTTCAGGATACCTGCCGTGTAAAAAGGAAGCTTGCATATTAGGAACCCCTGAAGGTTGGAGCTATATCTCCCATCTCCTGAAATATTGAAGTGAAAAAATAGAATTCAATAAGCTTAAAAGGGATTTTCAACATGTAGGTATGTCAGGAACTTAGTCCCATTTCAAATCATTTTCGACTCATTTGTCTTTGGGTTTTGGGACCCTTGTTCCTCCCAGCTTCCACTATGGGGACCAAATTGATGTAGGTTGTCATAGCCCCCATGGCCACAGCTGACATTGTAAAAGAATTACCTGAAATGCCTTGTCTCAGGCCCACACCTTGAGCTTTTTATCTTCAACACAAGGCTCAGTTGCCACTGAGGCTTAAGATACATCAGGACCTGCTTGACAATCGCATAGGTACACCCCAAAGTACAGAGGAGTTAATGCCCCATGGGCTGAGTCTTCGATCAGTGGGAATTGAGAGCCATTGGATAAATGCTCCTCCCTTTTGCTTCATCCCTCCTCTGCACAGACTGTCTTAGGATGCAGTGGCCTTGTGGCCTCTCAGAAGACAGTCTCGTGAGGTGGTACAATTTGTTGGTTTCACTGCAGAGCAAGAGCCGTCTCTGTGGTGCACACCCTCATATTTGCTCTGTGGTCCTCCCTGCCCCATTCTCATTTCCTCACTTTCACTTCCCTGCAATTGAATTCCCTAAATAAAAGAGGTGCAGATAAGCTGTTGCCTCAGACCCTGTTTTCTAAAAAAACTCAGGCTAAGACAGCACAGTCTTAATATATTTTTTTTTTAAAGTTTATTTATTTAGAGAGAGCACACGAGTGGGGGAGGGGCAGAGAGAGAGGGAGAAAGAGAATCCCAAGCAGGCTCTGCACTGACAGCATGGAGCCCCGTGTGGGGCTCGATCTCACAGAACTGTAAGCTCATCGCCTGAGCCACAATCGAGTTGGACGCTTAACCAACTGAGCCACCCAGGTGCCTCTAAGACAGCACAGTCTTAACAAAGCTAGATATAATGTACTTTGCTCATTACCTAAATTATAGCCATTATTTCTTGAGCACCTACTAAGTGCCCAACAGTTTTGTGCTTTATATTGCCACTGAATAACCAACCACTCTCTACAGGAAAGGAAACAGACTTAGAGAGGACCTTGCTCAGAGTTGTGTCAGATCACCTTGTAATTTCTCTGTCCTGGCGTGTTAAATGCGACTGGTGATGGAGAGGGGAACTGGAGGATGGCCATCTCCACATGACAATTCCAGCCCTCTTTGGCTTCAAGGCTCCTTATTCCTTGGGCTCTCAAATATGTGTAGCAAGTACGTAAAACTGTAGTCACCAAACAAGAAAGACAGATTTTGAACTTCGAGAGGCGTGTGTGAGGCAGCGTGGTAGAGATGTGTGTCTGGTCAGATGGCTGGCTCAGCCCATGTGGGATGCTGTTGGTCATGGTGGCTCAGCTTTCACACCTCAGGGTTCTCTACTGAGGCCGTCGCCCACTCCTAGAGTACCGCACAAAAAGAGGTTTGAGTGCTCTGCAGCTAGGATTTCCAACTCCCACCATTCTTGCCCTTCATCCCTTAGCCTGGGCTCAGTCCCATTCCCCAGTTTTCTGTAAGAGAGTCTCTCCCGCCCAACGGATTGGCAGCCTTCTACATGTATGACTACCAACGTCAGCAGGGCCACCACACTGCTCAGCCGTCATTTTTCTCGTTCTCAGTGCCCACTCCTTTATTGCATTTCACACGGCAGCAGTTCCCAGCATTTCCTATTCTTCAGCCGTCTCTCAAATGCTTGTCCCCTGCCACCTTCACACAATCAAGAGAGAGATAGGGAGAGCTCTTTACCTTATTTCCTCCCTGCAGCACTAAACTGGGGCTCAGTCCTGCTGGGGATCTGTGGGAGACAGTGTAGAACATGACTTGGAGTTGTCCAATCCAGGGCCGAGGGATTGGGAATATTGATCTATTGACACCTGTCAGTTATTGGGTGAAAACTGCTCCTTGGGAACATGAGCTCCCCAGTACTGTCTGCATGCCCTACACTTGGGCTAAATGGACTCCCGTGACTACAGAAAGCCCTCATGCAGAGAAATTCAGCTGGCATGCTTAAGAATGGTGACTGCAAAGGGGATATGGATGGGGCGCCAATAGCATTTGCTACAGTGAGTTATGAGGCTTATTTTCTTTCTGCCTCCAGGACCTAATAAGGCCTTAGTGAGTACCTCTCCCAGAGTCAGGCTCAGACAGATACAGTTTACAGAGATTGACTGCATTCCCCTACTTAATGATTAATTGATATGCAGTGAAGACATAAGGGGAAGATATGCAGCCTGTCACTGTGGTCATTAGGCAGGAAGCATAAATGACTAAACATGGTAAGAGGTAGCCAAGCCCACCTGGGTGATGGCTGTGACTGGCTCCATCCATCGACCTGTCCATTTCCTGAATTCTGAGGGATTGTTTTCTTCTTCAAATGTTGTATCATGTCTTGCATTGGTTATCAGAGAACACTGGAATCCATTCTCTGTTTAGGATGGGAGCTTTTATAGTTTTTTTTTTTTTTTTCATATCCTTTAAGAGTGCCGTAATCAAGAAAAAAAGATTTGGGTGCATGGTATGAGTTGTAACAAATTCCCCTGTACCAAAATTGTTAGAGTGAAATCATCATAAGTAATCTTAGAGTTTCTCTCAAAGGGCCAAGTGAAAACTGTTTTCCTTTTGAGGAATTGTATTTTTTCTTCTACTTAACTATTAGAAAACATATGATATAGAATTTAATGTTAAAACGTCTTTATTCTCTCCTGTCATAGTTAGAATAGATATTTTTTTATCTTCTTGTTTTTTCATTTAAAAGAGCATTTAAATAAAATTTAAATATGTGTGTCTATAAGAATATTCTCCTCTCAAGACATATCATCAAATATAACTATTTTTTTTTCAACTATCTCTTAAGAAAACCTTCAAATATACAGGAAGTTAAAATAGTACAATGAACACACATCAACTCACCACCTGGGTTGAATAATTATTAACCTATTTGCAACTTTGTTTTATTTTCCTTCATATATGTATCTGTTGATATCTTTCTAGTCACTGACAGCATGTTATCTCTAAGAATTTTACCACTTATCTTCTACAATAAGGATATTCTTGTGCAAAATTGCAATATGATTATTCCACCTAAGAAAGCTCATAATCATTTTCCATACTATCTAATGACTGAAGTCAAATATTCCTTTGTTACCCCAAATACATTTTACTTATTTATTTTTTTCTAAGTATTTATTTACTGTGGGGAGAGCGCAAGTGGGGGAGGGGCAGTGAGAGGGGGACAGAGGATCCAAAGTGAGCTCTGCACGGACAAGCTGACAGCAGTGAGGCCGACGGGGGTTCAAATTCATGAACCATGAGATCATGACCTGAGCTGAAGTCAGACCCTCAACCGACTGAGCCACGCAGGTGCCCCCCAAATATATTTTATAGCATTTTTTTAAAGCCAGAAGTCAACACATTTTTATGCATCATATTAGTCTCTTTCAAGCTAGAGCAGTCTCCCTCACCTATTTTTTTTCTGTAGCGGTCATTTCTTTAAGTGATCAGGCTAGTTGTCTTGGAGCATGTTGTGATGTGTTGTAGATTTGCCTGATTGTTTCTCCAGGGTATTCCACTTATCTCTCTCTCTAGTACGTCCTATCAGCCGGGAATGACAGCCACAGGCTTGATTTGATTACAATCATATTTAACATTGTTGGCACTAATTCTTCAAAGATGATGAAGCCTAATTCATTTGGCATTCTATCAGGGGACATAAAAGTCAGATTGCCCCACTATTTATGGTAAGTGTTTAGGTGGTGATTTGTGGATTTCTCTATCATAACGGTACATTTCCCATTACCATTGACAATCTGTGGAGTGATATTTTGGCATTAAGTCAAATACGTTTTTAACTTGGTATTTCTACAGTGAAAGTTGATTAAAGATCTTAAAGTATGTCACTTCTGATTTCTATAAGCTACCACTAACTGTCCACATAGCCTTCCACCTCTTAGTTTCTATATAATAATTGTGTTCAACTAGATCATGGTGTAGCAAACTATAACACATGGACCACACCCAGTTCAATTCTTGTTTTTTGAAAATAGTTTTATTGGGACACAGCCACTCACTTTTATTTACATATTATCCACGACTGTTTTCATAGTATCGTAGCAGAGTTGACTATTGTAACAGAAATTGTATGGCCTGCAAAGGCAGAAATGTTTACTACCTGGCCCTTTACAACAAAAAGTTTGCTGACCCTGGACTAGATGATTTCTTAGATCTCTTGTGTTTTGCCTCTTCCTCCTAGGTGATCTAGGTAGGCAAGTGTCCTTTCAACAACTTTATTGAGGAATGACTGGCATACAAGGAGCTACACCTAGGTACAATAAATGACTTGCTAAGTTTTGACATATGGATACAGGTGAGCAACCATTAGCATACCCATTAGCATAACCCTTAGAAATTTCCTCACACCCTTTTGTTACCCTTTCCCCCTTCCCAGGCAACCACTGATCTGTTTTCTTTGACTACAGATTAGTTTGCATCTCCTAGAATTGTAAATGGAATCCTATAGTACTATTCTTTTGTTTGGCTTCGCTCAGCATAATTATTTTGACATTTATCCATGTTGTGACAATATATTCTTCTTACTGTTGGGTAGTATTGTGTGGAAACACAACAACTTGTTTGTCCAATCACCCATTCACCTGGTGATGCACATTTACAGCTTTTTCTTTTTTTGCTTTACAAATAAAGCTGCTATAATTATTTGTGAATGCCATTCTATGGACATATGCTGCTGCTGCTAATGCTGCTTCTTCTATTTCTTTTTTCTTTCTTTTTTAGTAAATACTTAGGAGTTAACTGCCTAGATCATACAGCAGGTGTATGTTTAGCTTTTAAGAAGCAGGGTAAGTCTTAAAAGTTTCTGCAGTGACTTCACACTCAAAGCCTTTCTCATGAGGGTTATGTCTCATTAACACTTCGTTTTTCAAGTGCTAAGATGGAAAATTATATCTGCGTTCAAAATAAACCCATAAACTCTGCTCATTTATATTAATAAACATGATGTGCATGGATAGAAACTGTTATAAAGTGCATATTGCAGCCATTTCCTGATGATACGATGACATCATTTAATTCTAGTTTAAGATACTTAGTAACCTATTATTATGGTTCAAAGATTCTCCTCCTTCTCCAGAGCTAGTAATAGTGATTAAAAACCTTAAAAGGTTCAAGTATGGAGCCTGTATTTCTAAAAGCCTGACTCACTTCAGAGCACAACAGCGGATTCAGGAACCACACAGCACTGAGGATTGCTTACTTCCTTTTGGAAGCCAGCTAAGATCTTCTCAAATGATCTTGAGGAATTGAACCAGCCAGTTTTCTTGGCTGGCAAGCAACAAGAAGCAACTCTGGCTAGCTTTTAAAAAGGGATTTTTTGGAAGGATGTGGTCTAGCTCCCAGGACAAAGAAAGATGAAGAACTGGGCTTGAAACAAGTGAGATTCAGGAAATTCACAGTGTCTCCTCAGCAGGACCATCTCCATGGCCTCATAGGGACAATAATACTGGAAGAATTGTACCATAGCTTTTATTCCTCCTTGCTTTCTTCAACTCAGGCTTCAAAGTCTGAGAATGAAGGGAGAAGTTGGCCAACATCAGGACATGAGCTGTGCATTTGGATGTATCAGGAGAACAAAAGAAAGGATCTAGCAGAAGGGGCTTTCAAGGTCACCGTCAACTATTGTGTGTGTGCAAACACTTGGGTGTGCTGTGCCACCACGATTGCACAGAATCAAGGAGAGTTAATCACCCCTAGGAAACTGAGGCAATCAGGAAAGGCAAACAGATGCTGGTCTGCATAAATGCCAACAGTCCCTTATAGAGCAGGTGGTATTAGAACGGGCTCATTCTACATGTTTCAATTGCAATCAGACCCTAAGACCCACATAAGCGTTACATACTAAAGGTTATTAAGGAAGGTGTGTTCCTTCTGCTTGTCCTTCACTTCTTCAGACAGAAAATAAAACCAGTGTCTGAGGGAGCTAAGAGAGCCCAGATTCACATGAGAAAATCTTATCATTCTCAAGGGCGCCTGAACCTGTGTGGTAGACAGCGGATAGTAGAATCCGTCCATTTGCAGTTGTATGAAATACTGACTCAAAGCCCTAGTTCCCTCATTTGCAGTTAAAAATTTTTGATTGGGAAGGATACTCCTGACTTTGAAGCAGACCACAGATATCTTCCATTCTGCAGCATTGAGACTGAACTTAGATTCGTGAGAACTTCACGGATTGACAGTACGTGGAATGCAATACCATAGGATAGGTGCCTTTCCATCTGAAGGAGTTTAGGTTTGAGACCCCTGAGAACTGGTGGGAGGAGATGACTTTTAAATATACGATCCTGTAATGTTTTAGGGCATAAGAACAAAGTGAGAGCATGCCTCTGTCCTGCGAGATGATTCTGTTGCTTCTACTCAGGGACACTCATAACTGCTTTGTTCGGTCAGAGGAAAAACAAAGAAATAAAAGTAACTTAGAGAGGGGCACAGATGTAGAAAGTTCTAGCATTATCCTCCTTCTTAAGAAATATTGCTTTTTGAAAGTGTTTGAAAAGATAATCTTAGATTTACAGAAAAGTAGTACATAGAGTACAGAGTCCCCATATGCCCATCATCCAGCTTCCCCTAGTGTTGGCGTCTGACAAAATTCTGCTACAATTCTAAAAGTCAAGAAATTACATCAATACAATACTGTTAACTCACCTACCGACCTTATTTGAATTTAGCCAGTTTTCCCATTAATGATTTTTTTTTTTTCCGGTCCTGGATCAATTAGTTGCTGTATCTCTTTAGTCTTCTCCTCTCTGTGAGATTTTCCTGTATTTTTCATGGCCTTGGAATTTTTTTCTTATTTTTTAAAGTTTTTATTTAAATTCCAGTTAGTTAACACAGTGTAAGAGTAGCTTCAGGTATACAATATAGTGATTCAAAACTTCCATATCTCACCTGGTGCTCATCACAAATGCACTCACCTGTGTCAGCCATCCTCCTACCCACCTCCCCTATGGATTTGTTTGCTATAGTTAAGAATCTGTTTCTCGGTTTCCCTCTCTCTCTTTTTTCCCCTTTGCTCATTTTTCTGTTTGTTAAATTCCACATATGAGTGAAATCGTATGGTGTTTGTCTTTCTCTGATTGACTTATTTTGCTTAGCATAATATTCTCTAGTTTCACCCATGTCATTGCAATAGCAAGATTTCATTCTTTTTTATGGCTAATGTTCCACTAATATATCTACTGGAATTTTTGAAGGATATTGATCAGTTATTTTTGTGGAATACCCTTCAATTTGGGTTTGTCCAATGTTTCAGACTTAGAGCCAAGCTATGCATTTGTTATGGACTGAATGTCTGTTGTTTCCCCAAAATTCATGTGTTGAAATCCTACCCCTCAATGTGGTGATATTAGAAGCTGGGATTTGAGTGATGAGGGTGGAGTTCTACTGAATGAGATTAGTATCTTATAAGAAGAGACACGTGAGGGGTGCCTGGGTGGCTCAGTCAGTTGAGGATCTGACTTCGGCTCAGGTCATGATCTCATGGTGCCTTAGTTGGAGCCCCACACTGGGCTTTGTGCTGATAGTGCAGAGCCTCCTTTGGATTCTCTGTCTCCCTCTCTCTCTGCTCCTCCCCACTTCTCAAAAATAAAGAAAGTGTCCACAACATGCACAGGATCTACTGACTCCTTAATGGTGGACATCCCAGCCTCCAGAACCATGAGAAATAAACGTTTGCTGCTTAAGCCACTCAGTCTATGGTCATTTGTTACAGCAGTCTGAAGTAAGACAGCATTTCTGACAAGAATACTATGACAGAAATATTTTGCCCTTTCAGCACATCATCTTGAAGAAACATGGTGTCCGTCTATCTTGTTTCTAGTGAGGCTTACTTTGATCACTCGATGAAGGTGGTGTCTACAGAGTTTTTCCACTACAAAGTAGTTCCTACTCTCCCAAGGGGAAAATGTTGTAAGGAAACCCTTTGAGACTATGAAAATATCCTGTTTCTCATCCTATTTCTCCCCATTAACTTCAGCATCCACCAAAGGGTCTTGCCGTCAACAATTCTTGCTTAAAAGCAATCTTCTATTTTCATTAGGTCTTCCATGTTTTCAGTGTTCATCAGTTGGGATTCAACTGTGAGGCAGAATTTAGTGAGTATTTTCTAAATGTCTGTGCTGTGAGGGAAGCGGGTCAGGGGACCAGCCTTCCCTCTGTTCTTATAGGGGTCAGTGCCGCTCGGTAAAGCTCCCATTGGCTGTTTGATCCCCACAGCAGCAGCTGCAGAGGGAGGAGGACAGGGTCCACTTCTCTTGGCTCTTTGCTGCCCTCTGTTTTCACTCCCACTGTTCCTTACATGGGGTGCCCTCCCCCCTCACCCTCTAATTGTTCCCACCAGCCTTGGCTCCAGTAAAGACTTAGCAGGGAGTGTTCTTATCCTTCCTCCTCCACAACCTTAACACTTCTCTGGGCTCTCTCTGTCACAGCAAAAAATAGTCCATCCTAAAACAGATGAATTTTCTTTTATGTGCCCCCTACACACTATGAGTAAATAGCCCATTATTTATCTCTAGATTTCTGAACTAACAGGCAGCATCTGACATACAATACCTCCCTGGGAAAGATTTTATGGAGAAGGAACGAAAGTAAAATAGAGTATTTGCCACAAAACCTTTCTTTGCATTTAACATTTGAAAATGTTTCAAGGTATAATTTATCTACGGCGAAGTTTAGTTTTCTGATGTACTGTTCTACGAGTTTTGACAAATATATACACTCAGGTAATCATTACCACATCAGGATACAGAAGTTTCACAACACCTCAGAAAGCTCCCTTGTGCCTTCTATAGCCATTCATCCCACCTGTACCCTGAGCAGACACTGATCGACTCTCTGTTCTTTTGGTTTGGTCTTTTCCAGACTGTCATATAAATGGAATCATAAAATACGTAGCCTTTAGAATTTGACTTCTTTTGCATACAATAACTTTTGTGAAATCCATTCATGTTGTTGCTACTGAGAGTGCTTCCGTCCTTTTTATTGCTGAGAAGTACTCTATTTTATGGGTGTCCCAGAGATTATCCATTCATCAGCCACTGGATATCTAGCTGTTTTCAGTTTGGGGTGTAGGATAGGAAAAAATTATTTCTACCTTTCAAGGTTATTCTAGCTGGTCTAAGAATTAAATTGACGTGAAACAGACTAACAAGTAAAAATAAAAAATCCAAAACCCATAAAAAAACAACAAAAAACCCCCCACCCATTTTAATTACATGCACATGGAAGCCCCAGTAATGAAATGGAGACATAAAGAAACGACCAAAACCGGCAGTTTTTACACTTTAAAGACAGAGAGACAATAAATCCATGAGGAACTGACAAGACAAAGAAAACTTAACTTTTGGAGCCTCAATTAGGTAAGGAATCTGAACAGAATTTGGGCTGGGATAGTAAATTAGTAAAAAGTAATAAGAGTTGTTTATATAGATTTCTAGGCTCTAAATTTTCTATCTCTGGTGATAAGGATGGCCCCCTACCTGCTGGTACAGGGAGGGTGCCTTTCACATGGGAGATTTATTTCTTGCTTTCTGGACACAAAGGGTGGTCAGAGTCTTCTTCTTTTTTTTTTTTTTTTTTAATTTTTTTAATGTTTATTTATTTTGAGGGAGAGAGAGACAGAGTGTGAGCAGGGGAGGGGCAAAGAGAGAGGGAGACACAGAATCTGAAGCAACTCCAGGCTCTGAGCTGTCAGCACAGAGCCCGATGCAGGGCTTGAACTCACTAACCACAAGATCATGACCTGAGCTAAAATCGGACGCTTAACTGACTGAGCCATCCAGGAACCCCCAGAGTGTTCTTTTTGCATTGGCTCTCTCTTAAGTAACTTTTATTTAAAATAATCAATGTGCCATTGGGGCACCTGGGTGGCTCAGTTGGTTGGGCGTCTGACTTTGGCTCAGGTCATGATCTCATAGCTCGTGAGTTCAAACCCCACATCAGGCTCTGTGCTGCCAGCTCAGAGCCTGGAACCTGCTTCGGATCCTGTATCTCCTTCTCTCTCTGCCTCTCCCTTGCTCATGCTCTGTCTTTCTCTCCTCCAAAAATAAATAAACATTAATAAAATAAAATAAAATAGTCAATGTTTGGGGCAACCTCTGCTTGGCCTCTGCAAGGGGTTATTAATAAAGCTACTAAAAATATTCATCCACAAGTTTTGTGTGGACTTATGACTTCATTTCTCACGGGTACATACCTACCAGTGGAATTGCTGGGTCATATGCTATGTGTATGGTGACCATTGTAAGAAGCTGCCAAACCACTTTCTTAAGTGTCTGTATCTTTTTGCATTCTGACCAGCAATATATAAGAGTTACTCCTTACCCTCACTAGAATGAGCAGGTAACTATACTGGGGTTTTCATCCTCATTATTTTAGACTAGTGATGATAAGCATTTCCATGTGTTTATCTGCCACCTGTATATTGTCTTTACTGAAGTGTCTATTCAAATCTTTTGTGCATTTCTTATTGGGTCTTTTATTTCCCTATTATTGAGTTTCAAAGTAAAAGGATCTTGGGGACACCTGGGTGGCTCAGTTGGTTGAGTGTCTGATTTCCACTCATGTCATGACCTTGCAGTTTGTGAGTTCGAGCCCTGCATCTGGCTCGCTGCTGTCAGGGTGGAGCCTGCTTCAGCTCCTCTGTCCCCTTCTCTTTCTGCACCTCCCCAACTTGTGCTCTTTCTCTCAGGAATAAAAGTAAACCTTTAAAAAAATTTTATTAAAAAATAAAATAAAAAAGATCTTAATCAGATCCATGATTTGTAATTACTTTCTCCCAGACTGTGGCTTTTATATTCATTATCATTTTTTATATATATAAATTTTAAAACTATTTATTTATTTTTGAGAGAGAGAGTGCAAGCGGGGGAGGAGGCAGAGAGAGAGAGAGAGAGACAGAGAATCTGAAGCAGGCTCTCCGCTGTCAGTGCAAAGCTGGATGTGGGGCTCAAACCCACCAACCATGAGATCATGACCTGAGCCTAAGTCCAATGCTTAGTCAACTGAGTCACCCAGGCACCCCTATTTTCATGATCTTAACTGTGTCTTTCAAAAGGCCAAGCTTTACACTTTTGATGAACTCCAACTTATTATTTTTCCCTTTTACGGCTTACGCTAATATTTATTTGTGTTGTTTGGTTGGTTGTTAAACTTCCTTCTTCAAAGTATTGTCTTCACCCTTGTAGAATTTCTAGGAAAACCCGCACAAGCCTTGATTTCTAAAGCCATTTCTAAGGCAAATCACTTAGCTTTTGTGTGACTTAGTGTTCCTATCTGTTACATGAGAATAGCAGTTCTGTCTTTCTTGGGAAACTTTGATCTTACCACCTTACCGCCTGGATAAAAGCCAAGAGATTCGCCTGAAGTGGCAAGGAAAAAAATGGCTGGGCTTTGAGAATTTTATGTTAGCAGCCGGCGGGTTGAAGAGGCAAAAGGAAGTGAAGGTTTACAGTGGAAGGAACGAGGGAATAAAGTGCGGTTCCTGGATCCTCACCTGCAGGAAGACAACGGAAAGCAGAGGGCAAAGAAAATACAAAGAGGGGCTTCTTCCCCTTGACGTGGCTAGACCCCAGAGCAGGAGGAGGAAAGTCTGGGAGGAAGATAAACAATTCTCAATATTCAACAAATTTAAGAGCAAGTCCAAAAAACTGAAAAGAAAAGTTAAAAAGACCGGGTGCTTTTATTTTTCAATGATGTCATTTCCTCTTCCAGTGGAGAGGTGCTTTACCGTGGAAGGTATTGTCTGGCCTTAGTTCCCTTTAGAAGGTTAATAAAGAAGTAAGAGAGGAGATCTCATACCTCAGATCCGAGCATTCTCATACAAGTAACACGCTGTGCCAGTAACTTTGCACACCTCCCCTGATCAGTGCACACACCTTCCTGCTGAGAAATCAATGTGCAAAGAGGCTCTGTACTAGTAATGCAGAATATAGTTGATTATGTGACTCCATGAGGTAGTGTGACTGAAAAATTGAAGTGAGCCTCTTCAGAAAGCCAAAGTTTATTTCTCTTCATTACACTTCAGGGCACCAGCCTTCTTTCTCTTTCTAAAGACAAACGGCTTCAGAAAGAAACATGGGGCTCTTGATACAGTAACTGGGTGACTCCGTTTAGACGTCTTGCCCCATCACTTTCCATGTCAAGGTACTGGTTCATCTTAGAAAGAAGATGTCCGTTTGTGGCCTTGACTTAGGAAGTTTAGGTATGAGGGTGGCCCTCCCACCCTAACCGACCTTAACGGGCTGCTGCTAGGGTAATTTTCCCCACCCACCTTGCAGACGGACTGCATATCTCTGTTCAAGTAGGACAGGGTAGGATCTTATCAGACAGGACTTCACCAGCTGGAACCAGAAATAACTCTGTCCATCTGGCCTGGGCAATGTGCCCTCCTGGAAAATTACTGAATAGCGCCAAACTTCATAAAAATACATTCCTTAAAATGCCAGCAGAAGGCACAGACTTATGGAGAAACGAAATTATGCAGCCTGTGCAAAGCACGATTCATCACCAGCCTCGGGCAGTGGAAATAAATGCCCACCCGGACTTTGTGCCAGGAACATTATTAATTCACGGGAACTGTCATGCAGGCACGTCCTGGCTGAGATTCAGATCCTAGGCATGAAAGAATGTGATGTAAACACTGTGAGACTATAAAGTAATGAGGTATTTTGTCCTGCGTGGGCTGGGAATCGGCAGCAGCCTTCTCCCCACGGAGAGGCGGTGAAAAGTGATGGCTCTGGGGATGTCTTTATGGGTTGGGGAAATTTGCCAAGTTAATTCTGGCTGCCTTATCTTTTCTCTTACTGCACCCTTTACAGAACTTTCGTTTTTGTTGTCTTCCCCTTTACAAAGAGGAAAGCCATCGGGCTGATGGGCCCCTTGTTCCTCCCTGCTGGTCATTCACTGCCAAGGCCTGCTCACCACCACCATAACGCCTCTTCACCGGCCTTCCTGCTCCCCCCTGTCTCTCATGAGCCACCTTACCATGTGCTATGGGCTGGACTGTGGCCCCTCGCATTTGTATGTTCCAGTCCTACTTCCCAGCACCTCAGAATGTGCCTCTATGTGCAAATAGGGCCTTTCAAAAGGTAATTACATTAAAATGAGGTCACACAGATGGGCCCTAATCCAACGTGAGTGGCGTCCTTACAGGAAGAGATTAGGACATAGGCAGGAACGGAGAGAAGATGTTGTGAAGACAGAGAGAAGACAGACAGCCATCTATATACGCCAAGGAGAGGGGCCTAAGCTGACCTCCAACTTCCAGCCTCCAGAAGTATGAGAAAATAATCTGTTGCGTAAGCTTTCTCGGTCTGTGGTACTTTGTTATGGCAGCCCCAGGAAATGGATACATGCTACTGCCCCAAAGATTCACTCCACCCTGTTCCTCAGGAGCTGACAGTGTCCTGCTGCTGCTTAACAAATACAGGACGAAGGTCTGACCTTGGCAGTGAGCCTATTTTCATGGGGCCATCCTTCCCCATCTTACCTCATCGTGTACTACTTGCTCTCGCATTCAGATGCCCCGTCTCCAGTGTGTGACCCCCGGAGCGCCTGTGCCGCTCTTCCCTCACCCTCTGCCTTTCAGACAGACGATGGCTCCCCTTCTCTAAAGAGCCTTCCTTGCACTCCCAGCTAAGAAGGCAGCTGGCTTGGGGCGCCTGGGTGGCTCCGTTGGTTAAGCCTTGGACTCTTGATTTCAGCTCAGGCCATGATCTCATCGTTCGTGAGTTTGAGCCCCGAGTCAGGCTCTGCACTGGCAGTGCAGAGCCTGCATGGGATTCTCTGTCTCTTCCTCTTCTCTGCCCATCTCCACTCATGTGCGTCCACTCATGTGCGTGCACGAGGGCGTGCACTCTCTCTCTCTAACATAAACAAATAAACTTAAAAAAGAAAGGACAGCTGCCCCGCATACTCTTTTTTTTTAAACGGCATATACAATTCCCACCTCATATCCTTTTTTTTTTTTTAGCTTATTTATTTATTTTGAGAGACACAGAGAGAGAGAAATGCTGGTGGGGGTGGGTAGAGAGAGAAGGAGAGACAGAGACTCCCAAGCAGGCTCGGCACTGGCAGCACAGATCCTGAGGCAGGGCTTGAACTCATGAACCGTGAGATCCTGACCTGAGCCGAAACCAAGGGTCAGATGCTTAACAGACTGTGCCACCCACATGCCCCTCCTACCTCATATCCTAATTATCTCTGTATATGTTCTCCTGTGAGGTTAGCAGCTGTGCCCAATTCAACTTTGTATTCCTTTTTGTCCCCAGCACACTGCTTTGCACATTGTAAGTTCTCTACCAATATTTGTCGAATGAATAAAGTAAATAATTTGTGATTGATAACGGCCGTCTGATCTCCTGTCCTGGGGCATTTTTGTTTCATTTTTATTATTTGCTTTTCACTGTCAGATTTTTTTTAATAAAAAAATTAAGGAAAAAATTTGGTAAAATTCGCATACACAGAATTTACCACCTTCACTATTTTTAAGTGCCTAGTTTGGTAGGTTCAGTGCATTCACACTGTTGTACAACCAATCTCCAGAACTCTTTTCATCTTGTAAAACTGAAACTCTAAACTCACTAAATAGCAACTCCCCATCCTCTCCTCCCCCCAGCCCCTGGCAATCACTTTCACTCTCTGTCTCTATGAATTTGCTTGCTCTTGGTACTTCATGTAAGTGGAATCATTACAGTCTTTGCCTTTTAGTGACCAGCTTATTCTAATCATCATAATGTTCCCAAGGTTCATCTATGTTGTAGCATGTGTCCAATTTCCTTTCTACTTAAGGCAGAATAATGTCCCATTATATACAGAGAGAGAATGTGGAGATGTTCAATGGGCAAAGTTGCTCACTCTTGCAAAGGAGAAGTGACTTCAGAATCCCATTCATCCATCAATGACATTCATTCTGTCGATGGACACTTGAATTGCATTTACCTTTCAGCTATTATGAATAATGTTACTATGACTATGGATATACACCTAACGCTTTGACACTCTGCTTTCAGTTCTTTTGGGCACGTACCCAGAAGTGGAATTGCTGAGTCAAATGGTAATTCTCTCTTTAATATTTTGAGAAACCGCCAGAGCATTTTTGCTTGAAGAGTTTTCTAATGGCGGCACAGGGTAACAAAAATAACCAGGTCTTTGTGATCAAACAAATCTGGTTACAAACGTTGGCTGGACCACATACTGTCCCTTCGTATGTCTCTTATTTCACTGCCTTTTGGTATACTTCTCTCTAAAAGGGACATTTCTATCCACTTTCGAGAGTCGTCGTATGGACTAAAGAAGGTAATACATGCAAAGGCTCTACCCATATGAGACTGTTAAAAATGTGAGGTCACCTCTCCTTTATAATTGTCTGAATGGAAATGCTTAACCTACAGAATAAAGCTCCAGCAAGAGAATTTTAAACATCAGAGGCATCTGACTGGGACAGCCACCTCTGCAGGAAGTGCTGTCTGAGAAGCCCACACGCTGTCCTGCACCACACAGGGCAGACAAGTAGCTCTTCCACTCCTCCCTGAGAAACAAGGTGGCCTGGGCGCCTGGATGGCTCAGTCCGTTAAGTGGCCAACTTTGGCTCAGGTCATGATCTCATGGTTCCTGAGTTTGAGTCCCGCATCGGGCTCTGTGCTGACAGCGTAGAGCCTGGAGCCTGCTTCAGATTCTGTGTCTTCCTCTCTCTCTGCTCCTCCCTTGCTCATACTCTGTCTCTCTCTGTCTCTCCAAAAGTGAATAAACATTAAAAAAAGGAAGAAAGAAAAAAAGAAAGACAGAAAAAAAGAAAGAAAGACAAAGAAAAAGAAGAAAGAAAGAAAGAAAGAAAGAAAGAAAGAAAGAAAGAAAAACAAGGTGGCCAGTGGGATTCTTCGGATTCCAGTAATCTGACCCACCATGAGAGCTCCAGATCCTGGGTGAGGGTTTCGCTGTGTGTGTTCAAAAGGGTACCAGCTGTTATAGCCAACCAGGCTCAATGGACTCCTGGCTACAATATTATGAAGGGGTAATACATATGGAGATTGACTCAATTCAATAAGTATTTAATGGGGTGCAGTCAGTTAAGCCTCCGACTTTGGCTCAGGTCACGATCTCGTAGTCCATGGGTTCCCTGCATGGGGCTCTGTGCTGACAGCTCAGAGCCTGGAGCCTGCTTCAGATTCTGTGTCTCCTTCTCTTTCTGCCCCTCCTCCACTCACGCTCTGTCTCTCTCAAAAATAACTAAACATTAAAAAAAATAGATACTTAATGAGTGCCTGTTCCCTGTGGCTCTGCCGAGTGTAGGCCCCGACCTTCCTGTGTCTTACCCCATCGTAGCACAGTCACAAAGGTAGAGGGCTAAGGAGCCAGAGAGAAGGGAATTGCGAGTACAATGAGCCTCATCATTCATGGACTCCATAATTTTAAACTCATCTATTTGCTAGGATATACTTATTACCCCAAAATCAGTTCTTGTGTTTTCATGGTCCTTCACAGACACGCACATGGCAACCGTAAGTTTGAGTCGCTTGATGCGCACACTCCCAGGTGAGGTAAAGGAGGCATGGCTCTGCCTACTGTTTCAGCGTCCTTTCCATCGTCTATGTACTGTGTCACATTTTCCACATTTTGTGCCTCTTGAAGGCCATTTTCCTGTTTAAAATGGCCCCAAACACAGTGCTGGAGGGCTGTGTAGTGTTCCTAAGGCTGCGATGTTTCTTACAGAAAAAATATGCATCAGATAAGCCTCGTTAGGGCAGAGTTATACTGTGGTGGCTGTGAGTTCGAGGCTAATGGCCCAATTATATGTATTAAACAAGGTGTTTTAAACAAAAAGTCACGTAAAATAAGGTTACGTGTTGATCGGTTGGTGAACATGTTGAGACCACAGACTCACGGGAACTAAACCCTGTATTGCCCCTAGGAGCCCTGGTTCAGTACTCTCCCAGTGATTGTTCACAGTGACTTTATAGAACACCACTACAGCAAGTAACAAGCGTTGGCTATATTTTGGTATAAAGTACCATTCAAGGTTGGAAATGGTGGATGGAGCTGGAGAGACACAAGTGAGGAAGGAAGTTCCTCAAATAGCAGGACTGGGCCTTATCTTGCTGCTGGAGAGCCAATGGCTGTGTGACGTGGTTAGATTTTTACACCCTGATGCCTGTGACAAGGATGGATTTGAAGAAGGGTCTGAAGAAGCCAGAGGAGAGTTCTTACTGGCAACCACCATGCCGGCACACTCCTGTTGGACTTGTGGGACACCCCCTCCTCCAAACTGTAAGAAAATAAATTTCTATTGTTGGAGTCACCCAGTCTATGGTATTTTGTTATGGCAACCCGAGAAGACTAAGGCAGTGTGCAAGCTCTAAAACTCCTAAACACGATTTCAGAGAAAAAGCAGGCACTCTTTTTTTTTCTTTTTTTTAATTTTTCTTTTTTGGTTGGGATACACATCAGTTTAGAGGTTGTATGTATGGTTTTCTCTCTACAGGAAAACCCACTGGGAGATGAAAAACCATTGGATGTTATCTAATTTGCACTCCTTCCCAATTTCTCTGATTAATTAAACACAGGCACATATACATTCCCCGTCATTCACTTCTCTCAATTTTGGAACACATAAGAAAAGCAATGGTGGGTTGCCTGGGTGGCTCAGTCAGTTAAGTGTCAACCATGATCTCATGGTTTGTGAGATCGAACCTGCTGTCAGGCTCTGCACTGAGAGCATGGAGCCTGCTTTGGATTCTCTCTCTCTCTCCCTCTCTCTTTGACCCTCCCCCTGCAAGATAAGTAAATAAACATTAAAAAAAAAAAAAAGAAAGGCAATGGAATGAGAGGCAGGAGACTTTAGTTCTAAGCCCTAATTTTGCCACCAACTGTATGCCATCTCCGTGCCTCAGTTCCTCAGTGCTTACGTGAGGACCATAATGTTGTGTCAGCTCAATCCAGACGATAGGGTCACTGATGTAAGGTAAACAGACCATAGATGTAAAAAGAAAAAGCTCAAAGGATGTAAAGATGCAGAGTATAAACATGGCAGAAATAGAAATTGCTTCTGAAATTCTGGGAATCCAAGCCTGAAATAATTCTTGGAAGCAAGAAAGTCATTTGGGACTTCATAAGTGTCACATTGCTCTTCATGGTTTAAGAACACCGGAGTAGCTAAGAGATGTTACTAGGGAAATTCATTCCTACCACTTGACAATAGTCATTTTTCTGGAACTCCATTTTGATTCTCATCTGTATGACAAATATATGCATATGCAAACTAGGTCCTGCTTCCACTAAAATTCCAGAAAAAAAAGAACAGGAAAAGAAAATTTGTGCTAAAAACTGAAGTGGCTAATTAATTGGTTTATCCTGCCTACAGATATCTGTGTACCCTGTACGTGCTGAGTATCGTTCTCAGTGTTTGGGGAGAACCCAGTAGCTAAAGCTCCAGTGTGTGCCTCTGAGAACAGAACGATGCAGTTGAGGGTAGGAGATTGACACTAAGAGCTGCTAAATGGAGCAGGCAAGTAGTAGAAGAGATGTCACAGGCAGATTTGTGACAAGTGCTGACAGGATGTCAAGATTTCAGAGAAGGAAGAGGTGAGCGAAAGCGGAGCTAATCATTGAATTTCCTGTGAAAAAGAAGGGACTTGAGTTGGCCTTGGTGACTTGTCTCGATGAAAGGCAAAACTCTGTTACTTATAGCTCCGAAAGAGAGGGGTGCCATGAAGGACCATGCAGGGGGTTGCACCAGGGGACGGACTAAGAGAAAACTAGAGAGGTAGAGGCATCTGAGATATGGCAAGCAGAGTGGGGTTAGCCAGGTTTCACAGGCTCTCTGGGACTGGCTAATTCGAATGATCTTGTGGGTTCCGGAGCATAGGGGCTGTCCCTAATTGTCTGGTCCCTGGCCCCAGCGATTCCGGTGGGTGCATAATGGCCAGGAGAGTGAGCACCTGGTGAGACGGTTGGGGTGTGGACTTAATCAGGGACAGCAACCAGTCTCTACCCAGAGCCTCAAAACTGGGTCAAGACAGCAGTTCCAAAAACAACAGCAATAAGATATGTCATTCTTTAATGTGATGTCTGCAAAATTGTAGCAACTAGAAGCCTGATAACTATATTACTAACGTTCCCCAGGGGGCAGGGCTCTGATTAGATGCTGCCCAGGAGAGGTGCTGATCTAAGAGATAAAAGGCAGAAGAGAGAGATCTGTTGTCTCTCCAGCAAGTGGCAGGCCCACATATGACCTTGGTGAGTGTGAGGTTTTGTAGTCCTTTCCAGATATTCCCCTGAATGTTGACCTCAGGGGTGGAGAGCCCAGTGGTATCTCCTGCACCTTCCCAACTCTTGGGATCCTTGGATCTAATGGTACCTTCACTGATCTTGCAGCTCCGGTCCTTTCAATGGGTCCATAAGTCCCCAGTGCCCCACAGCCAATCCTTTCTGTTAGAACCCTAATGTGGTTGCTGCTTTCATGACTGGGCCCCAACAGCATAGCATAGGTAAGGTTCCAAGAGGCCTTTCCGTAAAACAAAACAAAACAAAATAGTTTAAGTGAACATTTCCCAAACCTGTTTGCCACAGAGCCTATCTCCAACCCCCCCACCCCCGGCCCACCTCCCCGTAAGAAACACCTTCTGATATCCTGGGACTCTGTGTTCCATGGTACACACCTTGGAAAACACCTAAGCATTTGTAGGTGAAAGCTAGGAATCCAGAAACGTGGGCTTAATCTCAGCTGTGTGACCTTAGGGAAGTCACATCACTTCTCTGGTCTTTAGTTTCTTTACCAGATCAAAGGATGAGCTGGATGAAGTCGCCAACAGGTTTTCTGGCTCAAACGTTTTTTGATTCTGTGAGAAACGGTGTCCTTAAAAACTACCACTGCTCAGGTAGCAAAAGCAAAAACTACAAAAAAAAAACCAAAAAACGAAAAAATTCCCACTGTATTTTGCTTTGCCTTCTCTTCCTTTTTGGCTTAATTTGCATGGATATTTTGAGATATGAGCTAGGAAAATTCCAAGAGAACTGGCAGCAAGTAAAGAAATGCTGGGGAGCTCTTACCGAAGAAGCGTGGAAGATTAGTGCTGACCCTGGAAATATGGCCCCTTCAGAGGCGCCTGGGTGGCTCAGTTAAGCATCTGACTTGGGCTCAGGTCATGATCTGACGGCTCCTGAGTTTGAGCCCCACATCAGGCTCTGTGCTGACAGCTCAGAACCTGGAGCCTGCTTTGGATTCTGTGTCTCCCTCTCTCTCTGCCCCTCCCCCGCTCCCACTCTGTCTCTGTCTCTCTCTCCCAAAAATAAATAAACATTAATTTTTTTTTTTAAATATGGCCCCTTCAGAACATGTTTACTTCTGCATTGCCAGAGGAAAAAAGAGATGCAAAGAAGAAAGTTCCAACACTCAAACCGAGACATTTATGAAAATACCTATAAAGTATATTTATTTTCTTAAGTATATTTATTAAGTGTATTAAGTATATTTATCACATATTAAGTATTTTAATAGTTATTTGTTAAAATACCTATTAAGGTAGCAAGCTCCCTGTCACTGGGAACATTCAAGTGGAGACTAGCTATTAGCTTGGCAGGGATGGGAGGGAATAGGTTTTGTCTCTTCAAAGTATTGTGGCTGAAAGGGATGACACACATCATCTGTATAGATCTCCACATTTTATAGATGATGAGACAAAGAACTAGAGAGGTTGTATGCATTTCCCAAGGTCGCACAGCTAGTCAAAGCCAGAACTGGGAAAGGGCCCAGGACATTCCCTTGTCCTCCACTGTGTTACTCTGCATGCCTGGAATTCATTTTCATTTCCATGAAAAGCAAAAATCTCTCCCTGAATCTTTATTTTAGATCCCTGTAAATTTACGAAGCAAAGTTATTTAGTTTGAGCTGCAGAACACTGCAGGTTGCCAGATACTGTGGGCGGCTGGTAGGGTTGGAAAGCTGGAAGTCGGCCCTTTGCCCTCAGACTTCTTCTTTTTGCCATCCTTGGGGTGGAGACCCCGTGTGCCCTCAGACGCCAGACCAGCCACCTGCATGGCACCCTCTACGCCCTTCTGAGCATCCTGCATGGCACCCTCTACACCCAGAAAGACAGTCCCTCCTGCTTCATTCTACAAAGTCTGTCTCCTCAGGCAGCACTGAGAAACCAACCTGAATACAAGCCTCTTCTGCACCAACCTGAATACAAGCCTCTTCTGCACGGTTTGTTCACAAACCACTCCTCCCAGAAAGGCCACAAAATGTAGCCTGGAGGCGGTGCCATTTGTAATGTTGGTGGCTGGGAGCCAGGACTGGGGCTTCCTTTGCTAACTGCCTGACAGAATCCACGTTTGCATTCTCAATGCAGCTGGTAGTGGGTGTGTGTGGCCTTTTCTTTTATTATCCAACTGCTTTTATTATCCAAATGCTCTTGAGAGGAGAACCAAAAGCTGCCACGATAGCAGAGACTATGGCTGTGACTTTGCAGAGGAACAGATGCCTAACGCAGATCTGATTTTACCCCGAGCTTTTTTTCCCAAAGAAAACCCAAGAGTGGTCAAGGAGAAAGGAATAAAGTGCCAGAAACCTTTGAGGTTTTCTCTTTTCCTGAGAATGATAGAAACAAAGACAAAGTAGCCTCCAGTAAAAAACGTCTGAGTTTTAAGTAAGCTATTTGTTCCTTTTGTGTGGGATTCAGTTAGACCTTGTGAAAACTTCCAACAGAGAAGCTAGGGACAGTAGGGAAGAGGCAGTCTTGACTTTCTGACATGCTGTGCTTGAGGATTCTCTGGGAAGTCAAGAGGGCAGATTAGATTAGGAGAGTTTGGGCCTTACACTTTTTTTTTTCTTTTTCTTTTCAGGGTTAGCACTAAAGTACCACCTCTAACCCTGCTCTGATCTCTTGGGCCCACGTTGTAGTGATTCCAGTCTCTGTTGATGATTTCCCTTTGATGCCACATCCTTGGTCACTCCCTAGTTCAGCTCACCACCATCACTTGCCTTTTAATCTTATTGTTGGTTCCTCACTGGCATACTGCATTCTCCACATGCTAAAATGGGCTCCTGGAGACGACCCTCTCAAGCCTAGATTTAATTCTGTGAGTAGCCCGCTCAAAATCCTCTGATATCTCAACCTTCAATGTTTTTTTTCGCGACCTAGCCAATTCTCCTCCACCCTGCCCTAACCTCAGAGCAGACTCCGTCTCCAGTCTTGCTCCTGTTCTTTATCTGAGACCTATGAACCTTCACAGGAAAGATTAGGCTTCCTCTACACTCTTCATATTCAAGGATTATCAGCCACATGAGCAGGGTTTAAGCAGCGTGTTCCCATACCTTGTTGCCATCCTCTTTATGGAGCAAAGGGAGTGCCTGTGATTTCTTCTCTGAGGAGGAGAAGTGGCTCAAAAGAGGTTTACTTATTCATCTGCTAGATGTCTGTGTAGATAGCAGACTCTCTGCTAAGTTCCCAGGATGCATTAGTAAAGCACACAAGCAAGATTTTTGCTTGGGGGGAGCTGAAATTTCAGTGGGAGATGCAGATAACTAACAACTAACTAAAAGTAATAATTATGGATGGAAACTACCTAGGCGGTATGTTGTTATCACAGCAGGGAGGGATTTTACTTAGAGTTGTCAAGTAAGGGATGCAGGGAAGGATGCTATTTAAGTTGAAGTATAAAGCATGAGAAAGAGATTCTGATGAGGGACTATCTTTTTGAGAGGGAATAGAGCTAGAGGGGTAGAAAATGGTGTCCTGCAGATCGTACACAGTAAGAAAGGGCATTGTGTCAGTGAACTCTTGCCTCTTTCTGGGACAGAGACAACAGGGTAAAGCCCATGAGACCATTCGCCATCCCTCCTTCTATTCAACGTTGCATTTGAAGTCCTAGCCTACGCATTAAGGCAAGAAAAAGAAATAAGAGGCATAAATATTGGAAAAGAAGTGAAACTACTTTTATTTGCAGATTACATATTACATATGTACAAAACATAAAAGACATGATTAACTTCTAGAAAAAAATCATTTAGCAAGGTCAAAAGATACACGTTTAATATAAAAAAGTCAAGTGTTAATAGGTATTTATCCAAAGGATACAGGGGTGCTGATTTGAAAGGGCACATGAACCCCAATGTTTATTGCAGTACTACCAACAATAGCCAAAGTCCAAATGGAAAAAGCCCATGGGAAGAGCCCAAATGTCCATCAACTGATGAATGGATAAAGAAGATGTAGCATATATATACAATGGAATATAACTTGGTGATCAAAAAGAATGAAATCTTGCCATTTGCAACAACGTGGATGGAACTAGAGTGTATTATGCTAAGTGAAATAAGTCAGTCAGAGAAATACAGATATCATTATTTCACTCATATGTCAAATTTAAGAAACAAAACAGATGAACATAAGGGAAGGGAAGCAAAAATAATATAAAAAACAGAAAGGGAGACAAACTACAAGAGACTCTTAAATACAGAGAACAAACTGAGGGTTATTCGTGGGGTGTTAGGTGGGGGGGATGGGCTAAATAGGCAACGGGCATTAAGGAGGACACTTGTTGAGATGAGCACTGGGCGTTATATGTACGTGATGAATCACTAAGTTCTATTCCTGAAATCATTATTACACAATATGTTAAATAATTCGGATTTAAATTTTTTTAAAAAGTAGTTACAAAAAAAAAATAAAATAAAATAAAAAATAAAATAAATACAATAAAAATACAATACAACACAATACAATACAATATGACTACCTGGCCCTTTACAAAAAAAAAAAAGTCAAGTGTTTTTCTATGCCAAGAACAAACCATTGGAAAAATTACAGTAAAAGTAGCAATATTGTTTATGTTAGTTTCACAAAACATTAATTACATTGCAATAAATCTAATGAAAGATGTATAAGACCTTTATGCTGAAAACTACAAATATTGCTGAGAGAAATTAAACATGTCCTAAATAAAGTGAAATACCATGTTTATGAAATGGAAAACTCAAAATTGTTAAAAATGACAATTATCCTTAAATTGACCCAAACAAGATTTTGACAGGAATGGATAAACATTAAAGAGCTTTTGTGAAAATGAAAAATCTTACAATTTTGGAAAAGAGGACTTGCACTACCTTATCTCAAGATTTATTGTAAAGCTACAGCAATCAAGATAGTGAGGTGTCAACGTACTGATTGACACATAGAAGAAGGGAACAGAATTGACAGCTTAGAAATAGGATGGCACATGGCGGGTGAAGTGATTCTAAGCAAAGGACGCAATGAGATTTCAACAAAAAGAGGAAACTCGTTTCAACAAATGGAGATGGAACAACCAGGTATCTGCAATATTGTGATTTAGAAGAAACATATATCTGGTCAGCCATATGATCAAAATATTTCTCATATATTTGGTGTTTATCCATGGTTCCTGGCTCACAGCTCCCAAAACATTTGTGACTTGCTGAATAATAAGAGCAATGGAAACATCTTTTGTTATAATACTTGGTCTCTACCTCAGTTCCTAAAATCACTTCAGAGCCACAAAGGTGAACTGAGTGTCTTGTTATTCATAACAAGCCCCTTTCCATCATAACTGGGTTTATGTTCATGAGATAACTTTTGGAAATCATCTAAGGATGGGGGTGGTGGCCAGGGCAACTGACCATGAATAGAAGGTTGGAATGTTCAGTACCCCTCTTTCTGGGGAGAAGAGAAGGGTTAGAGGTTGAAACAATCACAAATGACCAATTATTTAATTATTCATACCCATGTAACAATGAAGATTCCATGAGAACCCAAAAGGGAGAGGTTCGGAAAGCTTCAGGGTTGATGAACATGTGTTGATTTTGGCACGGTGTTGCATTCCAAGACAGCATGGAAGCTCCCTGCCCTTACTCTATACCTTGCCCCATGCACCTCTGCCATCTGTTCCTGAGTTTAAGTCCTTTTAGTTTAGTTTACATTCTTCTCAGCTGCCTGTTCTGTTCCAACTATCTACATGTCAATCATTACCTGGCTTCCTCCCTGTCTTGATTGTTGTAGCTTTATAATAAGTCTTGAAACCAAATAATGTTTATATCCATCCATAGTAAGCCAGTGATCTAGTAAGTAAAATGCTTCTCTGAGTTCTGTGAGCCCCTGGAACAAATTAAATAAACCTAAGGAGGGGGTTGCCGGAACTTCCAGTCTATATAGCTGGTCAATGAGAAACACAGGTGACAGCTGGCACTTGCAGGTGGTATCCGAGGGGGAGGGCAGTCCTGTGGGACAGAACCCTTAACCTGTAGAATCTGATGCTGTCTCTCGGTGGAGAGGGTCAGCATTGAGTTGAATGGAAGGATACCCAGCTGGTGTCAGAAAATTGCTTGCTGGCTGGTGCTGGAAACTCCTCCCCCACCAATACATATTTTGTAATTGAGTTCAGAACCTCTTAATATTCATAGAAAAATACTTTGATCCTTACTTCACACCATACCCCTAAATTAATTTGAATTTAATCATAGACTAAAATGTAAAAGCTAAAATCCTAAACTAGGAGAATATTTTCCTATCATGAGGTAGTCAATTTTTTGTTGTTGTTGTTGTTAAAGACACTACGTATAAAAGAAAAAAAAAAAGATAAACTGAACTCTGTCAAAAGACAAACTTCTCAACAAAGACATCGAGAAAGTGAACAGGCAAGCCATAAATAGTGGGAAAGTACAAAGGACTTATTATAGAACACTTATGCATCACGCATCAATCATTAAAAGACAACAATCAGATAAAAAGAGATAAAGACTTAAATAGATACTTGACAAAAAAGATATAAGAATGGCCAATAAGCATGGAAATTGAAACCTTACTAAAATATCATTATACTCACTGTAATAGCTAAAATTTTTATTTTTTTGAAGTTTTTTATGCCACCATTAGTGTGTGTTTTTTTAAATTTTTTAAGTTTACTAATTTATTTTGAGACAGACAGAGACAGCACGAGTTGGGGAGAGTCAGGAAGAGAGGAGTCAGAATATCCCAAGTAGGCTCTGTGCTGCTGGGGCAGAGCCGGAGGTGGGGCTTGAACTCATGAAACCATAAGACCATGACCTGGGCTGTAACCAAGAGTCGGATACTTACTGACTGAGCCATCCAGGCACCCCTGGCTAAAGTTTTTTAAAGACTGTAAATACCAGGGCACCTGGGTGGCTCAGTCGGTTAAGTGTCCGACTTCAGCTCAGGTCACGATCTTGCGGTCCATGAGTTCGAGCCCCGCGTCAGGCTCTGGGCTGATGGCTCAGAGCCTGAAGCCTGCTTCCGATTCTGTGTCTCCCTCTCTCTCTCTGCCCCTCCCCGTTCATGCTCTGTCTCACTCTGTCTCAAAAATAAATAAACATTAAAAAAAAAATAAAAAAAGACTGTAAATACCAAGTCTTGTCAGGGATATGGAACAATTGGAACTCTCATTCAATTCTACGGTGAGATTCTAAAATGTCACAACCATCTTGGACAAATAGTTAATTTCTTATAAGTTAAACATACAGTTAATATATGCAACAGAAGTTACATTCCTAAGTATTTAACAAGAGAAATAAAATGCATGTGTACACACACACACACACACACACACACCAAAAATGTTCATAGCCACTTGGTTCGTAGTGGCCCCAAATCGAACCAATCCCTATTGTTCATCGACAAGTGAATGTGTAAACAAACTGAAGTATATCTATACATGGAAAACTACACAGTGATAAAAAAATGAACTACTGACATAAACAATATGGACGAATCTCCAAAATGTGTTGAATGAAGGCAATCAGTCCTAAGGGTAATGTAAATATTTCCAATTATGTGAAGGTCGCAAATAGACAAAACTAATTTGTAATGATACAGATCAGAACAATGGTTGACTCTATGGGTCACTGAGATGAGATGGTCATGAGGAAATTTCAGAGGCGATGGAAATGTGCTATATGCTGATTTGGGGCATGGTTCCAGAAGTATTTATACTTTTCAAAGCTTATCAAACTATACACCTAAAATCTGTACATAGTTTATATATAAACTATACCTCAATTAAACAGAAGCTCTGCTTTCCTCTTCCCACTTCCCAAAAGTAATAAAAGAATTTTTCCAAAGGGTTCAGGAAGCCTGGTTGGTAGAGTGGGGAAAAGTCTGGGATAGGAAACCGATGCTTTTGTGTTGCCTTTACCACACCTTTGTGAGTTCGAATGGTCTGGACTGCTTCAGATGGTGGTTGTAAAGATTAATAACACAAATGCTACCAATAAATAATAACACCATGTGTGTGAATGCCACATTTCTCTATAGATGAAATAAGTATTTTTCAATTTTTTTTTCTAAGCAGTACCAAATCTGACATGTACCCACAGATAGGAGTGAGATGCTTTGGTTGATGCAGGAGTAGGAAAATGAGTGGGGTAGGGGATTTCCTCTTTCCTTCCCTCCCTCTCTTTCCCAGACATTGAACCCGGAGGCACCTCTGATCAGCAGGAAATAGTTTGAAAACCATGAAAGGGACTCTTTTGTGTCCCGCTCATCGTATGGGCTTCCACCGGAAAATCTTAGTAACTGCTGTTATAGAACTTCTCAGCCTTCCTAAAAACACATCATTTCTCAGCTTGTGAATAGCTCGAGTAATAAAGCCAGGGTTCTCTGGCTGGTAGCTGTCCTTACCTACTCATTGAGCACAGCCCCTGTTTACTACGGGGGGTCCAAACCATGATGTTTGGACATTTACATCCTCCATCAGAATGGGCTCCTGGCTCCTGCCCTTGCATACCAGAGATGCATACACATAGGGATGAATAAACACTATTGAGATATGCCAAGATTTCTTTTTCATCATTAGCTTTGTTTTTCCTTTCTTTTAGCTCTTATTCTTCTTTCTTCATTCTTTTCTTTATGATCTCTATTTGCTTCCCTGGTGTTTTCACCCCTACTCTCTCTGGACCTCAGAAAAGGAAGGGATATATTCTTAATTATAAATCCTCCTTTCTGGGAATGGACTGCTTTGCCATTCTCCATTAAATACCTGATGACGGCAGGTAGTTAAGGGGGAAAGGCCACAGGTAAGCACAGACGGGAATGAATAAACGCACAGCAAATGTCAAATTGATTTGAAAGAAGTCCTGGCTGAGGGAGCTGCCTGAGGTGTATATTCCACAAACCACATTAAGATTACTCATAGAACACCTTGGTTGCACCATCTTGGAAAGAGTTTTAAGCATTAATTAATGAGCGGTTAGTTCAGCCTCATGAGTTATCGCTCTAATAAAATGGGTGTCGAAGCACGAATCACAACCAGTTTGAGTGTATTATTGCTATTCTAACAGACCTCTTTAATTCAACAATTAGGAAGCATGAAATGTAGTTTAATAGACATAATTTGATGATATAAAATTGTTCATTTGGTGTGAGCCATTCATCTTCGTTAATACATTTCAGGTTACGTGGAGAATGACTCTTTTGAGTAGGACCTACAGAGACTGTTTTTCCTTCCTGTCCTCTCCACTATCGGTTCTGGGAGACCAGTAGTGAGGTTTTTCTGATGCAATCTCTGTTATCAACTCTGTGATCTTGGGCAAGCCACACCATCTTGTGAGGTGAGATAATGTGATGTGGCTGACATGTATGTCTTTTCTTTTTTTCTTTTTCTCTCTCTCTCTTTTTCTTTCTTTCTCTCTCTTTCTTTCTCCTCTTTCTTTCTTTCTTTCTTTCTTTCTTTGAGAGAGAGAGAGAGAGAGAGAGAGAGAGGATGCAAGTGAGCGAGGCAGAGAGAGAATCCCAGGAGGGGCAGAGAGACAGAGAGACAGAGAGAGGAGGGGCTCGCCTGAAGTGGGGCTCATTCTCACCCAACATGGGATTCAAAATCATAAACTGTGAGATCATGACCTGAACCAAAGTCAGATGCTTAGTGACTGAGCCACCCAGGCGCCCTGATGTTTAAAACTGTGGCTTCACTTAGCCACATTTGAGCTCCTGCCATCATCTGTGTCATACATCAAGTCCCTGGTCAAGCTTCTCTTTATGTGGCCCTCTCCTTCAGTCTCTAGTTTTATCATTCGTGACCCTTTCTGGAGTTGCTTCTCAGGAAAACTTGATAATCTAATAGAAGGACTCATATTTTCTTACTTGAGCATACATTAATTTAGTGTTAGTTGTCTTGCTTGTTCTTCAAAGTTTTCATGTTCTCATTCTTTTTGGCTGCTTATTGGCCAATTCAGCAACAATTTATGTTCTTCTGAATTTGAACATTACAAGGAACAGAATGGCAATGGCTGACATTGAAATTGATTAGGAAGGAAATATCCTGGGTTCCTCTTCTTGCTCTGCTGATAACTTAGTTCTTTATGTAACTATGGACAGGTTTCTAAACCTCTCCATGCCTCACTTTATTTATCTATAAATTAAAGATAATTATACCTCCCAGGGCTGTTGTTAAAATCAGTTGGGGGTAATTGATATGAAAAGGCTTTCAAAAAGAAGAGTTCTATACTAAGACAAAATTAGCAGCATCGTCATGTGTGACAAAGCCTAACGTGTTGGCCTTTCTTCTACAGGGCTGGCTTGTATAAAACTTACCTGCACCTTTAATTAGGTGAATGTCTTTTAGCAGCTCATTCCTCAGTGTCCAAAACCAGACTCAGCATCTTCCTCCACAAGCTGTGAGTCTCCAATTCCCCATAATGTGGCTAATCATGTCACCATCTTCGTCACCCAGACCTAAAACATGGAAGCATCTTTGGTTAGGGTGGCCATGTCCCAGTTTGGAAAGCATCATTCTGGTTAATGCCTGCTGACCCCATAGATTATTTTTTGCATACTGCAAACTAGGTGGCTTAAAACAATAGGCATTTATTTTCTTATAGTTCTGGAGGTTAGAAGTCCAGAATCTGGTATCCATAAGGTTGGTTCCTTGCAGAAGTTCTAGTGGAAAATACATCCCATGCCTCTCTCCTAGCTTTCAATGGTGGACACTGATCCCTGGCACTTACTGATATATCATTCCAATCTCTGCCTCTGCACTCACATGGTATTTTCCCCTTGTGTCTCTCTGTCTCCTCCCCATTCTGATAATCAGGACACCAGTCATTGAGGTGAGGGCCCACCCTAATCCACTGACTTCATCTTAACTTGATTACAACCCTATTTCCAAATAAGGTTGTATTTATAGTCACTGGGGATTAAGACTTGAATATATATTTGTGGAGGACATCATTCTGAAACCCTATCCAAAGATCCCTTTTACTTTCCAGTGTGCCTGATTTGAATGATAAACTTATAGCCACTAAACATTTTGACTCCTCCCTCTCTCCCCATCATCTTATTTACTTGCAGAACCAGGAAGGAATGGTTTCTTGGATTTTATCTTTATAAATCTCTGCTCACACCTTGCACCTTCATTTCTGACATCTCTCATTGTTTTATCTCTCAACAGTTGACCTCGTAAGACCCCTGCTGACCCAGCTTGCTATTGCCCTAGCTCTCCCGGTTCAGCTTTCAGGCCACGCATGCACAGCTCCTCATTCCCAGATTGAACTACGAGCCATCTGCATGCTGGATCGACCTCTTAAATGCCATATTGGTCTAGGGTGAAAACATCCATGCTTTGAGCAATATATAGTTTGGAATTCATGCATTCGAATCTCTTTCTCCTCCGATGGGGATAATGGCTGGGACTACAAAATATTTTCGTGTTTTTTTTCAAGACTAAATTAAGTGTCTATCGTGTTTGTTGATACTCATTCTTATGTCTTTAGGGCTTCTTTTTTTTATTGTTGAATAAAGAGTAGAATGAGGAAAAGAACTGGAAAAAGAGGGACAATTAGCTGAACCCCAGACATTTGCAATTTGTTTCATAAATACAAGACATGCTTCTTTAGGTAAATATCATAATTGTGAGTAAAGGGCACTCACGATGCTCCTGATTCTCCTCTTAGTACTGTAATAACTTGGTGTAGCTGGCTTTGCATTCGTACAAATCTGTGAGATCACGTGGGAGATTATTTCAGAACCTGAGTGGGTTTTGAGCCAGAGACTGTGGGAGGTGCACATGACGTCTGTCTGCTTTTTTCTCCTCGTGACTAAAACTGTAGTATTTCTGACAGACTTAAACTCCAAAGGATGGAAGAAAATTTGAGTAGTTTCTAAACAGCCAAGTCTGCTTTGAATTCTGCTACACAAATGCGTAACAGATTACCATCAGGCAGGATTGTGAAGGTTGACTGTTTTAAAAACCTCCAAGAGAGAGGTGGTATATTTCTCCTGTTTAGTACCAAAAATGAGTTCTTGTGGGGGACAGGCAACCTGCATGAAACCTATTCTTTTTAAGTGTATTAAAAATGGAAGAGGGGCACCTGGGTGGCTCAGTCGGCTGAGCTGACTCTTGATTTCAGCTCAGGTCATGATCTCACGGTCATGATCTCATGCACTGAGCATGGAACCTGCTTAAGATTCTCTCTCTCTTTCTCCCTCTGCCCTTCCCCCCCACTGGTGCTCTCCCCACCCCCCCCAAAAAATAAATAAATAAACTTAAAAAAAATGGAAGAAAAAAGGAGAAACATTGTGTAGGAATAGGTTTAGGGTGGGCCGAAGGATTCTGACATGGTTAATAGTTAATCTTGGGCATTTGGAGCTTAGTAATTTAAAAGGTTTAAGCTTCAAAGGACAGAAAACTCTAACTGCAGTGTATTCTGGGGTGATTTTCTTTTGGCCAAATCACTTGGAGCAAAACGATTTTCTTAAAAAAAAAAAAAAAAAGGAGTAAGAAAGAAAGAACTCTGGCATAGTCCAAAGAAATGGTAACAGGGTGTGCTGAGGAAATGACACTTCTTGAATGAAGAAAATAAACAGATGATGGGAAGTCAGAACTACATCTGCAGTCATACAGCAACAAAATCATCTTCTGGGTCCTCATTTTTCTCGTTCATGGCAATGAGAGTAGAAAAAGTCTTGTTACAGCGAGCCCTCGTGTGACTGAAAATAGGTGAAGATTGGTAGGAAAGATACCACACCATAGCATTGGTCTTGAGTGTATTTTAATCTGTATGTTTGTGTATTTATACATGGCAATTAGACATAGTGAAAACATGATACTGATTATGTTAATTAATAATTACATACTTAAAGGAAACATACAGTTTACAGGATGTCAGGCCCCTCTTCCTTCAAGTTTTCTTTCTTGTGTGCCTAAGAAATACAGCTGACCCTTGAACAGCATGGTTTGAACCACGTGGGTTCACTTGTAGGTGGATATGTTTTGGTAAGTATATTAAAGTACTGTAAAGTATTTTCTTTACGATTTTCTCTCCTCTAGCTTACTTGATTGTAAGAATGCGGTACACGATGCATGTAACATAAAAAAATATATATATGTGATTCGACTGCTTGTGTTATCAGTAAGGCTTCCAGTCAACAGTAGGCTTGAAAAATTGGGGGAGTCAAAAGGTATACGTAGACTTTCGACTGCATGGCGGTGGGTACCTCGAAACCCCATGTTGCTCAGGGGACAGTTGGTCCTGTCCTGTTGGGCTTGGGCTGTGCAGCAGGGGCAGGCTCCCCCCTTTCCTATGTGGGAGGACCACCCACACAGTCTATAAGGAAGCAGTGCCAGGGAGGCTGATATTGTAAACCTGGATCTCAGTGTGTTTGATTGCAAATCCCAGGCTGCTAGATTCCAACACTTGGATTCCTAAGATCAATGCAGAGAAGAAAGAGATACCTTTTTTTCCTTTACAAAGATAACTTTCTACTTTTCAGACATTTACAAACAAGGCCTTTTCCAGAAGCAGCACACACACACACACACACACACACACACACAAAGTAGTCAAGGAAAAGCAGCCTTGATGGCAAACATTTTTCTGGAAAATAGGTTTCTTTCCCCACATTTTTATTTTTCATTATTTTTGTCTTTTGTCACTGGAGGGAGGACTTGAGAAAATGTCCTCGCCTTCTGGAGAGCTGTGAAGCAAACAGAAGCTCTGATTAAAAAGTGCAGCTTCCCATAAGGAGGATGATGTTTGTTCAGCCCAGACTAGGATCCTCTCAATTGGCTGGTGATGACATTCCAGGGAAATTGACAGGTGAGGAACCCAAATAGCTGTAGCAGAAATAACTGCCAGGACTCTTTCTACAGTCTTGGTCCCCTTACCCACATCTGATGCCCTTATGAGGAGAGGACATTCAGATGCCTGGACTACACAAGACTCAGATAAGGGACAGAGGAGACAAAAAGGCAGTGATTATGTTAATCTTTGAACTGATAGGAAAATGAGTAATTCTAGATCCACTTGTGGATGTCGATAAAGCAGTAATCATGTCAGCTTATTGACAAGACACTGACAAAGATTCTTTGCTTGACCAAACTTGAGTCAGCCTCCCCTGAAACCTCCCCCCTCAAAAGCCCATCCAGTGTTAGCAAGAATAAGTCATTTATGGGGCACCTGGGTGGCTCAGTCGGTTAAGCGTCCGACTTGAGCTCAGGTCATGATCTCGTGGCTCGTGGGTTCGAGCTCCATGTCGGGCTCTGAGAGCCTAGATCCTGCTTTGGATTCTCTGTCTCCCACTCTCTCTGCCCTTCCCCTGCTTGGGCTGTCTCTCTGTGTGTGTGTCTCTCTCTCAAAAGTAAATAAACATAAACAAAAAAAAGAAGAAGTCATTTATGGAGAATTCGCCACCTTAGATGTCTGATCAAATTCCTCATGCCTCCCATCCTCCCAGGCGATATCTGATCACCATGGCCTGCCCTCAGCAAGAATCCTATTAAGGTCAGTCCCCCCAGAATCCCTCCCAGACCTGCTTTCTCCTCCTAGTAACATTCTACCATCTACCATCTCCCTCAGTCCAACTTGCTCCTTAGCTGTAAATCCCCACTTGTTCTGGTTGTATTTGGGATTACGTCCAGTTCTATTCCAGAATTCCTCTTCCTCCTTCACAAAAGTTAATTGAATAAAATCTATCTTCACTGCTTTAACTTCTCTCCAGCTCTGGTTCTTCTTTGACAACACTATGTCTCCCCAGGTAAGATTTTCATCCGGTTAGACACTGGCGGCCATTCTGAACACACCCGCGTTCGCTCTGTGACTGTTCAGGGGGACACCATCCTTCTGAAATTCCTGCTGGGAAGTTGGTCACAGCAGAGGCCTTACTGGCTCAGTGGTCAGCCCTGCAGCCCCCTTCCTACAGCCCTGAAAAGCTAGACCCCTAGTCTGCTCCAACTGTAAAGACAACATGGTGTGTTTCACTCACAGTCTAATAACCTCAGCGTAGCATTTTGCATTGCATTTGTTCTATGCCTGAAAATTTAAGTGTATATTCTATTTCTTCTGTTCATTTAAAAAATAGTTGTGTAACGCTGACCACCAGCCCCTTTAATTTGAAATCACTTACTGGCTGCTTCTTTCCGAGTATTAAAATGTTTCCTTTCTTTTATGAAATGATGTTTATGCTAGATGACTTCTTTGGTCTTACATTTAAATTGAATAAAATGAAAAAATATTGAATTTATAAAATGCAAACCATCTGGACCATGAAATTCAAGCATTTTCAAATTTCTAGAGAGGAAGCTCACTTCATTCATTTGTTCACCAAACACTTGTTGAGAATGTACTTACATGTGAATGTTCTAAGGCAGTGTCGTCCAGGAGAAATACACAATGTGAGCCACTCACATCATTTTAAATGTTCTAGTAGCCACATTTTTAAAAAGTAATAAGATACAGGTTCTTAATTTTAATAAGATATTTTATTAACACATTGCATTCAAAATATTATTTTGAATAATCAACTTAAAAAGTTATTAATGGGATTTTTTAAATTCTTCTTTTCATACTGAGTTACTGAAATCTAGTTAATATTTCATACTTGCAGCACATCTGAATTTGGACGAACCACATTTCAAGTGATTCAATAGCCCCCAGGGGCTCATAACTACTGTGCTGGACTATGCTATTAAAGCAGTTACAAGGTTAAAAAATAAAAGGTCTCTAGCCTCACAGAAGATAAATAATCAGGAGACAAAGGTATACATTCTTATCATTCAAGGCAGCAAGAAAAAATAAGTGTAGGAGAGTGGGGACTGAGCCCTGCCCTGTGAAAGAATTTGTATGCATGGGGCTTTGGGAGGGGTCTGTGGGTGGGGAGCCTCTGGGGAAGACCCTGGAAAATGAGTCGTGGCAGTGGGAAAGATAGAAGGGGTTTGCACACAGGAAGACCGACTGGGATGCCTTATGCGTGGGGTGTGCTGGTATTTGAAGGTAGCCTGAGGGTCCCAGCCTCTGTCCTGACCACCACCTTGAATCACCTTGTTGCTCAGGGAAGCTTCCTTGGGGCTGATATCACTGAAAGATGTAGTTTTCACCTTCCATCCCTGTGGTGCCCTTGCCTGAATCTCTGCCTCGGGGATAGGGTGGGGGGACTCCTCTCCTCATCCTGAGTTCCTTCACTGGCCCCTCAACCTGGAGATCGCAGATGATTTTTGCACCTGTGCTTTTGGACAACTTAGAGTTCTCTTTTACCCCTCCTGGCAATAAACTACCTTCTCCTCGTTCGTAATTCTTTAGATTAAATTTTCCTTGCTCCAATAACCAGGGTGGCTTCTGTCTCCTGTTTGAACATGGACCAGCATATTCGCATTCTCTTTCTCTCTCTCTTTTTTTTTTTAAATTTTTTTTAACATTTATTTATTTTTGAGACAGAGAGAGACAGAGCATGAACGGGGGAGGGTCAGAGAGAGGGAGACACAGAATCTGAAACAGGCTCCAGACTCTGAGCTGTCAGCACAGAGCCCGACGCGGGGCTTGAACTCACGGACCATGAGATCATGACCTGAACCGAAGTCGGCCGCTTAACCGACTGAGCCACCCAGGCACCCCTCTCTCTCTCTCTTTTTAAATTATTTTTATTTATTTTTTAAAAATAAAAGTGTATTCATTTCAAACTGTTATGTATGCCTTGAGAGAAAGAGGGGTTAGAGGAGGGGCAGAAAGAGAGGGGGGAAAGAGGATTTGAAGTGAGCCCTGTGCTGACAGCAGTGAGGCTGATGTGTGGCTCCAACTCGCAAATGGTGAGATCACAACCTGAGCCGATGTTCAACCAACTGAGCCACCCAGGTTCTCCAATTTCTCTCTCTCTAAATGTTTTATTGACTTTTGAGAGAGTGCGAGAGGGGGAGGGGCAGAGAGAGAGGGGGAAGGAGGATTAGAAGCAGGCTCTGTACTGACAGCAGCGAGCCTTACATGGGGCTTGAACTTACAAATCACGAGATCACGACCTGAGCCGAAGTTGGACACCCAACCGATTGAGCCACTCAGGCACCCCTCCCTCTCTCTTTTTAAAAATCACTTTTGTTCTCCTTGTTGTTTTTGTTTGATTTTAAAAACAGGGCTCGCACAAACATGCCTATATCCCACATTGACACGGATTTGCCTGATATCAGCGTGTGCAACAAATGGGTCTCAGCATTTCAGCATACTTAATCTACTCCTACTTGCTGACATCTAAATATCATCAGTGGGGGCTTTCTCTGAAGCTACAGAAAGTTGCTCTGCCCAAGCACATGTCATTTGGAAGTGCCAAGAAATTTACACACCCAAGAACAGGAGTCAGCCAGTGATGGACGAGATACAGGGTACAAACACCACAGCTCCCTCACCCAGCAGGCAGGGTGACTCAGGTACATGTCCTGCACAGTTCCCCAGTTCTCTATGGGGTGAAGCATCAGCCACCCAATGGTAGTGGCTTACGAGTGCACCCGTTATGGGCTGTGTCTATTCCTGTTTCGCTTCCAGTGTTTCCTGGGATCACCTCCTGGATAAAATACTTTCTCTGAAATCCTTGTCTCTGAAACGGCTGCAGGAGGACCCCACTTTTTTTTTTTTAAGTTTATGTTTGAGATGGGGTGGAGGGGCAGAGAGTGAGACAGAGGATCCGAAGCGGGCTCTGTGCTGACAGCAGCGAGCCTGATGCAGTCTTGAACTCAGGGACTGTGAGATCGTGACCTGAGCTGAAGTTGGATGCTTAACTGACTGAGCCACCCAGGCACCCCAGGAATCCAATTTAAAATAGTATGATCCCCCCAAGTTCACCGGGGCTGGATATTTTAGGTCACAGAGTGATTCACCACATATAAAACTTAACAGGTCATTAGTTATAATACCGGCTCATCTGCTGCAATCTGAGGCAAATGAACTGGTCTTTTTAAAATCTTTAATATGCTTGGAAGCTGTGAAAACATGTTGCTGAAACATCTGTTTGGTTTATTTACTTCAGTCCAATCATCAGTCAGTTCAGCCAGAAACGTATTTGCTTGTATAAACTGAATACCCGGGGGACCGTTGAAACTTTCCACATAGCAGTTACTTAGTTTGGTGTCGCTGGGATGCATCTGCCTTCTCAACCACCTCCATAATAAACTGAAATAAGCCTCGCACCACCCTCCTTAGGCTTCTGCTGTGAGGATCATTCCTAAATATTGTTGTGAGTCACATGGCACATAGTGAAGTGTTATGCAAATGTTAACTAACAAACTGGGAATACTCTATTTAAAGGTACCTGGAGAAAACAGATTGAGGTGTATTAGTGCTTACAACGGGCGTTACTTTTCTCCTGCGCGCCGCTGCTTAAAAAGATCTTTTATTCAATCGGTTTCCTGGTCACCCAGCTTTATTCTAAATACGAATAGTTCTGGTCTCGCTCATACCATGTTTTGCTTATGAATTCTGATAACACTGATCAACCTAAGCATGGAATGACTTGTATGGTGGCCCAATTCTTCCCTCCTTTACCGTGAGACTTTGCAGTGTGGCATTTTCTCACAGTGGGAAACCTGACCCATCCCTGGACCCTGGAATCAGCCAAGCGACTTGCTTTGCCCAGTAGGATGCTAGCCGACGTGATGGAAGCAAAGCTGAAGTGAAATTTCCATGTTTTAGCTTGAGGTCTCCTGCATTTCTGTCTTTGCCACAAATGCCTCGGTTGGTCTGCTGGAAGATGACAGGCAGGAGGGGCAGAACTGAGTCCCCCCCAGGTGAATCCATAATCAGTTCACAGCAAGCCATCCACCACACGCGTGAGTGAGACCCGCCGAGAGCAGAAGAACCATCCAGCTGAGCTTAACACAAATCATAAACCCACAAACTCATGAGCCAAATTTATTCTTATTGTTTTAAGTGATTGAGCTTTGAGGAGGTGTGTTGCTATGTAACTATACTTCCAACATGGTCAAATCTACCAGCCATTTCTGTTGAGATGTTGGCTGATCCAGTGCCCCACCTCATCTCTGCAGTGTTGGTGATACTCTCGGACTTCCTGCCCTGTCTCACCACTAAGATGTTCCCTCTTCCTGACTCAAGAATTCCAAGGCTTTTCAACATTTTTCTCCACTTGCCACTCCTGCTAGTTGCCTACTTGCCAAATATGGAGGCAAATGGTTCAGTCTTGTAACTCCTCAGAAAATTTCCTGCCCCCTCTCACCTTTCAAAACCGGAGTTCGTTATGACACAGCCAGCAGCAACAAAAAATATTTCATTACTCTGACAGACAGCTTAAAATAAATGTTCGTTGACATTCTCCAAGCCACTGTGGAAGGTAGAGAAACACACACAGTGGGTGGGAAGAAGCTGAGTGGAAGAGATACGTTTAATGTATTTTTACACAAAGGGATGCATTTCCAGATTTCAAAACGCTTGACACTTGGGTCAAAACTGCAATAGCTGATTTTCCTCAAACCATTTTAATAATATATTCAGGAGAAGACTCCCTTCTTTCCATTAATATACTTACTCATGAAGCACATGCACAGTTGTGTTCCCTTGGTGGGACATATTCATGCCTCTGGCTCATTCTAGGACCCCTGTTCTTTCCCTGTTTTTTGCCCTTCCATCAAAACTCTAAAATAACCCCCAAAGAACCGGGAATCAGTGGAGATTTTACTAGCAAAACAAAGAATGAAGTCATACTGCCCATCATGTTGCAAAAACTCCATGAAGATGTTTTTCATCTTTTGTCCTAGGGAGAAGCAGCTTTATCAGCAAACGCTAATATAAATACTAAGGCCCCCATATTTAACATTATCTGGGCAACAGTGTGTAATCTAAAATTTGCAGACATATTATCTCCCAACTTCTGCTGGAAACATGATACAGCTTCAAAATTTGGAGGGTTCCAGAATTGCTGGCACTACCTCACGGTCTTCTGAGTTCAGTTTCGGGGAGGATTGCTGAACAATTAGCCAAGAAGCAGCAGTATCCCGCTGGAGTGTACCTGAAGGAGTAGCTCTATTGCCAGTTCTAGAGGTGAGAGAGACACCTTTCTGGAGCTTTATCAACACTTGAGTCCTAAATGGATGCCATTGAGAAGGGTTGGAGCAGAAAAGGAAGAAAATGAAGAAAACCACTTATCTGTGAGCAAGTGTAGGAGACCACTACGTGTCCCCAGAAATATGTATGGGGTTTCTTTGACAGGGCATTGGGGAATGGGCTAGAGTAGGTGGGGTGAGAGCCAGCAAAATAAATGTTATTCCTGGCTTTAAGGGAAAATATAAGTAGTATACGAATAAAGACTCTGTGTGCTAGAAATTCAAGTCTTCCATTTTGAATAGTATTCTTCAATTTTGAACAGTATCACTTTTTGAAATTCTTCACTTGCCTTTATAAATTGCAAATACTTGGCATTATGCATAAGGAAACCAGGAGACAGTGTGGGTCATAAAATATTCACTTCGGCTTCTAATTTTCATCCTGGAGCCAAATAATAACATGGAAATAAGTGGAGAATATTCCAAAGTGAGTCATAAGAGCCACAAAGGTCTGAAAAAAATGTTTTTTAACTCACAGATCATATTAGAATATACATAAGCTAATGAATCATATATCAGTGCTACTTTCGAGAGTGCTAACAGATGGCATTTCCTCTTAAGGAAAGTGCAATTTACTCGTCTCTGTAGAAATCCACTTGGATTGAAAGCCGCTCGCTGGACCCACCTTTAAGGAGGAGAATGGCCAGTTAGCCTTCAGTGCTGGGAAGATAACTTTGGCGACCTCAGTTTCCATTTTTATAAAGATAACAGGGAAGGAAGGAAGGAAAGGAGGGAGGGAGAGAGAGAAGAAGGAAGGAAGGAAGGAAGGAAGGAAGGAAGGAAGGAAGGAATCTAATGTGTACATACGGCCTTTTTTTTTGCATTTTGCTAGGATGAGGCTGTGGCCCTGCACTTGTATCTAAAGTACAATGAGGTGTCATTAAAGGGCAGGATAATCTTCTGCCACTTGAGTGATTTAGGGGTTAGGATAATTCTGTTGGCAGAATAGTTAAGGAATTAACTGTGGAAAGCTGCAGTGGACATCTCTTGTTTGGGCATGCTCACTTGGAACTTACGCATTAGAAGAGAGCTTAATTGATGCTAGATCTATTAACCATGAAATGACCAGGCTGAAAAGAGATGCGTGAGGTTTTATGTGAGGAATCTGAGAACGGGGGCTGCAGTCGTGGGCAGAGTGGTGGCAGTGGAAGGAGATGATGTTATCCGGTGAAGCTTTCAAGATGTGCCTGGCAGTTTTGACACTGCTATCCACCCCCCAAAAAATACCAAGAAAACAGAAAAACAGGTCAATTGGGAGATTCTGACTTTTCATTCCTATAGGACCTTATTTCTCAATTTTCAGTGAAAGTCAGTAGGGGGCAAGAGGAACTCTTTACCAGAACTGAAAAATCATCTACTCCAACAACGTGAAAATTGCTTATGATTCTCAGCACTGTATCACCGGAAAGTTTGTCCCCCAGTGATGGACTAATACAACAACTTGGCTCTTATGTCCCAGACAATTCCAGCATTAGAACAGCTTTTGGCAGTCATTCCCTTTTTTTGGTGGTACCACTAAGCTTTCATTCTTCCAAATTAGAAATCTCCGAGTCCTCCTTGACCCCTGCCTCCCTTTACCACCATACTCAGCCTCCCATTAAATCTTATCATTTCTTTCTTCAATGTGCTTCTTTTCTTTACCTCAAGTGCCATGCCGCGCATCCCAGGGTGGGTCCCCGTCAGCTGTCATCTGGATCTATCACTTCAACGACCTGCCAGCTGGCTCCCCGTTAGTGAGTGCTGGTTTTCAACCCAGATTACTTTGGGCGACTCCCGGCGACGGAAAGAGAAGCACAGAGAAGCATAGGGCTCTCCTTTTAGCTAAAACAGCAGAATGTTCTCAGTGTAGGTTAATCAGAAGAAGACCCTTGGTTTTGCTCAGAGAAAACTCTGGGGGTTTTCATCATGTATTTATTCTAACAGTGTGCCCAGTGAAGATGAATTCAATGTAGAAATTATGCCAGTTGATTTTTTTGTGTAGGCAGAAACCTGATCACAGAACAGATTTTTTTTATTGTTGTTCTGCAATAGTCTTATTCCTGGAAATGCCGGCTCTTTGCATGGGTGAAAGCTTGCATGGTTCATCGCATCATTTGTTTACAATTCCTCCGTGTCTGCCTGGCCCTAGCATGGCTTCCCTGTGGCAGGAGCTTGCTTCCAGCCCTTTTGATTTGGGGTTTGACCATGTGACCGACTGTGACTTTGGAATGCAGATGGGAGGGAGAGTGGGAAACCTGTGAACAGAGTCTTCAAGGCACATGACATTTCTCAACTTGCCTTCTTGAGTTTCTAAGTCTCCCAAGGAAAAAGGGATGTCCTAGGTAGCTATGGCTCATTCTACAGGGATCTCAGAGTGAGAGCATGTGGAACAAACCTGAAACTGACAGCAAGCCTAGAGCTCGGCCCAGAGCAGCCGGCTGATCCATGCACCACAAATAAGAAATAACTATTCATTTCAGGCCACTGGCCTTGGGGCATGTTTGTTATGCACCGTGCAGCACGGTGACTTCATACAGGTTGTAGTGGGTCCTCATGTTGCTTTGTGTATGAGGCTTAGCCAAAGCTGCTTTATTCTCAGGAGGAAGGAAATTTTCAACCACCTATTTTGGTTTTCGTTCCATGGCTCTGACTTCTGCTATTTGCCCTGTGTTCTGTTACCATTGGGCATGGTAACCCATATTCGAAATGAACAGAAATACACCAAAGAGGTGTATTAGCAATAAAATAGATCATTCCTCGCAGAAGGGAAAATCTGTAATGTGCTCAAATGTTGATGACATTTGTAAAATGGATTCACTAAGAAAGAAATTCAAACCATCTCACTGGCGATGCATATTACTGGGAGAAATGATCAACCCCAAATAATGTTGACACTGGGGGTAATTTCACATGATGAAATCTGTTGTAGGAGAAAAACTTAAAAAAAAAAATGTGGAAAGTGCCGAAAATGGCAATAATTGAGAAAAGTTAGACTTGATAGAGTCATCGCCAGATAATAAAATGAAAAATGAATCATTGAGTCAAAATTGACCAAAGAATTCAAATCTTCTCAAGAAAATATTGATGTGAAAAAGGTAGCCCTGGGAAAATTGGGCTTGGTATAAATAAGGGTCACAGACAATAACTCCCAGTAGCAGAAGCTGTTAAGTTTGAATGATCTAGACTAATGTGCCTTTTTAAAAATAGTGTTTTCCTGTGAGTTCTGCATTCTCCAGGGCAGGGTGTATGTGCTGTGGGCCTGGCCCAAGTATCTGCAGCCTGGCTGTGTTCTAGGAATGGAGAAAGTTCCCTGAGGAAGGATGAGGACCTCAGAGAGGAGGGTGGGGAACACTCTCACCTCCTGAGGGAGCAGCACAGACCAGAGGGCCCTGGCTGCTGGGGTCCTTCCTGGTGTCTATGTGGATTTCGTGTCAGGAAGTAAGTTAGTGGAACCAGTTCAAAAGGTCACCCTCCTACTTCTAGGCAATTCTTATTTCATGAGTGTGGTGAAGGCCAGTCTCCAGGGGACTTCTTCAGTTCATCTCTGTCTGCCTTATGGTCAGTGGGGATTTTCTCAGATTCTGGCATTTAATAGACAGCAAGTCATCTTTTTAGAGGTAACCTCCTAAAAGTGTATCATTGTTTTAAACCAGAGCTTCTGGAAACAATTGAATTACTGTGGAAGTCACAGGTGTACTGACTAGTGTGTGTGGCTGTGTGAGTGAGCGAGTGAGTGTGTGTGTGTGTGTGAGTGTGTGTGTCTTTTTTGACTGACCACTCTATTCCAATTTTTGTGAGAGGTTATGTCTTTCTCTTCCAACACTACATTACTTTAAATACTGCTGTTTTCTAAATTTTTAAAATATCTGTAACATCCTTTTCATCAGTCATCATATTGTCTGTTATACTACTTAAGCGATAATGGATAGTCCTGAAACTGAGCCTGAGGTTTACCTCAAACTCACAAATTCCATGCTTCTAAGCATTTTGAAAAACTGCAGAAGTGTAGTGGGATATCATGTAAGCCCTAATGCACAAAGCATCAACACACGAAGGATGCATTTTCCTTCTCACTTGGTAGATTGTTGTCCAGGCTGCTTAGAGTGTGTTCCAGGGATCAGCAATGTCAGTATCACCTTGGAACCTGACTGAAATGTAGGCTCCCGAGCCCCACTAAGATTTACGGAATTAAAACGTGCATTTTAACAAGATTCCCAGATGATACAGATGAATATTAAAACTTGATACTCTCTACCACAAGGTCCTCGGTGGTTACCAAATCTGAATATATATTAGGAACATCTTGAGGTATTTCCAAAATGTAGAACAAATGGATTTGTTTGGACAGGTGTAGCCAGCTGGAGAGGATTCCGCTGTGACCAGAGAAAAGCCCATGTACAGGGCGGGTCTGTGCATTTCCAAATGCTGAATGCAGCCTAGTCCTGGGTAATAATTCTTAAGAGTAAGTCCATGGGGAATGAAGATCCCAACCTAGAGTCCAGGGACAAACCAGGAGGAGACATATGACCTCAGAGGAGAGATCACGGGAGAGGGGAATTGCTTCTTGATATCCAGCCACCATCTGGCCACCAGACGTCAGTGACTGCTGTTGAGTGAGTCTCTCTCCTTGGGTTCTGCACAGTGAAGCAGCTGGCAAAACTCAGAACCCTGAGTTTTCCTTCCTGCTTGTATCTTGCACTCACTTGCAGATCCCTGCTCAGCCAGAAGGTAAATTCCCAGTGAAGGAAATTGGGGCAGTATACTTATGCCTCTAAAGGTGGAAAGTCAAAGACACCAAGAATTTTATTAGGTTCTATATCATCAAGTTGATCTGTTTTCTTGATTTACCAATCTAGTTTCCTGGAGTTTTGGGTGAGTCTACGCTACTCATCTGTCTTGTACTTGAGCTTCAGAGTTTCTAGCAAGTCAGTATTCCTACAGTCTATTATTACCAAATCACATTTTATTTTATTTTTTTAAGTTTATTTATTTATTTTTGAGAGAGAGAGAGAGAAAGAGAGAGAGAGAGAGAGAGAGAGTGCAAGCAAACAGGGGAGGGGCAGAGAGAGAGGGAGACACAGAATCCTAGGCAGGCTCTGTGCTCAGCTCAAACTCACGAACCTATAAGGTCATGACCTGAGCTGAAACCAGGAGCCAGACACTTAACCGACTGAGCCACCCAGGTGCCTCCAAATCACATTTTAAAGCATTATTTAAAAAATCATGTTGCTAGGTCATGTTCAGTACATTGCATGGGCTATGATTTTGGTGGCATAATTTTGCATTATGTAAGTATCACAACTGACTAAAATGATGAGCTGTGAGTGTGAATTGTGCTTAGTATATGCCACAGCCTTTTGTAATGATAAGCTGTAGCTGGCTATGCATTGATATGTTATCAATTTAAAATGATTGCTCTTGCATATCTGGGGTAAAATGGCAGAACGGTGCTATATGGAAACTCTTTCCTTTTTAAATCTGAAAGTGGGACTAAAATTAAATATCAGCCAGAAAGGCGACCGCCAGAAGTTAAATGAGAACACTCCGCATTCTAATGTTTGAAAAACGGCAAATGACAGAGGAGAGAGAGGGAAGGTCTTGCTGTGATCCAGTGCCGGTACCCTATCCCAAAGCAGTGTAGAGGAAAGATGGGGTGGAGAATAAAATCTTTCAATAAAGTATGGTGTGCCTCCTTGCCATGATACATTTTTCTGAACTAAAAGGAAATGAAGGACTGACTCATACTATAACATAGCATAACACAGATGAACCTTGAAAATCAGACACGAAAGGCTCCATATTGTATGATTCCACCTCTATGAAATGCTCAGAATAGGCAAATCCTTAGAGACAGAAGGTAGATTGATGGTTGTTGGGAGCTAGGGGAGGGGACATGGTGAGTGGTAAACGAGGAGTCATTGCTAATGGGTACGGGTGTCTTTCTGGGTTAGTGAAAATATTAGGGATTTAGATAGTAGTGATGGTTATAGAAATTTGTAAACATACTAAAACGTTCTAAATTATATGCTTTAAAAGTGACTTTTACAGTATGTAAATTATATAAACAAATGAGTGGATGCAGCAAAGTTGCAAAGAGCAACAAAATCCAAAAGCCATAAGGGGCATTTTTGGAACAGTTGAGGGAATTTGAATGTAAATGGGATATTAGGTGATATTAGGGAAGTTATATAATGATGATATTGTGGTTAGCAGGTGAATGTCTTTTTTAGGAGCTACATATTGATATATTTAGGAATAAAGTATCATGATGTCTATAATTTGCAAACAGCTCAGCAAAAATATAAATAGAAAACCCAAAAATCCATAGATAGAAATAAAATATGGGAAATATCAATATTTGGATCTAAGTGGTGAGTAAATGGATTATCATTTTTTTGTATGACCTACTTTTATTTTTTAAATTATTTTTTAATATGAAATTTATTGTCAAATTGGTTTCCATACAACACCAAGTGCTCATCCCAACAGGTGCCCTCCTCAATGCCCATCGCCCACCCTCCCCTCCCTCACACCCCCCATCAACCCTCAGTTTTATTCTCAGTTTTTAAGAGTCTCTTATGGTTTGGCTCCCTCCCTCTCTAACTTTTTTTTTTCTCCTTCCTCTCCCCCATGGTCTTCTGTTAAGTTTCTCAGGATCCACATAAGAGTGAAAACATATGGTATCTGTCTTTCTCTGTATGACTTATTTCACTTAGCATAACACTCTCCAGTTCCATCCGCATTGCTACAAAAGGCCATATTTCATTCTTTCTCATTGCCACGTAGTATTCCATTGTGTATATAAACCACAACTTCTTTATCTATTCGTCAGTTGATGGACATTTAGGCTCTTTCCATGATTTGGCTGTTGTTGAAAGTGCTGCTATAAACATTAGGGTACAAGTGCCCCTATGCATCAGCACTCCTGTATCCCTTGGGTAAATTCCTAGCAGTGCTATTGCTCAGTCATAGGGTAGATCTATTTTTAATTTTTTGAGGCACCTCCACACTGTTTCCAGAGCGGCTGCACCAGTTTGCATTCCCACAAACAGTGCAAGAGGGTTCCCGTTTCTCCACATCCTCGCCAGCATCTATAGTCTTCTGATTTGTTCATTTTAGCCACTCTGACTGGTGTGAGGTGTAATATCATCCTCAATGGGGAAAAACTGAGAGCTTTCCCCCTGAGATCAGGAACACGACATGGATGTCCACTCTCACCGCTGTTGTTGGATTATCATTTTAGTATTGTTTCAGCTTTTCTGTATCTTCAGAATTTTTCACAAAAACTTGAGAGGTTACTCAAGGTGAACAGAAGGACACATAGTAGGAACCAATAATATGAAGCCATCAAATCTACTGAATTTATCTCTACTTTCAATGTCATCCCAATGAGAATGTTATCAGTACTATTTCTGGAACTTGACAAAATGATACAAGGGGTCAGCTGGAGAGATAAACATGTGAGAATAGCCAGGGAAATCCTGAAAATGAAGAATAAGAAATGCAGAACAACCTTATGAGCAACTAAACTGTTGTATAAACCCAAACTACTTAAAAAACAGTTTAACATAAGAGAAAACGGTCAGTTTGACAAAATAAAATAGGGAGTTCAGAAATTGACCCAGATACATGTAGGAATTGCTTATATCTAAAGATGGCATTAAATGTAGGTGGGGAGAGCAATAATTATGTAATAGATTGTTCTGGATCAAACAGCTAGCTGTCTGCAAAAATGCAGATGTGGATCTCTCCTCCATTCCTTATTCCAAATACATGCTAGATGATACAAACCTTTAAAAAATTGAAACTATAATACCTTAGCCTACAGATTATCAAGTCCTACCTTGTGTTCCTATAACTGAACAGTAAACCAAGACTTAAAAATAACTGTGCACTTGGTATTTCCTCAGTGGGAATTGGAGCCACTTGTAGCCATTGGGAAATGAGCCACAATTCGCACATTTTGGTGGCGCTGGGGATTTTCGTTGCATTGCATTTTGTCAAGGCGGTCTTTGTTGTTCTGTACATCGCGCAATGAGGGGAGTTACCGTTGTCCCTTATCTGGAAAGAGGGAGAGGATCTCACTCTGGGCTGGTAGTAGGAAAAAGTAGCCTGGAGCCTGAGACGGTTGATCATCATAGGTCATGGTTACGTGAGCTGGTGAGCAAGTGTGTGGTTTTAGCAAAGACAAGAACGAGTAGCTGACACCCAGCATTTTGTGGCATTCAAGGGACATCCCAGTGCGTGCATCATGACTAAATTACAATTCTGGTGCCACTCTTTCACCTCACAGTTGTGCTGTGAACACAAATTGGACCTTAAGAATGATGATGAAGTTCACATGGAAAACTAAACACTCCATAGACTTGTCATCTTCCTAGAAGTACCAGGAGACACACAGCTTCCCTTAGACACACAAGTTTCACGGTCCCTCTAACGACACAGGTTCCCCAGATGTCGGCTAAGGTAAAGAGCCTTATTCAGTAAAATGTTTGTTTGTGAGCACAATTCATTCTGGAAACATGCTTGTAATCCAAAGCACTTGAATATAAAGTGAGTTTCAAGACCCGTTGGCTCAGTTGTGATCATGTGACATTCGGCACTGTGTACTACTCGTATTGCAAGACATCGCTCACTTATCAAATTAAAATTTATTAGAAGCGTTTGCTTGTCTTGCAGAACACTTGCAGAACAAGTTACTCACAATCCCAGGTTTTACTGTATTTTGTTACGTAGATGAAATTGATTTGGTTCCTCATCTCTGGTTTTGGGCACTGGGATCCAATGGCCTCCCCAAAGGTTTCTCTGAATTCTGAAGGACCTTATATTCTCTTGCTATTTTTGTGTAGTTAGGGCAGGCTTTACTGAAGTAAGTGGTTGAAGAGAAGAGAGATTTAAAATGCTGAATGAATTATTTTTTTTTTCTCATGGAGTGATATTCAAATGTACCAATGAAATTCCTGAATGCCTTTTCTCGTGCACTTCACCCTGATCCCCAGTAATGGTACTCACCCACAGGTACTTAATCTCTTTCTGTCTCTCTGTCTCTCTCTTTCTCTATCTCTCTCTGTCTCTGTCTCTGCCTCTCTCTGTCTCTCTCTTGACTCCCTACCTGCTTGATTGAGTCTTGCCCCCATGCAGCACCCTCCTGCTGTGGGGTGATCAGTCTCTCTATGTCCTGGGAGTATTATAAACTTCGTTTCCTTGTTCCTGTTTCTTGTGGCCACACCTGACCCAACATTTGAAACAATACAAAGCAATCCCTAAGAAACATTTGGTATTATCTCACAAAACTAAAGATTAACATACCCTGGGACTCAGCAGTTTTATTCTTAGGCACATACAATTTTACATAGTTTTAAAATGTCTAAAAATAAAATGGTAATATTGTATATTCTTCTTGGTTTTTTCCTCAGCATTATGCTTGTAAGATGTAGCCATGTGTTTATGGGTAGCTTTGGTCTATACCTGTTCATTGCTAGATTGTATTCAGTTGTATAAATGTGCTGCAGCTGATTTACCCTTTACTGCCAAATGTTTGCTATTACAACGTCTCTCATGATTGTTTTGTACATATCTTCTTGACCACCCATGCAAGAGGTTGGTTCTCTGTTTGCTTACACATGGAGTTGGGAGGTCATCAGACATATGCATTTTCAGCTTAACTGAATGCTCTGAAAAATTTTCCCCCAGATGATTGTGTCAATTTACCTTCCCAGCAGCAGTAAGAGTTCCTCTGCTCTGCTTCTGTTCCAACACTCCTTAGCTGCAGACTTCTCGTATTAGCCAACCGATGGTTCTGAAATGCTATCACTTTGTTTCGATTTTCATTTCCCTGATTAGTAGTGAGACTGAGGGTCTCTTCATATACTTACTGTTCTTTGCTCTGTATTCTGTAACTTCTCCTTTCATATGTCTTGTCCATTTTTCTGTTGAGTAGTTTGCCCTATTGATTGGTAGAAATTATTTATATATTCTGGAGAGCAGCTATTTGTGACACGAGCTGCAGATATATTCTTCCCGGCTGTGCTTGCCCTTTCACCTTTTTTTTTTTTTTTAATGTTGATTTGTTATTTTTGAGAGAGAGAGAGAGAGAGAGAGTGAGCAAGTGCAAGTGGGGGAGGGGCAGAGAGAGGGGGAGACACAGAATCCGAAGCAGGCTCCAGGCTCTGAGCTGTCAGCACAAATCCAGACACGGGGCTTGAACCCATGGACTGTGAGGTCACGACCAGAGCCAAAGTCGGACACTTAACCAACTGAGCCACCCAGGCACCCCTGCCCTTTCACGTTTTTAACATTTTTGATGAACAGAAATTATAGATTCTGGGGCATCCAAGCTTTCTTTTAAGGTTTGTGCTCTTTGTCCTAAGAAATCGTGTCCTATTCTGAAGTTGAAAGACTCTTCTTTCTTTCTTGAATATCTTAAAGATTTATTAATTTAAAAAAATTTATTTTAATTCTAGTTAAACTACAGTGTTAAATCAGTTTCAGGTATTCACTTCCGGACATCACCTGGGACTCATCCCAACAAGAGCACTCCTTAAAGACTTAAATACCACATTATCTATATCTCATCTGTAATGAAAGGAGAGTTTTAATTTTTATTCAGTTCTAAGATTTAAATTTTTTTTTAATGTTTATTTATTTATTTTTGAGAGAAACAGAGACAGAATGCGAGTGGGTTAGGGGCAGAGAGAGAGGGAGACACAGAATCCGAAGCAGACTCCAGGCTCCGAGCTGTCAGCACAGAGCCCGATGTGGGGCTCGAACTCACGAACCTGGAGATCATGACCTGAGCCGAAGTCGGATGCTCACCCGACTGAGCCACCCAGGTGCCCCCAGTTCTAAGATTTTAAAGAATGGATTATAATTTCTTTTGCTTTTGAGTAATTTTGGATTTTTTTAAAAGTTTGTTTATGTATTTATTTTGAGAGGGGGGAGGGGCAGAGAGAGAAGGAGAGAGAAAGAATCCCAAGCAGGCTGTGCACTGCAGATCCAGGGCTCCATATGGGGCTCAAACCCATGAACCATAAGATCATGACCTCAGCCGAAACTGAGTCAGACGCTTGCTTTTGAGTAATTTGGTTTTTTTGTTTTTTTTTTTTAAGTTTGTGGATACGTGGGGCTCTTTATGTGGCCTAATCAAAAAAATTTTGGAGAGCACCTGGGTGGTTCAGTCGGTTAAGTATCTGACTCTTGATTTCAGCTCAGGTCATGATCCCCACGTTGTGGGATCAAGCCCCACGTCGGGCTCTGTGCTAAGCATGGAGCCTGCTTAAGATTCTCTCTCCCTCTCTCTCTACCACTCACCCACTTGCACGTGTGGGTTTTCTCTCTCAAAAATAAATGAATAAACTTAAAAAAAATTTAATTGTAGCAAAATACACATAACATCACATTGTATTACTGTAACCATTTTTGTGTGGCACTAAGTACATTCACATTGTTGGGTGACAATCACCACCAGCCATCTCAAGAACTTGTCTTGTGAAACTGAAACTATGTACCCATTAAACAATGACTCCCTCTTCCTTTGACCCCCATTGTTCCTAAAACGAAGGCAACCACCACTCTATTTTTTGTCTCTATGATTACCTCATATAAGTAGAATCATACGATATTTGTCCTCTTGTGAATGGCTTATTTTATTTTGTATAATATCCTTAATCCTCATCCATATTGGGGCATGTGTCTGGATTTCCCTCCTTAGGGGATTTAAGGCATAATATTCTACTGCATGCATATGCCACATTTTGTTTACCTATTCATCCGTCAATGGACACTCGGGTTGTTTCCACCCTTTGACTATTGTGAACAATTCTGCTATGAACATGAGTGTACAAATATCTGTTTACATCCCTGCCTTCATTTCTTTTGGGCGAATACCCAGAAATGGAATTGCTGAAACATACGGTAATACTATTTTTCACTTTTGTGGAACATTCATTCTGTTTTCCATAACGGTGTGCCATTTTACTTTCTGACTACTAGCGCACAGGGTTCCAATCTCTTCACATCCTGGACAATTCTTGCTATTTTCTGGTTTTGTTTTGTTTTTGGTAGTAGGCATCCTAATTGATGTGAAGTGATATCTCCCTGTGGTTATGACTTACATTTCCCTGATGATGAGTGATGTTGAGATCTTTTCATGTGCTGAGTGGCTATTTGTAGATCTTTGGAGAAACGTCTATTTAAATACTTTGCCCATTTTTAAATTGGGTCATTTTGTTGTTGTCGCATGGTATAATTTGTAAACATTTTCTCCAAAATCTGTGGATTGCCTTTTCACTCTGCTGATTATATCCTTTGATGCACAGAAGTTTTTAACTTTGATGAAGTCCAATGTATCTATTTTTTCCTTTGTTGCCTGTGCTTTTGTTGTCCCGGCCAAAAAATTATTGCCAAATCCAGTGTTATGAAGCTTTTCTCTCCTTAAGGAGGAGATGGCAGCAATGCCTGCCTGTATTTGTGTCCTTGGGCTGACTTACCACAGACCAGGCAGCTTAAACAAAAGAAATTTACCGTCTCATAGTTTGGGAGGCTGGAAGTCCATGATCAAGATCTCCTGAGGACGCTCTGCTTGGTTTGTAGATGGCCACCTTCTCACTGTGTCCTCACGTGGCCTTTTCCTCTGTGTGCAAGCACTTCTGATGTCTCTTCGTCTTCAATAGGACACCAGTCCTATTAAATCAGGGCACCACCCTTATGGCTTCGTTTGAGCTGAATTACCTTCTGAAAGATCCTAGCTCCAAAACACAATCACATTTTGGTGTTAGAGCTTCAAACTCTAAATTTGGGGAGACTCAGTTCAACCCGGAACACTGCTGCAGAATTCTACGAGATAATAAATGCAACTCTCGGGGCACCTGGGTGGCTCCGTTGGTTAAGCGGCCGACTTCAGCTCACGTCATGACCTCGTGGTTGGTGAGTTTGAGCCCCATGTCGGGCTCTGTTCTGACAGCTCAAGGCCTGGAGCCTGCTTCGGATTCCGTGACTCCCTCTCTCTCTGCCCCTCCCCTGCTCGTGCTCCCTGTCTCTCTTTCTCTCTCAAAAAGAAATAAACATTAAACAAGATAAAAAAATAAATAAATGCCCCTCTTTCAGCACAGGGTTGGTACAAAATATACAGTCAGCTAATGCTGGCTACAGCTATTACACCATCGCTATTATGCAAAAGTGTAATTGAAGGTGTGTGTAAATGAGGCAGGAAGTTGGGTATTACCCTAAAGGTTTTGGTCACTTGTAAATGTTTGAAACTCAACTCTGTGCTTTACTATACCTGTGTAAGCTTGTGCAACTCCCCTAGTCTCTTTGAACCTTAGTGTCTTCAGCTGTAAAATATAATAGCTGTAGCCTCATTTTAGGCTAGGGATTGGGTGTGTGGAGTATAGCAAAGGATGCATTTAAGGCGCTCAGCACACCCCTGGCTCAAAGGAACCCCCGAATAGAAAGTAGCTACTATAGCACCCGAGATAGAACACATTATGATACATAAGAGCTGCGAAGCAACTTGTAACCAAAAATCAAGAGGCCGAGTTACAGGACAAATTTCTAGGTATGCCGTTTAGCCATTTTTCAGAGATAAGCCGCTTAGATGACTTAGACCGCCGAGTAACCGTCACAATGAAAGAAACACGATCAGTTAAAAGCTACGGTATCCAGAAGGTAAAAAAACAACCAACTGTCCAGAAGAGGCACCATTATTTACGATTTTAAAAGTGAACGCCATTTTATCCTGTGGATTTTCAAAATAGACCAGGTAGCAGCAGCTTACCCATTTCCTTCTGCTGCCTGGATTCTCACGGCTCCCAGGCATTCCTGTCCTTCCCCTGACTGTCACAGTCTATGAGCTTCTTCTTTCCATTGAATTCCCTTGTTGGTCCTATTTAGGCGAAGTAGACTTCTCTTTCTTGGGATTCAAGGCCCTTGTTTGATCTAAATGTCCTTATGGGGCACACACATTGCCTTGCCTCTGTAGACGTGTTGGCACGTTGGCACTCTCTTGGGCACTTGACATGTGTTAACAGTTTTAATCCTCACAGTGATCATAGAGTAGACACAAGCAACATGCCCATTTTACAGATGAGGAACAGAGAGGTTAAAAATTGCCAAAGTTCCCCCAGCTACAAGTGACGGACACAACATGACAGTTTGTCCATGACCTGAACCACTGCTTTTCCACAGCAAAAAACCAAAAGCGGTGCCATCGGGCTCCTTCTGGCAACGTCCCTCAGCCTAAGGTCAAGCTATCATGACACAGAATGTTCAGAATAAGCAGTCTTTGAGCGGGAGCCCAGTGATGTGGCCCAGGTGTGTGACTGTTTACAAGTCTAGCTTCATCCAGGGCTATCTCAAGGTGTCCAGGGAAATGAAAGGATTTCCTACCCATTGTGCATTTCTAATTAAATCCAGTTTCCTTTTTGCCAAGGATTTGAAGATATCAAGCCACCAAGTGTTTTAAATTATACGTCCCAACAAATGCCAGGGAGTCCATGGCAGACTGAATATAAACACAGGTCAGCCTAGTTAAAAATCCCAACCCTGCTATTTCTTAACTGTGGGGTCTGGGGAAAGTTACTTACGTTGCTTAAGTTTCCTGACCTATAAAATGGGTGAAATGATATCTACTTTACAGGGTTGATGTGATAAGTGAATGAGAAAAAAAAATTTTTTTTAAAGTAAGCCTAATTACTGACAAACAGCATGTGCCTAATGCACTGTTGTCCATGTGTTGTTGTCACCTGAGGTGCCACGATCCCATGGTGTCAGTTAAATGCAGAACCATTGCTTAAATGACTCAAGAGCTTGGAGGTGGGACTCACGTTGTTTAAATCTTTTTTTTTTTTTACGCTTATTTATTTTTGAGAGGCAGAGAGAGAGCACAAGTGGGGGAGGGGCAGAGAGAGAAGGAGCCACAGAATCTGAAGCAGGCTCCAGGCTCTGAGCTGACAGCACAGAGCCTGACGCGGGGCTCAAACTCACAAACCCCAAGATCACGACCTGAGCTGAAGTCGGACGCTTAACCTACTGAGCCAACCAGGCGCCCCAGGACCCACATTGTTTAAAAGCTGAGGGAAAGGACAGGTTCCCGAATGGATGTCTTCCGCATCTCTCCTTAATGGTGATCGAAGGAAGCGTTTGTTAATTCTGTCCATAATCGTCCCCAGAAAATTATCTTTGGTTGGTTTAACCACATGGACAGTTGGGCAAACTCTGCTTTCCATGCATGGTTGCAGGAAACTTCTAAAGCTAGTGTGGCCAACAGTCACTTTGGACATATAAAATGTAAAACAAAGCTCAGCAAATGCATGAATAGAAGGTCCAGTTTTGGAAAGTGAATTTCTTTCACAAATAGCCAAGTGCAGAGTGTATGTTTCAATGAGATGGCTTGTTTCATAGGGTGTTAAAGGAAAGCAGGTGGAGATTGAGTAATTTATCAAACCAAATATTTTGGTTTTAATGATTGCTCCCCTGCTCTTCTCCCTGACAGTAACTGGCATGGTGGTGACAATAAAACCTTACTGGGCACCTGGGTGGCTCAGTCCGTTAAGCATCCCAGTCTAGATTTTGGCTCAGGTCATGATCTCACAATTGTGAGACTGAGCCCCACGTCATGCTCTGTGCTGACAGCGTGGAGCCTGCTGGGGATTCTCTCTCTCTCTACCTCTCCCCTGATCATGCTCTCTCTCTCTCTCTCTCTCTCTCTGTCTTAAAGTAAATAAATAAATAAATAAATAAATAAACAATTAAAAAAACCTTACCATCTGTAAGATCTAAGAGAATGCGCTTTTTTTTTTTTAAACATTTATTTTATCGCCAAAGGGTACTCACCCAGCCTAGCGCTTAGGTAATGTCACTAAACTGAACAGCACCTAGGAGACAGCCACCCAGTACGCGGAACTGGATCACAAGAATGAAGCGGACGTGTGGAACCTGCACACCCTGCTGGTGAGAATGAAAAGGGCGCAGCCATTGGAAGGGTCTGTAGTTCTTCAAAAGGTTTAACATAGAGTTACCATATGACCAGCAATTCTACTTCTAAGCAGAGTCCCAAGAAAAACGAAAACATACATCCATGCCAAAAAAAAAAAAGAAAAAGAAAGAAATTACACATGAATGTTCACTGCATCATTATTCATAGTAGCCCCAAAATGAAAATGGCCCAAATGTCCCTGAACTGATGCTTACATAAACAAAATATGGTATGTCCACACAAGAGAATATCACTCAACAATAAAAAGGAATTAACTACATGCTACAGCATGGATAAGCCTTGAAAGCATTATGAAGACAAACAGAAAATACCACATAGTGTATGATTCTATATATGTGAAAAGTCCAGAATAAGCAAATCCGTAGAAATGGAAAGGAGATTAGTGGATGCATAGGGCTGGGGGAGAGGGGGAGGGGAAGTGCCTGCTAATGGGTAATGAGTTTCTTTTTGAGGTGATGAAAACGTTCTAAACTTAGATTGTGATGATGGCTGCCCAAGTCTGGGAGCATACTAAACCAGCCGAACTGTACACTTTAAGTGGGTGAATTTGGTGGTATGTGAATTATACCTCAATAAAGATTTTTAAAATGAAAGAATTAAGCAGACAATTTGGCTGAAGCTACGCAGGAAAAGATTATTCTAAAAGTAGCGGCAAGAAGAATCACAGATGGGATATTCCGGGCCAGTAAACTCCAGAGCAGAGGTTCCCAACCAAGGGTGACTTTGCCCCCCCAGAAGACATTGGCAAATGTCTGGAGACAGTTGTGGTTGTAACAACAGAGAGAAATGCTCCCAATAAGTGGCCTCCCAATAAGTGGAGGCCAAGCATGCAGCTAAATATCCTGCAACATAGAATCATCCAGCCCCAAATGTCAATAGTGCTGAAGCTGAGAAACTCTGGTTGAAAAGAGTTGGGTGAATAGTCGTGTCTATTTCACAGGGTTGTTTCTTGCACCCCCAACCCCCCCCCCCCAAAGAGTCTGGGTTAAGTAGGGGTAAGAAGTTGTCATCCACCAGTATCATTTATACTGAGAATTTCAGTCTTAAATAGTCTATATAGTCTGATTCTTAGAGTTGCTTACCACCCAGGATGTCGCTGGGTGGAAATTCACTGACATTTGATCAATTTCAAAGAGCTGGTAGTTTGGAAATAAATAAAACCTAGTCTATCATTAATTTGTTTCTCAGGCATGTCCCCTGTTTAGTGTATCTTTCAAAAACTCTCAGGGCTCAAAAAAAAAGTTATTTGTCATTTATTTCTAAAGACTGGAAAGTAAATTTATTTTCATTTATAAACAATCAGAATTCATTATTTGTGTGTTATTTCTGAATCTAATTTCAAAGGATCATAAAATATTCACAAAGTGGAGGAGAGGATTTTTATTCATTATCTAGCCTAGAAATAAAGTTTGTAGATTTATTTGATGGAAAATCTATCCAGAAGCCAATATAAACACATGGCAGCTAGCAGGCTTCTTCTAGGATTTCCAGAGATTCTTTATAATCAGCCACATTTAGAGACAAGCCAAGCCGCGAATCAATCAAGCAAATTAGAGGCAGGGAATTGGGAAAAAGGATATGTTACGGCAAGATGGGGCACAGAACAGGCACGTGCAGATAATTCTCCTGGAACCTAGGCGCATTAACTGGGGCTCAGTTTGCCTGTAATATGTAAATAAGTTGCCAGGGGGTCAGGAGGTTTGGTTCATTCACTTCTGAGGCTTTAGGAGCTCATTTTCTTTATGCATAAAATAAAATGGTTGGAGTAAATTAGCGATTCCCTGAATTTGTGGAGCTTATTAAATAAGTCTGGATTCCCAGGCTGAATTTCTAAGAAGTCTGAGTCCCTAGGTCTGGAATCAAGCCCAGGCACTCAGGCTTCAAGTCATGGATGATTCTCATGTGCATCCTGGTTTGGGAATAACTGGGCATAGTTATCATGTTGATCCTGGGTGCTTTGCCTACACAGAGATCCAGGGCTTCGTATGATGTGGCATTAATTGCCCCTCTGCACTCTTTGTCCATGTTAATCATGAAGTAAAAAAAGAAGAAAGAAAGAAAGAAAAAAAAAAAGAAAGAAAGAAAGAAAGAAAGAAGAAAGAAAGAAAGAAAGCTGCCAGAGAAGATGAGAGCCTGGCAAGAAGGGTGCTAAGGGGCGGGAGGATTTGAGAGTGCTGGACGGTGTTGCTATGGCAACCCCATCCTCTCCCAGCGTGTGTTCTGAAAGCCTGCCTGCGCGCTGTGCTGGTGGGCTCCACCTCTGATGGAGTGCCGTTAGCTCCTGTCGTCAACTTGGAGATGAGGACTGGTAGAGAGGACAAGATAATTAGGTAAAAGTCACATCTGAATATTAATAAGCAGCAGCATTTCTCAGTCATCTTAGGTGTCTGGGTGTTTGGTTCAGGTGAATTGCAGGTAAACCAAATGGAGCACTGGTCTCCATTTCTGTTTTGTTTGGTTGTTTTCAGAGATCTCCCTGAGTTTGTGACTTTTAGGCTTCTTCCCGCTCCAAGCCCCCACCCTGCGAAGTTCATTGTATCTTTATTTGGAGGAACAACAAAACTGTCACAAGTTTCGACTGATTTGAGGGAAGTAGGATACTTAACCTCCTAGTCAGCCCCAGGAGGATGAACTTGGCTTTCACCCTAAGTCAGTTCTGCGTTTCCTTTCTCTCCATGCTGCTCGTAAGATGGTGTGAGTGATAAGGAGGGAGGAGATCAGCTGTGCAATACCAAGTATGGGCAATGAATGTCTGTGGGAGAGCCTGACCGACTCAGAGTTTGTTTTCTTGCTGATGGCTAAACAGTCCGAGCTGATAGGCTGGAGGTTGTCTGAAATGTGACTGTAGTCACAACTTTCCTACTAGCCCATAAAATCTAGTATTTGGGGGGTCCTGCTGTATGCTGCCCTCACCATTTCCATGAATTATTTGTCTGGTCCTCAGGGCAACCCTATAACATAGTTTCTATTATCGCATTTCACAGAGGGGAAAACTAACATTTGGAGGGTTTCTATCACTTGCCTGAGATCTCACTGCTAGGGAAGTGGTCGAACAGATCCAGACATCTGCCTATCAAAGCCTGTGCTCTTAACCAGCGCTGTCTCTTACTTAGCTACATTACATTTCTTATGTCTGCATGGAAAGATGTTTTAATAGGTGTCACTTGAAATAAGTTTGGGGAATGCCAAGTGATGTAAATTAAACAAAAAAAATGTCTACAAGATTTCATAAAGCCTATTTATTATGCTACCATGTGATGACAGAACATTAACCCATTTCCCACATTCACTTCACCTTGGAGCATACATTTCTCTCACTTTGCAAGACTTGTTGAATAAAACCCACTTTAGGTAATACGGCATTTGATGATTTTTAACAGCCCTACTAGAATTAAGGAAAGTTCTTTCTCTCCCTCACCTGCTAATTCTTGCTATGTGTTTAACCTGCAAACTTTCTCTGTCCTGTCCCCTCACCTTTTTATCTTTTGTCAACTCTATTTAGGTATAATTTATCTTTAATAAGTTGCACACATTAAATGTGTACTTTGGATGAATTTTGTCAGACACGTACACCCGTGAAAGTACCACTACATCAAGATACCAAGCACTGCCGTGGTTTCCTGGTATCCCTTGGCAATCCGTCTCTCCTGACACCCCATATCCAGGCAGCCACTTGTCCTTCCAGTTGTAAAGTGAGGGGTGCCTGTGTGGCTCAGGCGGTTAGGCGTCCAACTTCGGCTCAGGTCATGATCTCCAGGTTCGCCGGGCTCTGTGCTGGCAGCTCTGAGCCTGGAACCTGCTTCGGATTCTGTGTCTCCCTCTCTCTCTGCCCTTCCCCTGCTCATTCCCTCCCCCTCTCTCTCAAAAATAAATAAACATTTTAAAAGTTTTTTAAAATTTTAAAGTGAATATTCCGACTTCTGACCAAATTGAAGATTCTTCCTGGGAACGATGAAACGCCACATGGCTTCTCAGTCATTTCAGCATCTGGATAAGGAGCTTTCTTTATCGAATTAACTTCCAAGCCTTTTTCCTTTTAGTTTCACTAATACAAACTGGTATGCCACCCAGACATTGCATTAGGCCTGTTCATGAAGTTGGCATGGGTGCCCCCATTCTGCCCATCTCCATGATAGAAAATGCCCTAACCATCAGAAGAGAAATAAAAGGCGTTCATGTGTATTTGAGGGAAGTGGGGAATGGTCCTTGTCACTAGAAACAGTGACGCCAGGGCTCCTGGGTGGCTCAGTCAGTTAAGCACCGGGCTCTTGGTTTCGGCTCAGGTCATGATCTCACAGTTCGTGGGTTTGAGCTCAACATTGGGCTCTGTGCTGACAGTGAAAGCCTGCTTGGGATTCTGTCTCTCTCTCCCTTTCTCTCTGCCCTCCCCTGCTCACTCTCTCTCTCTCAAAATAAATTAACAAACTTAAAAAAAAAGAAATAAGCAATAGGAGGTAAGTCCCATAGTTCTTCAGGAAGATGCTTAGCATCTCACAAACATTTACATGGAGGGAATTCATTGTGTGCTTTCTTTCTTCATAGAGAAATAAGAAGCTGATGGTCTGTATTATTTTGATGAGCTGTGTGGCCTGGAGAATATTCCTTAATTAATCCAAGAATTACCTATGAAGCTTCTATTGTGGGATCAGCACTTTGCTAGATCCTAGGGAGACAGAGATTAATAAAACATAGCATGAGCTATCAAAGAGTTAAGAATCAAATGTCTTCATATCATTAATCCTCATTTCAGCATTTAGTTCCTAGCTTTGTAGTGAAGAGTGAACAAATAGGAGGCTTCACAATCAAGTTGTCTTTTGTAACAACGTTAAATGTTTAGAGATTGTTTATAACAATATCGCTTAAATTTCTCCTCTAGGAAGTTTAAAAAAAAAACCAACTGATCCCATAGAAAATGGCAGAGTTAAAACACGTCTTCTTTTGAGGTTGTACAGTAATTTCAACTATTTCCACAGCTTTCGGCATGAATTAGCTTAATTCATCCCCCAGGTAACCTGGTCAAGTGGGTAATGCGGATGTTACAATTCCCACCTGGTAGATGTTTTAGAAAGGTCCCTGAAAGGATGGAGGGAATGATACTTTTGTAGGTGGGTTGAAGGATGGCACTTCATGGCACTAGAGTACTCGGAGATGGCTGTGGTTGCCACAAGACAGTGATAAATGATACAGTTTGCTCAGGATCACATAACAGGTTATTGCTAGAGGAAGGCAGGCATTCGCCATTGGAAATGAAGCAAAACACTGACGTGAGTTGGCTGCCTTGGGGTGGGATGGAATGTGGGCATCCAAGGACAGTGTGTGAGGCTCCGGGGGTTGGGAGTGGTGGTGGTTGAACCAATGTGAGAGAGGGTGATTCCACATCCACAGGGCAGTGAATCTGATGTGGAGCTGACCTAGGATGGCTGGTCGTGCCCCTCCCACCTGCTCCTCAGAGCCTTTAGAGAGTTCCTGGAGAGAGAGCTGGACATCCTTGTGTCCCATTTGGCTCTCAGGCTGGAGAGAAGTCATGCTCAGCCACCCTTGAGCATTCGACTTATAGGCAGAGCAATGCCAACCAGAGCCCTTGATCAAAGTCAAGAGGAATTCCGAGGGGATGAATGTGCCATGAGCTATCAAAGGCACTGAGGAAAGTTCATCCCCAGAGTTCGAGTCCTACACAACTCTACTTAACCATCTTCATTTAATGATTCCTAGTGTATTTATGCACTCACAGTTTGAGTGCATTCTTTCCTTGAGCATCATCATTTTTAAATTCCCAGATAGACATCGCAAATATAACTGCAACCCTACTAGAATGTATCCATTTGCCCAATGTTGCTTCATATTATCAACCGATGAAAAAAAATTTTTGCAATAAGTTTTGTTTTCCATACAGTGTTCTTGAAAAGATGCAGATACCTGTATATATTCCAAATGCAAACTCTGTGGAAATTTAAAAATACACATTTTACCTGGGGGGTTCTCAGATTTAAGCTATATATCCCTCCTTACGGTCTCTTTCACCTTCAACATTATATTTCCATCGTTTTTATTCTTTGTTCTACCTCTACACTTGAAAAAAAATCTTAAGCTGTTAGCTATCGTATGGTTACTGCTCCTAATCCATTATCGTTAACAGGAGGGATGTTGGTCTAAACTCAGAAACCATGGCAGTAAATGACTTCAAAGGAAGCCAACCAGTGAGCTGTTAGAATATCTTCTCCCATCAGAAGAATATATAGCATGTTTCTAATCAAATTACTTTAACGTTTATCAAGTTGTTCCCTTCACAACCGTTCCTGGTATTTCCCCACAAATGATGCTGAGCTGACTAGCATTGAATTTGTTACTCCAGTTTATGTTCTGGCTTTAAATAATGCTATTTAAAAATTTCCAGACCTTGAGTATTTAATCTGCTATGAGATACTTTTCATTATTTGGAATCAGGGTCCCGAAGACTGTGTTTTATTTACCAACCATGGCAACCTAGTCCAGCAGAGCGCTTGAGACAGAACTGGAGCCCAATTAGTGCTTACTTTCCTTCTGTTGTCTCCTTGATTGATTGTTACAGAGGTCAATTTGCTACATGTCTGTTAGATTCGCCCTTGGCTTTCAAAATATCTCCTCGATTTTCCTCCACTCCTGTAATTCCAATAGTCATGTTTTAGTTCCCCTGTAGTAGAAAGAAAGGACTTGTATGAAAGGAGGGTAGAGACCACAATTACCTTTACATGCAGTATCTCATTTTATCCTCCTGGTGGCACTTTGAGACAAGTCCCTTCATCCTCTTTTTACAGACGAGGAAACCACACACAGCTGAGGGAACTGGTCTTTTCTGACTCAACTAGGAAGTGGTAGAATCAGAATTACTCTCCCCAGTTTTCTTCTTCCTCTTCCTCTCCTCCTCCTCTCCCCCTCCTCCTCCTTCTCTTCCCCCTCTTCTTCCACCTCTCCCTCCTTCACTTCTCCCTCCCCTTGCCCTTCTTCTTTTTCTTCCTCTCCTTCTCCTCCCCAATTTCTTTAAATCCAGCAGACTTCTCTCCTGAGCTCTACACCTGGTACGTTGTTTACTGTATGTCCCACCTCGACCCCAGCATCTTTAGGCCATCTCCTCTTCCTCTGTACCTTCCACTTCTGCCCAACAGCCCCATTGCCTTATCTGCCAGTTACTGGACCTCCTCTCCACTTGGTCATGGGGCACACAACCCTGGCCTTAAGGAAATTCCAAGCTAAATAAAGAAACAAGTCTGCTACACATGGGAAATGAAAATACGATTCAAGATTCAAATGGTCATTGAAGACAATAATTTGAGAATGACCACAAGACCATGTGTGATAATTGTCTGTTGAATGGACCATTCATGCTGTGTGGGGGTGGTCAGGGAAAGAGGTCTGGATGAGCAAAACTGAGCCAGGCCACGGAGGATGGCAAGACCCAGATTGACAAAGAAGGGTGTCAGGGGCGTGCCAGTCAAGGGACATGGCAGGAGGGAAGCATGTGGGGCCCACGTGAACGTGGCAGGTTCAAAGGTAGGAGTTGGTTTCTAAAGAGCTTCTGGGTCTCACCATGATGATGAGTTCTTTAGAAGAATACACTTGAAGGCCATTGAGGTTGTGAGGACAATATTCTGTGTCATTCTTTTCTTTTCATTACTACATTCCAGATTGTTTAGAACATTGCTTTTGCATCACAGAGGACGGATAAATTTAGAACCTATGATTTAAGTGCTGACCAAAAGCCGTGGTTCTAGAGGAATGTACCTCTATTATCTCCATAATAATGATTATTGTTCCTCCAATTATCTATATTTTCAGCTTTGCCTCTGCTCTTTTTTTTTTTTTTAGCAATTACTGAGTCGTATACACCAAAATCAAGTTCTTCTGTCCTTTTGTAATAAATTCAGCTGCAGCCTGAATATTCTGCCTGAATATTCTGACTGTAACTCTGACCTGACTTCATTTTCAAGACTGTCAAAAGTAATTAGGGACAGAGAGATTTTCCCGCTCAGCATCTGGAAGTGCAAAGATACCAAGAAGGAGCCTCAAGTGTCATTAACATCACCTTTCCGCCTGCTTTTTATATCACCCTGGAAAATAGTCAATTTCACAGCCAGCAAGGCTTATTATGGGAACTGTCCTTCTCTCCCAAGAGCTTCAGATTTTCCCCTCTCCGAAGAAACAGGAAATGGGTTCCCCCCTTTGGAAGATAAAATGGATTTTTTTTTGTCACATTGACCTACCCTTGATGGTCGTGTGACATTGGGAAACTTGCATAATCTTCCCTGCCTCAGTTTCCTCATTAGAGATTACCTCTAGAGATTTTGTGAAGATTCCATGGAATAATGTGGAAGGCAACTTGCACAGTAATCAGCATATGGAAGTACTCAATAGCATTAGCTGTTAGGATCTGTAGATAAAGCAGTGGAAAACTTTGAACTCATATATTTTCAAATACAATAAATTTCTCTTTTAATGGGATGTATAGAAATCTTATTTTGAAAAGACTTTGCTTCTCCCAGAAAAAAAAAAAAAAAAAACAACATGACCAAGAAAAGCAGTGTTTTGGGAGGGATGGAGGTGAGACACAGAATGTCAGAAAAGTGAAGCGGGGTATGTGTCACTCTCAGGACCTTTCATTCAGTAATAACTAAAGTCACAGTCTAGGTAAAAAAAAAATTAATTTTGTAATGATTTAAGTCTTACAGAGAAGTTGCAAGAATGCATCCATGGATCCAACTGGGTAAGGGAAAAAGTTGAAGGAGGGGACGGAGAACAAAGACCATCTTTCATGAATTCACGGTTTCACCAAGGACTTCCTTTCTCATCATCCTCTTCCGTTAGTGGAGAAGGAACACTATATTTGCAGGACACTGGAGGCTCATGGAACCCAGCAATGCATGCTTAGTTAAGCATTGCCTCTCAGCTACGAGATTATCCAGCTTCTCATGATTTAAGGGGGACTTTGCATTAAGCACAACTTGTTGTTGTTAGAGAAGACTTAATAACAAAGCTATTCGTCACTCACTGTAAAGCCTATCTAGCTGGGCTAAGTCTAAGGCTGCCTCGATCAACTGTGATATTTTTTGTCATTCCATTTTTAGAAGAAAGAACCCAATGACGAGAAGAAAGCTGAAATTATTCTGACCGGCACTGGGTTTTGGGGACTCCTCATTTGAGAGATGTGATGTTTGGTGGACCTATGTGATTAAACACAAAGGATATATCTGGTTATTCATATAACCCTATATAAAATAACCTGTTAAAATGGAACCATGCAGTGTATAAAAGAGCTTGTCAGTTTTAGGAGGAAGAACCAGTGGGAGAGACACAGAGCAGTGGAAAAAGTGGTTGTTATGGTGACATTGACCACGACTGGCAGATGCCAGTCATCAGGATGTGCTGATGGTCACCAGGGTTACAAAAAAGGCTCAGGATGAAGAAATCCCAGCATCCAAGAGGGTTCTGGGGGAACAATTGTCCTGATGAAGGTACGCATGCACATGGACTGATTCATAAGCCCTCATATTTTTCCTGCCCCGTAATTTTACTTTATTCCTGTACCAAGGGATCCTTGAAAACTAAAGGTACAGTCCCAGTTTGGGAGCCTTTTTTCTTACCTAGAACACTTTGAAAACATTATCCAACAGAGGAGTCCTGTCTTCCTTTTGGGATGATCTGAAGCCAGTTAGGAGATCTTCGTTTCTGTACTGGATTAAATACCCCCACCGCCCCCCAAATGGGGTGGGATAATCATGCATACACTATCACTTTTTGTGACCCCCAAATCTTCTTCAACCTGCCTAGGGAATTGGAAGGAGCCTAGGCCCTTTTGACAGAAACAAAAATAAGCCCACCTTTATAAGAAGTACAGTAGGGTCAATGAGGGTGCACACACACACACACACACACATACACACACACACACACACACACACACACAGTTTAATCTTTTAATTTTGATTTCTCTATACGTGCATTTAGAAACCAAAATTGTCATCAGAGACCTACTAAATCAGAAACTCCATGGGGGAATCCAGCAATCTGTATTTTAAGGAGGATTCTAGGGCATTCTAATGCACACTAATGTTGGGTAATCACTATGTTAAAGTTTAAATGATAGGAGTCAGTCCCCAAACAGATTTTCTTTTAGTAACCCAGAAAATTAAAGTCATGTTAGGAGGGCGCCTGGGTGGCTCAGTTGGTTAAATGTCCGACTCAATTTTAGCTCAGATCATGATCTCATGGTTCATGAGTTTGAGCCCCGCATCAGGCTCCACGCTAACAGTGCAGAACCTACTTGGGGTTCTCTCTCTCTCTGCTTCTCTCTCTGCTTCTCCTGCACACTCTCTCTCTCAAAATAAATAAACTTAAAAAAAAGTCATGTTGGCATTATAGGTAACAGTTGTGCCTTGGAGAATTAAGACTCAAAATGTTTATTTTCACATAGAAATACGAATCCTTTTCATTTAAGTGACTTTCAGGAAAAAAAAGAAGTTACAACCTGAGAAGTCTACATCAATCCTTTTTAAAAGTCCTTCATGGAATTTTTTTAAACGTTTTTATTTATTTGAGAGAGAGAGAGAGAGACTGAGAACAAGCAAGCGAGGGAGGGACAGAGAGAGAGGGAGACACAGAGTCTGAAGCAGGCTCCAGGCTCCGAGCTGTCAGCACAGAACCTGACGCGGGGCTCAAACCCACAAACTGCAAGATCATGACCTGAGCCGAAGTCGGACACTCAACCAACTGAGCCACCCAGGCACTCCTCCTCCATGGAATTTTTAAGTCTTCCTAATCTGAACTGAGATTTCAAGTCTTGCACAAAGTAGAGCTATGGGTTCCTGTGCACTTGCAAGCCTTTCTGTGAATCCAGGGATAGTGTGTCCCTGATGTGTAGCAGATTTGGTTTGTTCCATTAGCATAGCAGAGCAAAGAAGCTTTATAATGCTGCAGGCTTTAAGGGGGTCAAAGAAAGAAGAAATTATGCTCATATTCAGAGGTGAAAGGTCCACTCTTTTAATAGCTAGTACTGGAGTGTTTCTTACTTGGGAAATTACCCAAAGCAACTTTGCTTTGAGTAGCTAAGATTCTGGGGGGGGGGGAAGGGTCTCAATGAGGCAGGACTACAAAATATCACCAAAGAGCATGTGAGACCAGAGAAGGAATTTATGGTAGAGGGAGAACTGAAGACACAGAAAGAGAAAAGGGTCGGAGAGAGAGGAGACACTAACATGGGGTTATGTTGAAGGTTGCCTTGAGGAAAGGGGTAGTGGAGAGTACTCTGTGGTTAGGTGGCCGGATGAAATTTGAAGATGCCTGATGTTACATTGACAACTCCATTGAAATGCTCCTTCTCTGCCCCTACCCTACCCATAAGCATTTTTTATATGGATATTTTGTGTTTTGTATGTGGAAAACAAAGCCAAAGGGCTAGTTGGATGTCTAGGTTTATACAGTAAGGAAATAGGAGTCAGGAGACAGAAGCCACTGTGAGAACAAGGGTGCCATGAATATGTCCAGAACTCTTGGGCAAGATTATAACTTCCATGGAGTGTTGAAGGGAGTTTGGGCTCTAGAACAAACAGACCTCAGCGGGTGGCAGGTTTGCATTTTGTTGGTTCATATCCATCATTCCAGGAAATAATTCCACAGTGCCGTATGCAGGGACAATTTGTGAATATCGTCTTCCTCAGGTTGCTGGAATACAGTGCAAAAGCTAATGAGAAGGATAGTCTTCTCTCCAGACCAGCGATGTCTAATAGAACTTTCTGCAATGATGGAAATGTTCTTTATCTGCACTGTCCAATTCAACAATAATCACGTGTAGCTACTGCACACTTGAGATGTAGCCAGTGAGGGGAGCCTGGGTGGCTCAGTTGGTTGAGCTTCTGGCTCAGGTCATGATCTCGCCAGTTGGTGGGTTTGAGCCCTGCATCGCGCTCTGCACTAAAGTGCAGGAGCCTACTGGGATTCTCTTTCTCCCTCTCTCTCTGCCTCTCCCTTGCCCCAAAATAAACAAATAAATTAAAAAAAAAAATGAAATGAGGCCAGTGAGACTAAGGGAGGGAATTTTTAATTTAATTAAAGACACTTAAATGTAAAGATTCCCATGCGGCCACCATGTTGGACAACACGGGTAGAGAAAGATCAGTACTTTGGTCTAAAAGCTGCCTCATCAACAGAGTGAGTGAAAGGAGTCAGGTGTGGACATGAGGGAGTGGTGGGTTCTGGGGAAGCAGAGACCTCGGGCACCACTTAAGAGGCCGTAACTGCCAGTTCCAACAATTTGCTGTGGAGAAATGTGGACCCAGGTTGACAGTCATTCCAACTATTTAAGAGAAGCTAGAACTGTGAATTTTATGTACTATCTCCCAATCTTTAAATGCTCACAACGCGTTCTAAATTATTACATGTCAGCCCCTGAGCCAAATAAGACACAATGAGAAAGTGGAGCACAGCACTTAGGATCCCAGGCTTCAGAGACCTTCTGGGTTCGATTCCTGAGTCTTCCACTTCCTCGCTGAGTGATTGTGGCCAAGTGGCTTAACCTCTCTGTGTAAACCCCTCAGTTGTAAAATGGGGAGACAATAATCTATACTCCTCAAGGTTGTGGTAAAGATGGAATTTATTCATATTTGTTAACAAATTTCTTTATTAATATTATATATTATATATTAATATTCATAAACCATTTAGAGGCACATGGCAGGTATAATATAGGTATTGGCTACCGTTACTGAACCTATGGGCTGGTTTTGATCCATGGGGCACTTTGTAACCTCTGATATAGGGGCTTTGGATTTTTTTAATTAATTAATTAATTTGTTTTTTAAGAGAAAGAGAGCGTGCACATGTGTGTGAATGAGGGAGGGTCAGAGAGAGAGAGGGAGAGAGAATCCCAAGCAGGCTCCACCCTGTCAGTGCAGAGGCCGATACAGGGCTTGATCTCACAAACTTTGAGATCATACCCTGAGCCAAAATCAAGACTCAGACACTGAGCCATTCAGATGTCCCTGGATTTTTTTTACAGTTTATTTTATTTAGTTTGAGAGAGAGAATGTGCATAAGCGTAAGCAGGGGAGGGGCAGAGAGAGAGGGAGAGAGAGAATCCCAAGCAGGCTCCACGCTCAGCACAGAGCTCCAACCCACGAACCGTGAGATCATGACCTGAGCCAACATCAAGAGTCTGATGCTTAACTGACTGAGCCACCCTAGGAGCTTTGGATTTTTATTCCGCAATGCCCTTGGTTATCCTGGAAATATAGTCCACCTGCCTCGTGTCCTGGCCAGGAGTGAAGAGGCTGGAAATCTGGTTAGGAATCACTCCGTAGCTAGATCTTGATCCCATTCATTGCTCAGACCTCCTGTGTCCTGACCCTGCTGACCATTTGCTCAGTATCAGAGCACAGACCCCACTGTCTAGTTCTTCAGAACCTGAGTTTCTGCCCTCAGTTTCTTTTCTTTTTTTTTTTTTTTTTTAATGTTCATTTATTTTGAGAGAGAGGGAGAGAGAGGGCACCTGTGTGTGCATGGGCGGGGGAGGGGCAGAGAGAGAGAAAAGGAGAGAGAATCCCAAGCAGGCTCCACACTGTCAGCACAGGGCCCCACATGGGGCTTGATCCCAGAACCATGAGATCATGACCTGAGCTGAAATCAAGAGTCAGATGCCCAACCATCTGAGCCACCCAGGCGCCCTCTGCCCACGGTTTCTTAGTGACAAGTCCTGTACTCTGTGCCAGTTCACACATTCCCCCTGCTCCACCACGTTGCTTTCCCAGACTGGAACTTGACTTCCTGGATGGCTTGTCCAGGTCTCACGTCCCCTCTGTCCTTAGAGCCTTCTGTGTTGACCTATCCCAGTCCTCCTCTGTCTAAGCCATGACTAAAGCAACAGTTAAGTTGTTAAGGAGATAGGCTCACTCTCTGGGTTTCTTTAACTCCATAGTTTAGAAGCTCTGGCCCCAGGTAAGATCATCAACTCCCCAGTGTTTTCAACACGATAGGGGTGACTCCTTTGCTGTCTACACACACGTACACACACACACGTTCCCTGCTATACAAACACCAAGGATAATGGGGCAGCCACAAAATGAGTTTAGTGAAGTCAAAGAATTATATATAGTATATTATCATATACTCATATGTATATGTATATATATATCATAAATACCAAAAACATTCAGGAGTAAAAGCTACACAAGAAAAGCAGAGATAGAGGTCTGTAGCTTTAGTATCTAAAGAAGTAACAACTAAACTCGTGTACAGTAGCAAGGCCATGAACTGTAAGAAAAGAACTTTGTGAGTGTACTATTCCATCAACTGTCGGATGCCCAAGATTATGAGCAGCATTGGTGAAGATAAAAGCTAGAAGAGTGAGACCATGCATCATCACATTTATATTTCATTTTGCAGGTTATAAAGCGGTGAACGCACCCCTCATCAAATCATAGTCCTCTATTTTCACATGGGTCTGTTCAGTCAGACTATTTGCTCTTTGAACACAAGTTTGATCTCCATGCCAAGCATGTAGTATAGGACATCTGCTTCCTTGTTTTCTTCTATCTTCACAGTCACCCCAGGTAGGCAGGTTGGTGTTATAAAGGGTATTGATTGTGTGAGCACCAAGGGACCCTGAGGCATGGAGCCTGTGTGGAAGGAAGCATGGTTTCTGATCCCATAGAACATGAGCTAGGATTGAGCACTGTTAAAACACAGATGCCAGATGTGTTCATCTGGAAGAGGATTTACCTTGGTTATTTATCCATCCATTTTGGTTGGTTTAGTGGATGTCGGGCAAGAGTTGGACAGCATGAAGAACAGGATGCTAGAACAAGGTAAATAAAATCAGTGTTCTGCCCTATTCTTCTGCAATGCTTCTGGCTGGCTCAGAAAATACACCGGCCTCGTATCCTGGCCAGGCCCCCCTCTCACCACCCACTTGAGAAATGGAGAGTGGTGCCTGGGTGGCTCAGTGGGTTAAGCGTCTGACTTTGGCTCAGATCATGACCTCATGGTTCATGAGTTCAAGCCCTGCATCGGGCTCTCTGATGTCAGCACGGAGCCCAGTTCGGATCCTCTGTCCCTCTCTCTCTCGCCCTTCCCTGCTCGCACCCTCTTTCTTTCTCTCTCAAAAACAAATAAACATTAAACATTTTTTTAAGTAAGGCAAATAAACGGAGAGATAAGACACCTTTATAAATCAGTTCGTAGCCCCAAACTGTGAGTGTAAATAAGTCATGCCAAAATAAGTCAACAGTAAGTTTGACAGAAATTAGCAGTCCAGCTATGGTCATCTTCGACTTCGCTTCTCCTCCTGTCTTGAATTTCTTCAGGCCCCCGTTGTTTTTCCGTGCATGTTTCTGTTGCTGGGGTCTCCATGCTGGTTATTGGGAGGCAGAGATATGAGAAGGCAGTGGGTCAGGGCTTTCCTAAGCAAAGGTACCCCGAGTCTGACGTGATAGAAAGCTGAAAAAATTTCAAAGTGCGGTTATTGTGCTGTTAACTAATTTTGTCATCAGATTTAAATTAGTGCATTTTCCATCTCATGGGGAATTTAAATTTGGCCATAGAAAGGGGAAAGTGCACAAGAGCGTTTTCTGATCTATCATGGTAGACGAGGTGACATCTTAAAAAGCGGAGGGTAGGGTTATTTTATGGGGATACGATGAATGAATCATAATGCATATATACTGTCCAGTTCCTTCATTCCTTGGGCCTTCCATTTGCTTTTTGTCATTTATAACTTCGAGTTTTAATATCTAACCATGAAACTTAAGGGGCCCAAAACTAAAGTAGCAGATTTTTGAGCCAAATAAATCCACTGCCATTAGCACATAGCAAGTTGTATGCTGCTAATTGCTAATTACTCATGTGGCTAACATAACCCAAGCAGAAAGAAGCAGGGGGGGGGGGGGGAAAGGATAGCCAGAGAGGATTGGAAATGTAAGCCTTGAGTAAGGCGAAGCTACTTCATCTAATTCCTTGGAAATAAATTAACGGAGCTGCCTTGCCCACTCCTAATTTCTCTCCAGATGCCTGAGTAGTCCCACACCCTGAAGACTAATGACAGACTGGAGAGGAGGGACGGAAATTCTCCTCTCTGCCTTTCCTGGGCTCAGGTGTAAAGATGCACTAATTTCTGGACCCCCTCTGAGCATGGGGATGGAATCCTGACCAGGTTGTAAATAGGGAGTATCTTTTCTCTTGCTGTTTGGGGCTCCTCTTTGGTAAATAAAATGACTCCATATGTTTCACTAATTGTTTTTAATTTTTTTTTTCACATTTTTATTTTTGAGAGAGAGAAAGAGAGGGAGGGAGAGAGAGAGAACACGAGAAGGGGAGGGGCAGAGAGAGAGGGAGACACAGAATCCAAAGCAGGCTCCAGGTTCAGAGCTGTCAGCACAGAGCCTGACGCAGGGCTGGAACCCACCAACCGTGAGAGCATGACCTGAGCAGAAGTCAGACGCTTAACCCACTGAGCCACCCAGGCGCCCCTCACTAATTGTTTTCAGAAGAAATTTGTGTCCAAGGAAGAGGCCAACCCAAAGTGGCAAAAAGTGGGTTGCCTCCTGCCTTGCCATTCAGATGCTCCCGGGGACATTAGTCCTTGCAGAGTGTCCCTGATCTCCCAGTAAATGGGACAGACTTCCAGAGCTGTGCAGCACCCAAGAGAGCATCTGTTGCAACTCTCACAAACAAACCAAGGACCAGAGACGGGTGGTGATTTACCCCCGGCCACACAGCTAGTAGGGAGCAGAATAGGGAGTTCAGACTGGATTTGCTGAGTCTGGGACCAGTGCTCTTTCAAAAAACCCCTCTGCTTTCCTCTTCTCCCACCTGAAACCTGTTTCCGTTCCATGCTGTGAGGTCTCAGACATGTTTTCAGTGTTTTAATGGGTGACAATTAGTTTATATGAAAAAATAATCTATGCCAGCATGTGAGTGAGGATGCATGTGTCTTTTCTTTTGAAAACATTATTTGTTATTTTTCCTGATTTATTAGTATCATTTATTTGTTTAAATACTGAAGAGCATAAATAATATGGTCCCAGAGATACACCCACTCTTACGTAATAATAAACATAACATTAATCGAATTCTTACTATGTGCTAGGCACTGTTGTGAGCGTTTCACACTTATTTAATGAAGCTTAAGGCAACCTTATGAAGTGAAAAAAATCATCATTCCTGTTTTATAGATAAGAAAAATGAGGCACCAAGGGGTCATACAGCTGTTAATGATGGAGCAGAGATTTGATTCCAGAAAGTCTGGCTTTAAGGCTCACCACGGATTGATTGAATGTACAGAAAGTCTTACAGTGAAGATCAAAGCCTTGTGCCATGCTCTGTCTTATACAATTTTTTCCCAAAAGATTAGCAGGTATTTTTAGTCTCTTACCAGGGGAAAAAAAAAAAAGTATGCTATACCAACATACTATATAAATAAATTTCTATATGCAGTATAGATAGATAGGTTTTAAAAAGATACAGATATATCTCTGTCTCTATCTTTATCATCTCTATCCCTATCTCTACCCCTCTCCTTATCCCTATTTCCCATCCCTACTCCCATCCCCACCCCCTATCTCCTATCCCTAGTCTCTCTCCCCTATTCCTATCCCCTATCCTCATCCGCTAACCCCTAGCCCTATCCCTAGCCCCTAGCCCCTTTCTCTATCTCTGTATACCTGGACTCGGAGTTTGAGCTTTTCCATCCGCACAGTCCCTCAGGGTCTCGAGTGGGAGTGGGTACGCGGGCCGCGTTCATTGCGTAGCAGAATCAGCCAGGGTCCCAGCAGGAATCAGCACGCACAGTCCAGGCATCTGCCTGAGCAGCGATTAATGAAATGCGCGGGGCTGATGGACCGAGCCCTGGAGGGGGAAGCCCTCCCGGACCAGGAGCGGTAGAAGCCATCACCATCCCCGCGCCTGAAGGGACAAAGGGAGGGAACATGTTCTGGAGCCTCTTGAGAGCTATTTTCATGGAAGGGTCTCCAGACAGGAGCTGGCCCCATGAAGGGCTACAGCCGAATTGTGAAAAAGCCACAACGAGATAGGGAAACAAACACCCTTACTTCCTTCTCTGCTTCCACCCTCCAGTTTCCCGACGGTTCCCCTCGTCGGTTCAATCCAATTGGAGTCCAGAGGGCAAAGAAGCCCAGGACTGGAGGAGGAAGGAGAGAAGCAGAGAATGGGTGGGGAAAGGTTGACAAATGGAGAACTGGGAGATGATAGGGAGGGCCAGGAAATGCAAATGTTCTCTAAAAAGACATTCAACCAACCTCTGCGTGTGTGCGATCCCGTTGTCACCCCATTCTCTGCGGCACCAGATTCCACCACGTTGAGTTGGAGATGCTCTGAGAGCCGAGAGCATAGCCAACGTCCTGGTCTGTAGATGGCAGTTCGGCTGCTCCTTTAAGGCCTCACCCCTCTCCATCTGCCTCCTTTCTGCCATAAATCGGTTGCCATTTTTCATCCAACCGTTATTTCTCTCATTCTCTTCAACCCCTGGATTGAAAGTGGTTTATTCTTTAAATTATAAGAATTTAAATTGTAAGAATTCTTAATATTCTTGATATTTATAGTCTTTAAATGATAAGGATTCCCCTCTGGAAGGAGAGGAATTAAATGCATGCGGTCCAACCATTTCGCTTAACTGAAAATTTTAATAGAGTCTTAAGTTTTTCAATATAGATCCTACATTATCTCTACATATTTTACTATTTAGGCTGATAATTTGAATTAGGTATTTTCTTCTATTTATTTTAAGCTGGCTATATTTTTTAAGATAAGGAAACCCTTAATTATTGTAATTAACTTAGTTCCCAGTCCTCTTATTGAATTCTCTTATTGTTTTCAATTGTATTTTGGCTGGAGTAGTCCAGTATTTTTTTTTTATATCAGGGTAAATAATATTTATGCTACCTATTTCTTTCCAACACATATAATATGCTTTTCTTGCTTAACTTCCTTGGCTGGTACTTCCAGGATAATAGCAAATAGGTTTGTTTGTTTTTCTTAATTTTTTTTTTTTACATTTATTTATTTTTGAGAAACAGAATGAAACAAAGCGTGAGCGGGGGAGGGGAAGTGAGAGAGGGAGACAGAGAATCTGAAGCAGGCTCCAGGCTTTGAGCTGTCAGCACAGAGCCTGATGTGGGGCTTGAACCCATGAACTGTGAGATCGTGACCTGAGCCGAAGCTGGACGCTCAACTGACTGAGCCACCCAGGTGCCCCTAGGTTTTGATAGTATCCTCATCTTGCTTTAAAATAGATGTGTCTGTATTTCTTACCTTAAACAGAGCAATTTCTATTCTATATGATTATTAATCCATTCATGACTCATATGTCATCTATTATTATACCAAGTTTTTCCTTTCAAATGAAAAATAAAAGTAGGGTTTTTGCAAGTGTCTTTTTGTTTGTTTGATGCAATAACCTTTTTTTATGTTATTTTATTTACATGATATTATATTAACAAATTGTGTATTATATTGGATTTACCAGTCTTGAGCTACTTCTGTATTTCTGAGATAAATATAATTTAATTACAGTACCTTATAATTTAAAATGTGCTGCCTTATAATTTAAAATGTGTTTAAAATTTAAATTTAAAAATTAAAAATTTAAAATGCAGTACCTTATAATTTAAAATGTGTTATATTTGCTAATATTTTATTGATTTTCATATTGGTAAACACAATTGGAGTTTGTTATGTTATTTTCGATAGATTTGGATATCACATTAGACACGAAAACAATTTGAGCACTAAATCTTTTACTCTACCTTGGGAGAGTTAAAATAGGATAAGAATAATCTATTTTTTCATAGTTTGAAACTGTCTAAACTTGGTGCTTTTTAGAGATGTAATTCTTTGAAAACTTTCTTAATTTCTTCTGGAACTCTTTAAAGTTTCTATCCATTCTACAACTGATCTAGGCTTTCAATTTTATTTCAAAAGTTTTAAGAAATGTTTGGTTTTATAATTTTTTTCTGTATCAATCAGTACTCCCTTTCCATATTTTACTTTTTTTTTGTATTTCCACATTCTTCTTTCTTTTTCTTAAGGTAGTCATTTTTATGCTTTACTGTTGTCATATAATACATCATTATAATTAATAATATTTTAAATTTGCTGTTTGGTGTGTAATCTTTTATTTTGCTTCTGTTTTCTAATTCCATATTCGATTTTCTCTTCCTTATTTCCTTCCTTCTGTTTTCCTTTATCTCATTTTATTCATTTAGTCAGTTTTTTGACTTAGATGTTTAATTTATTTAATTTTGTGCTTCCTAATTAAATGGCATTTAAGAATTTAGGGTTTATTATGAACACAGTTTTAGCTACCATAAGTTGTGTGGATCCTTAGACATTGCTTTCATTCACTGGATGTTTCTTTTCAAAAACTATGCTGCATGTTTGGCATTCCTTTCAATTCATGATGGTAAACTTTTTGTTATTTACTACTTTATTCTTGGTGGTATCTTTATTATTTTGTGTGGCAAAAAGAAAAAAAAGACAGTGATCTCTTCTCAAACTGTCCCTGCAATCCTCAAGTCCTGGTTACATGCCATCTCTCTCTCTCTCTCTCTCTCTCTCTCTCTCTCTCTCGCTCTCTCTCTCTCTGTCTCTGTCTATCTACCTACCTACCTACCTACCTATCTGAGCTATAACTGGCATATAACGTTATATTAGTTTCAGGTGCACAACATAATGATTTGATATTTATATATATTGCAAAATGATTACCACAGTAAGTCTAGTTACCATCCATCGCCACATGGTCACAACACTTTTTTCTTCTGTTGAGAATTTTGTAAGATGTACGTACCACTTAGCAACTTTCAAATGTGCAATACAGTATTAGTGACTATGGTCACCATGCTGTGCGTTACATCCCCCAGGAATTACTTATTTTACAACTGGAAGTTTGGTATATAACTTTTTGACGTGACTAGTTTTGACATACAACCGTGTCAAAATGTTGTTTTGTTTCGTTTCGTTTCGTTTTGTTTTGTTTTGAACTTGGGGATGTTGTGATAGGTCCAAAAGAACAAACATTCAGCTTAAAAACAAAAACAAAAAACCCATTCAGCGTGTATGGAAATTCAGTCTCCAATGCAGGTGTGCCATTTTGTAATGTTCTTTGATTTCATAACTGAAAAAACAGATCAGTCTGCACCCCATCTCTCCGGTACAAGCTGATCTAATCCCGTCCTGCTTTTGTCCCTGTGAAATCCAGTGATTTTTCAGGTCAGTTGAAACCCATTTACATTGTGTCCCATTTACAGACTAGAGCTCAGAAGCTCTAGCTGCCAGATGGCTCCAATATTCCAAGGAAATGAGTAGGGGCTGGATTGTGTCCACTGTTTGTTGACTATAGCGATCTTCTGGACGTCAGTGGTGCCTGTGTTTTTCTCAGGCAGAGCCCCGTTCTCACTTCAACTCCTGCCTGCACTCAGTCTTGAAGCTGTGACCAGATTTTCTCTGGGCTCCTAACATGCACATGCAGCATCACCTTTTGATGCAATGATGCGTGGTTGCTTAACCACGTGACCCCAGGAGCAGGCATACCGGCTGGTGGGCCCTAAAACTACCCCCCTCCCCTGCCAACCTCATGCCAGGCTTGAAGTCATAATAAACTGCAGGATTCTCTTGCACACCACTTAGATTCAAGGGAAATGGGGTATCTTGCATCCCAAGGGGCACCATGATGACACCTCTAATGACTTATATGATGTGGATGAAAGGAGCAGAGAATGCGGTGTTTGCATCCCCGAGAGGTCCAGGCAGGAAGCAGAAGAATGGTTTTCTTCGACTCTCAGATGCCCGCCCACCCCCCGCCCCCCCCGCCACCATCAAGGTGTGGAGCTCACTCCACTGTGCTCTTCCAAAGCTTTTTTTTCTCCTTTTCCCTTTCAAACTCTTCTCAACACTTCCAATATTTCACTGCACTCAATTCTTGCTTGGCTTCTGAGAAGTGGGGTATTATTCTTAATTCCTCTACAGATAAGGTGTTTTCTTCCTTCTCTCTGGCTTCTCTTAGGTTTTTTTTTTCTTTACCTTTGATTTTCTGTAGTTTGAATATGATATGTCCATATCATATGTATATATATATATATTTTTTTTTGCATTTAGCCTACTTGATATTCTCTGAACCTATGGTTTGATGTCTGACATTAATTTGGGGGAAATTCTCAGTTATTATTGTTTCAAACATTTTTTCTGTTCCTTTTTCTTTTTCTTCTCCTTCTTGTATTTCCATTATGCATATGTTACATCTTCGGTAGTTGTCCCACCCACAGTCCTTGGATAGTCTGGTTTTTATTTTTGTTTTTGTCTTTGTTCACTTTGCTTTTTGGTTTTCAGGGATTCTATTAGTATATCCTCAAGGTTATTAGAGATCCTTTCTTCAGCTGTGTCCAGTCTATCAATGAACCCATCAAAGATATCCTTCATTTCTCTTACAGTGTTTTTGGCATTTCTTTTGATTCTTTCTTAGGATTCTATCTCTCTGCTTACATGGCTGATCTGTTTTTGTGTGCTGTATATAGGATCCAGTGAAGATCTCAACATATTAATCATAGTTGCTTTATTTATTTATTTATTTATTTATTTATTTATTTTTAAAGAAAAAGATAGTCCATGGGCACGCAAGTGGGGCAGGACAGAGGGAGGGAGAGAGAGAATCTCAAGCAGGCCCCATGCCCAGCATGGAGCCCGATGAGGGGCTCGAACTCACAACTGTGAGCTCATGACCTGAGCCGAAGTAGTTGGACGCTTAACCAACTGAGCCACCCTGGTGCCCCATAGTTGTTTTAAATTCCCTGTCTAATAATTCCAACATCCCTGACATGTCTGGTTCTAATGCTTGTGCTGTCTCTTTAACTTTATATTTTGCCTTTCTGTATGCCTTGTAATTTCTGGACAGATGTGATGTACCTGCTAATAGGAACTCCTATAAATAGGCCTTTAGTGATGTGGTGGTGAGGCGTGGCAGGGGGTGGGTGGGGGAGGTGATCCACAGTTCCATAATTTTTTCTCTGTCTTTTAGTGAGCCTGTGCCTCTGGGCTGTGAACTACACAAGTATTTCTCAGTTTTCTCCTCCCCAATTAGGTGGGACAAAATAGTTCCCCTGAGGGCAGGCCTTGTCAAGGAGAACAGATGCTCTGGAGTATTTCAAAATGGCTTCTTTTTCCCTTCTTCCGTCAGAAGCAGGAGGGGATTTTTCTCTGACATTTACTGTGAGAATCCGGTCAAGCTCCTTGCGGGCAATCTCACCATATTGTGCGCCCCCCACCCCTCATGACTGGGCCCCTAGTTCTTAACTCTCAGAACCATCCACACTAATCCTTCAGTGTGATTTTTGCATACAACTCAGGTTTTCCTAGCCCAGCTGTGAGTCTCTGCTCTGATAAGCCATGATTCCTTCTATTCGCCTGTCTATCTCTCCAATCTTGGGAGTAGTGATTTGCCTTATGTCCTCTCCTCTCTTATGGATCCAAGAAGAGGTGTGGGTCTTTCAGTCAGCTCAGCCTTTTTTTTTTTTTCTCAAACTCTCTTTATTTTAGTAGTCTGTGTCCTACAGTAGAAGGGGCTCCAAATCACCATGCAAATCTGTACAACCTAACACAGAATAATGGTGAGTCATTAATCTTAAAAACTAGAGGATATAGTGTCTGCACATTAGCTATAAATTACCCTTACATCTCTCCCTTGCATTTCTCTAACAGGCAAGTAAGGGAGAATCTGCAGGGACACCATGCAGGTGACGAAACAGAGCACCATCAGTACTTTGAAATATCCTGCCAGGCCAACTAATATGCCTAGTAGACTCTCCACCATACTTAAGATTTCCCATCCCAATCCCAATCCCTTGGATTCGTGTTAGGGTTTGGGTTATGTTGTCTTTGTCTCAGAGTTGGGGATGCTACCGAATTAGTACAGGGATTGGGGTAAAATTTGGAGATGGGTCGGAATTAGATAGCCTCTGGAAAGCTTCCGAATGACACAACGTGCGTTTCCATACTTGCAGTTTCGGGAATGGTCTTCAGGTATCATGTCTGCCCATTCTGTGAGCATTCACATGAACCTTGACTAGATTGTGTCTCTCTTGAAGTTATAATAGGCATCTTCATTTAATTTCAATTAGTAAATAAATTTGGCTGCCCGATATTTTTTCCAGCTTTACTGAGATATAATTGGCACATAACATTGTGTAAGTTTAAGGTAAGCAACATGATGATTTGATATACATACATATTGCAAAAGA